>NC_142877.1:40182500-40505625 GCF_051225735.1 Oryctolagus cuniculus
ACATTTAAAACTATGGCATTTAGAGTGTCTGGGGATTCCATACATACTTTGAAAAGACACTGTCTTGTTCTAGAGTCCTTAATCTGTTATATTATTGAAGTCAGTAGCCTGAGATCACTATAAGGATTTACTATGGAATGCAAGGTACAGTTACTGAACAAGATAAAATACTTATTGTTTTACATCTGCAACTAGCAGTTAGGGAATAATAAAAAGGTCCTAATTGTATAGTAGCTACCAGACTGGAATAAAAAGGAATCTGACCCATATTACTCAAATCTTTCAGCTGTTTATAGTAATTTAAACCAATTGAAAAATAAAGTATATGTTCCACCAGCCAAAAACAAAATGTCCTAGTAATTATGTATGGTAAGGGAATATGAGAAACTGATCAAACAAAGTTTTTGAAGTCTTGTTAACCATGGGCTTTTCAGTGAAGCTATGTGGGTATTGTAGACTTGGATTTATTTTGAAATGACAGAAATTCCCTAACAATATTTGAAGCCTGTCTTGGTTACTGCTATCAGTGCTTGTTTTTCTTTCTATTTTTTTCCCTTTCAGTTACATATTTAGTACTGGAAATCATTGGCACCTGGCCCAGAAAAAGACTGTTTTCAGCAAAAAAAAAAAAAAAAAAAAAAAAAAAAAAAAATTATTCAGCGTCTTTATACACCAAGAAGCAAGTTTTACTGTTACATTAACAATATTTATGCTGGTAGAATTCACAGAAACCATAGTATAGATGACAAGGTTGCCTGTTGGCTTTCCATTAGTGGAATTTCCTACTGTTAACTAGAGTGTAGATATTAATATGTATGTCTTTTATTAAGTATGAGAACAATAGAAGCATGCTTACAGATACTCATCTTTCTTAGGATGTACACATCTGTGGAAATACTAGGTAAGGCAGGCAATGATCTAATTGATGTTATTTAAGATGAGTTTTTTTTAAAAAAGATTTATTTTTATTTATTTGAAAGACAAAGTTACAGAGAGAGGTAGAGCCAGAGAGAAAAAGAGGTCTTCCGTCTGCTGGTCCACTCCCCAAATGACTGCAACCTCCAGAGCTGAGCTGATCCAAAGCTAGGAGCCAGGAGCTTCCTCTGGGTCTCCCACACAGGTGCAGGGGCCCAAGGATTTGGGCCATTCTCCACTGCTCTCCCAGGCCACAACAGAGAGCTGGATTGGAAGACGAGCAGCCAGGACTCGAACCAGCGCCCATGTGGGATGTCGGCGCTGCAGGCCCCTTAAGACAAATTTTAACAAAGCTTCTTTAGTCACACTGATGCCAACCTGAGAGACAAATGGAAGCCTTTGGGGGCAAATGGAAGTGACTGTGCATCCTTGATTAAGGAAAAGTGCAGAGTCACAAAATTGAGTTCCACAATATGCTAACAACATTTTTGAGCACTACTTAGGAAGTGCAGGCACTCATGAAGGATGCTTTGATACAGAAAAGAAAGGCTCCTATTCTGAAAGTTTCACATGTAATTGAAAAGTAAAACCAGTTAATTAAACAATATGATAGGTGATAGAAATCTCTAAGGAAAAAATGTTATCACCAAAGTGTAATTTTCAATAAAGTTAAAACTATAACTCTCACACAAGAGTAGAGTAAATGTATCAAAGATTTTGTTCAACTCATTCATAAATGAGAGAACCTGTAAGGTGATAGAACCAATTCAAGGAATATTTGAAGAGCTCGATATTTACTGGAAACTTAATAAAGGAGTATGAAGATAAGGTTGCTAAATTAAATATCAAACTAGCTCATTCCCTGCAGGACAAAAAAAAGCACAGTTTTTGGAAAGATCATTTAAATTATTTGTGTCTCTCTTGAATAAAAAATCTGTAAAATGGCATGTAGCCTCACTAAATTTGGGGTCTTTTATCAGTAGTCATCAGCAAGTTGAACAGAGTATATTCCTATGCATAATTTATGGATGGCACTTTGGCCCATTACAACATGTGCTGTCTTTTTGCCAAATTTTCAAGTTTTGTATAATTTTTAAATAAAAAGCAAAATTCGGGAACAATAACACATGAGAGAAAGAAAAACTAGTTAAGTTTCAAGTTAGGTAAATTTAAGTGAGAAAACAGCAGGGTAGGACTTCTATTAATGATGAAGAGGAAATTTCTAGTAAGACAATTTTTTTGTAGGGAGACTTGGTGGTGGCAGAGTTAGGGAATAGGTAGGAGGAAGGGAAAGGATAATTAAATCTCAAGAACCATTTCATGAACTATTTTATACATGAGTTTACGCAGATGAATCCCTATGATCAGAGGCCAATAAATGAGACCCATTCTTGCTATGTTTTTTCATTTGCTGTGGAAGTCATGCTTGCTAAAAAGTCATAAAAATCAAATTTTTTGAGGCTGGCACTGTGGCATAGCAGGTAAAGCCACCTCCTGCAGTGCCAGCATCCCTTATGGGTGCTGGTTCAAGTCCTGGCTGCCCCACTTCTTATCCAGCTCTCTACTATGGACTAGTAAAGGATAGCCCAAGTTGTTGGACCCCTGCACATGTGTGGGAGACCTGAAAGAAGCTCCTGGCTCCTGGCTCTGGATCGGCACAGTTCTGGCTGCTGCAGCCATTTGGGAAGTGGGTGAACCAACAGATGGAAGACCTCTTCTCTTTCTCTCTCTCTCTGTCTCTCTCTGCCTGCGTAACTGCCTTTCAAATAAATAAATTATGAATCAATTATTTTTTATTTATGTTGGAAATAGGAGAAGGAGAGAGATTGAAATTGTAAGATTGGGATCTCATCTACTAATTTAATACCCAAATGCCCTCAACAGCTGGGACTGGGTGGAGTTTTAACCTGGAGTGAAATAACTTGACCCAGGTATCCTACATGGGCACTGGGGACCCAATTACTTAAGCCACCACAACCCCATCTCACAAGGTCTGCATTCACAGGAAACTGGAGTTAGGATTCGGAATTGGGAATCAAACCCATATACTTCAATATGACACATGGGTGGCTTAAATGGCACCTTGACTGCTAGGCTAAGCACCTACCCTGCATCAGGTTTTTTTTTTTTTTTTTTTTTTTTTTTTTTTTTTTTTTTTGACAGGCAGAGTGGACAGTGAGAGAGAGAGAGAGAGAGAGAGAGAGAGAGAAAGGTCTTCCTTTGCTGTTGGTTCACCCTCCAATGGCCACTGCGGCCGGTGCGCTGCGGCTGGCACACCACACTGATCCGATGGCAGGAGCCAGGTACTTCTCCTGGTCTCCCATGGGGTGCAGGGCCCAAGCACTTGGGCCATCCTCCACTGCACTCCCTGGCCACAGCAGAGAGCTGACCTGGAAGAGGGGCAACTGGGACAGAATCAGGCGCCCTGACCGGGACTAGAACCCGGTGTGCCGGCGCCGCAAGGCGGAGGATTAGCCTAGTGAGCCGCGGCGCCGGCCACTGCATCAGTTGTTTTTAAAGGGATACCGTTGATGTCAGAAAATTTAAAGTCTTAATGAAGGAAAAGTGAAAGATGATGAAAGCAGAAGACAATACAGTGAATATTTTGATCTTTTTAGCATTAAAACTGAGCAGGACCTCTAATTATGGGCCAAATGTCTGAAATTCTTCACCCTCATTGTCCCTTTTCCTCTTCTTTCATTTTCCTTCTCCATTTCTTTCTCATTTTTCCCAAAACCTAGAATGAAACCTGGGAAAGATCACAATGCAAGTCTCTTTGAGCAAGATACATCTAAAAGCAGCAGCACCTCCATATATGGTGTTTTATTCATAGGTTTTAGGCATGAAAGGTAATGGAACAGAATAGAGCACAACTTGTGGGGTGGAATTTCTTCTGAAATACATTTTCTAGTCTAAACCCTTCCTGATTTTAAAATTATATCATGTATTTAGTTTCACTTTTCTCTTTGATATTAATTTCCCTTTTGCAAAACAACCCACATCCAGAAATGTTTATTAGTTTAAAATATTATTTTATTAGCCTAGCTTAGCTTTCTCAGAGGGTAATAGACTATAGGCCTTGAGGCTATTTCAAACTTTGTAGTATTGTTTCCCAAGAGGTGGTAAAATATGACTACACCACAAACCCTTGGTCCTGACTCATAAGTTGCTGTGATTACAAATTTCCAGGCCCAGATTAAGGCAGCATCTAATCAGGATACCTCTAAATACAAAATAAATGAGATCGGGGCCGGCGCTGTGGCACAGTAGGTTAATCCTCCATCTGTGGCACTAGCATCCCATATGGGTGCCCGTTCGAGTCCTGGCTGCTCCTCTTCCAATCCAGCTCTCTGGTATGGCCTGTAAAAGCAGTGAAAGGTGGCCCAAGTCCTTGGGCCCCTCCACCCACATGGGAGACCTGGAAGAAACACCTGGCTCCTGGCTTTGGATCGGCGCAGCTCCAGTCGTTGTGGGCATTTGGGGAGTGAACCAGTGGAATGGAAGACCTCTCTCTCTCTGCCTCTGCTTCCCTGTAGCTCTGCATTTCAAATAAATAAATAATAAATAAATAAGATGTTGTTCTAGCAATCCATTTATTCATGGTATTCATTTTAGCCATTTTTCCCCTATTTGACTACTGGCAATTGATCACTGGATTTACAGTATTGAGCATAGATCAGTTTGGTGTTCTCATAAAACATGTCTCATATTTTACTGTCCATGTGACCCTCTAGGATTAATTACAGAACAATTCAAAAAGGCCACGTTGGGATTTAATGCTATCAATAATATGTTTGAACTGAAAATACGATGAACACATTTTATTTATTTTTAATTTTGCAGTTTCTCATTTTGTCAATGAGTAGAATTAATAAGCAGGTTAAATTAACTGTCTTTCTTTACTGAAGGACTGAACCCTTTCAATAAAAAAAGTTGGACCTTTTCATAATTTAGAAAAACAAAACAAAGCAAAAACAAACTCCTGGGAGATTTTTCTTGCACTTTCTCAATCTTACTTTCTAGGTGACCTAAGTTTCTTGAGTCTTTTTTAGATAAATTAGCAAGACTTCAGCTTTTGGAAAATTTCTATCTTCTGGAAGAAGTGGCTTCTGTTTGCATGGAACAATTAAGTATAATTAGCATGCAACTTTTAATGATATTGTATTGTGAGGCTGATTAGGCCTGTGAGATTGGGGTTGGAAGTCACTTTTTTCATTTATTGTATGCAAATCTAGCCACTTAGTTTTAATCAGACCTTGAAACCCAGTTGCTGTGGTATTAATGAGCAATGTGAACTGCCCATCATGTTTTTTTAAATGGCAATGACTTGTTGAAGTTGGCATCCAAAAAATCATATTTCTGACACCATTCTTTGCACAATAAAGTCAGGTGTTGGCCAATGACTGAGAGCATTTCTGCCATTGTTTCCTTATTTCCCCTGATTGTGACTTTTTGCATTGTGAAAACCAATGGGAGATTTCTCCTTAAATATAAATTCAAAACAAATTTTGAGAAGATCCAGAACATGGACAATTTTAATCAGATGTCTGATGATTCATGATCTGATAGGATTCTAGAGAGTCAGTAGGTTGGGTTCCTCCTGGTTATTAAAGCATCTTATGCTCTGTAAATTTTAAGAGAAAATCATTACATGAACTAACAATCAGGTGTGATGTTCTTTTAGCAACATGGTAACACATGGAGAAAACTGTGAAATTAGTGTGTTAGGCAGGTTTTTGCAACTACAATGAAATACCTAAGATAAGCTAACTTGTGAAGCCACAGGTTTATTTTGGCTCAAGGTTTTGGAGGTTAATATTCAAGGTTGGGTAGGCCCCTTTGCCTCATTCATCTGCCAAGGATGGAGGATGGCAGTGGACCAGGATCATGGGTGAGGGAAGGAATCACATGATGAGGCAGGAAGCAGAGATGCAAAGAGCATGATTGTCATCATCCATGTCACTGTGTTCTCCCTTATAAAGAACTCTTGATTCCATCATGAAGTCTCCTCACCAGTAGCATAATCCAATCTAACTATTTCCCCAAGGCTCCTCCTTCTGGCACCATAAATTCAATTCAATTTTCTCCTTTAATCTGTTAATCATTAGCATTAATCTGTTAATTCTTAACGTAAGACTTTGGGGATTAAGCCTTTAACACGTCTTTGGGGGATACCCAAACAACTAGTAGCAATGCGGTAATCTAGTCCTGTTTGACTACAGAGTGGCAACGAAGGGGTGCCAAGCAGTGGCTATTTGATCACCTTGTAAGCCCTTTGTCTTTTTTGTCCTGCCCCTCCCAGTTTTATCATTTCTACTTTATTTTGTCTGTCCTAAGGAGGACATATTAAAACACATTCACACTAAATAGGTAGTGGCTTTCTTCCATTCACTCTTCCAGGGCTATTTGCACTCAACATAAAACCCCGAAAAGCAAAATGCATTGCTGAAAGGAACAGATGCCAAGTTCTAGTCATCAAATGTGGTTTTGGGAGGAAGATATTCCAAGTGCCCCTCTAATCCAGCCATTTATTTATACTTCCTACTCCACCTAACTAAAAAGCTTTTTCTTTTTCCTTTTTTTTTCCTGGCAAATTCAACCTTCATTCCAGATGTTTAGAGGAGGTTATTATCTTGTGACTCATTTTATATGTATATACTTATGTGATATGCATATATATGCATATTACATATATATATATAAACTTTAGCTGCATACAGAAATAAAGTTACTTCTTAACAAAAGATCTAAAGAGGGACAAATTGCAAGAATGTACCAGGTACATTTGTATTTCCTATAACACACAAATTGAACTTGCATTCCTCTCTGTCTTTGTCTTTTTCTCATCCCTTTTTCCTCTCTCTCTCATACTTTTCCTGAAATTTCTTTAACTGAAAAGAAAATAAACTGTAACCACTCACACAGACATTGCTCTGTTTTGAATTAGGTTGGTATGTTCACAAAAAGAGAAGGTTACTAGCTACCATTGTTCCAAAGCTTGATGTCTGATTTCTCGAACTTCTACTATGTCTGGATTTCTCTATCAATTTTTCAAAGAATGACCCTCAATGGCTCAATAAATCAGCTAATAAAGTGTCTTAGCATCTGCTAACACTCTATAAGCATGCTACATAGATGTTCAAAGGCTTTGCTAGAGAACACAATGTAGAGAAACAACAGGCAATTCTGAAGGGCTAGCCCATCAAGCTTTAAAATACTACAGACCATCAGTCTCACCTGAAGAATTTACTTGCAAATATTTACAATTTTTTTTTGGCCTAGATGGTAGTAAAACTGCAAAATCTGGGTAGTTTTTTCATATGTATCTTAATAAAATATCCATAAGTCAGAATTGCAAGCTACAACAGACACAAGAGTAAACAGTCATTTGATAAGTTCTATTATTGTAATGTTTTTAGATCACATCATAGAAAATGAAAAATACAACTTTTCTTCTGGTTTTTAGGGCAGTATGTTCTTGCACCATCCCTCACTTATGTAACCCCAAACATGGTTACTTCCAAAACATTTCCATTCAAAGCAATGAATTATTACAGAATACCAATTATGTGGCATTGATTGTACTGAAGATACCAAGTGGCTCTTCACTGTAGTCACACAATTGTGCAGTTAAAGGAGAGAGGATGGTGTCCTCTGGAGCAGGTATAATCAGGCCTGAGCCAGCATCCCCAGTGGATACCTTCTTCTCTCACCTGGTGCGCTGCAGCTACCTCCTAAACGTTATCCTTGCTCCCATTATTCTTTCTCCCCATTTTCTGACCATAAGTTAACACAGTCTTAGTTCCAAGCCACTCTCTTGCTTCGTGGATCCTGATCGTCTTCAGGACAAAGTCCTAATCTTGAAGATTATTTTCAAGTCCTGCCATAAATTGCATTTCCTTGGTTACCTCAATGACCCTGTTCCCTACTGCTCTTGTCCCCATTCCATATTTTCGTACTCAGCTATGCAGAACCATGTAGTTTCCCAAATGAAATGGTCTGCTACCACCTTGATGTAGTAAAATAGATCAGACATCCTTATTATGAACCTCTATTCTAGAAGGCCAAGTCATGAGAAGACTTTGTAGGGCATTCTAACTGATGAAGAGGGTGGAATGGTGATAGGCTTTAGCAGGAAAGGGGAGGAATTATTCTTGTGGATTAGCAGACATTGAACTATCTGGATTTTATCAGCAGAGGTGGAGTGAGGCAGCTGGGAGTTAAAATTCTATGTGCAAGAGAAGGTCAGAAGAAAGGGAAAACTGTAGGGACAAGGACCTGTAAGTGCCACAGTGAAAATGTCTCCGTTCTGCAATGTCCCCTGTACATCAACTTGGAAAACGGTCATTCCAGTCCTCTCTGTGCATCCCTGTTCCAACCCAACTGACCCCTAATAACTTTGTTTCAGAAGATGCCTCTCCCTAGAATATTCCCCCAGTTTTCAGAATAGCTCACCTCTCCTGCTCCAGCCAAGGTCCCTTAGAGGTCTGTGCACATATCTGGAAGGGTTGCTTATCACATGGTGTTGTAATTAATTGTTTGCTTCTTTGCCTAATGCACCAATCTGCTCAACTTCTGGAGGGCAGGTATGATGTCTTACCCACTTCTATGTCCACAGAACCTGGTGTGGTGTCTGGCACACAATAGAAGCTCACTATCCATACCTAGAATGAACATGGGATTGATTCAGGCATCAGCCATTCATTTGTAAGTGTCCCAAACCTAGTAGAGGTGACTGTCCTTTCAATCTCCTGTTCTTCTCCTCAGAAGATTTCTGGACTTTTCTCCTGTAGATTTAAATAGAAGGTAGAAAAGGAAAGGACCTCTTTCAGCATGTGGGAGGCAAAGTGGGGAGTTACTGAGGGAGGTCAGAATAACATTGTATTTTCAAGACAAGAGAGTGGAACAAGCTGAGGTTTGAGGAGAGATAAGGGGGAACTTGTAGTTTGTTTGATTTGAACTATTTTCTTTGAGAAGGAGATAGCTAAGAGTGGTGCAGGTTGAGTTATGCTGGATTAATTAGGAATTTGGGACTATGGGCATGGGTGAATGCACTTTGCATTGTAAGACGGACGTGAAGCTTGAACGCCAGGTGTGAAGTGCGGTGCATGTACTTTGTATCCCAAGGGTTCATGTGTTGGAAGCTTGGTCCCCAGAATGGTTATGTTAAGAGGTATTGAGACCTTTTAGATGTGGGGCCTAGCGGGAGGCCTTTAGGTCAGTGAACGTGCCGCCCTCAGAGGAAATTAAGATAGTTCCTGCAAGAAGGTTTTATAAAAGAGCAAGACTAGACACTCACTATTGCCTCTGGTTTTCTGTCACATGATCTCTCCCTCTGGCACATGCTTTGCCATGGTGCTATTAGCCTTGTGGTGACCCAGCCAGGAGGCCCTCACCAGAAGCTGAACCAATGAGGCCACACAATCTTGAACTTTCAACCTCGAAAACTGTGTGCTTAATAAACCTCTTTTATTTATAAATTAAGGAAGGAAAACGATTTCATAGAACTGCAGCAGGGAAAGGATGAAATAGAATACAAGATGATTATAATTTATAATCTTGGTTTTGGTGATAACTCTTAAGTAACATCTTAGAAATAGGGATTAAACCGCTGCTTGGGATGCCTGTCTCCTGGCTACTCTGGCCATACCACTTTGTTTTCGGCTTCATGAATGTGCTTGAGAAGCAGCTAATGACGAATCAAATGCTTGAGTGCCTGCCACCCACATGGGAGACCAAGATGGGAGACCCAACAGCCCTGGAAGTTGCAGACCTCTGGAAGATTTCTCTTTCTCTCCCTTTCAAATAAATAATCTTAAAAATAACTTGGAGTTCCCTTCCTTCCTACCTCCTTTTCTTAACGACATTGAAGTGTGTTTCTTGATGTGAGTAGGGAGATCAGACTATGAGAACCTGGGATGCTTAAGAATTATGAACAAACGAAGTAATGAACAAATAGATGAATGAATGACCACATTCCCCCATGACTAAGAGAAAGCTGAAATCTCCCCTAAAAACTATGAAAAAAAAACAAGGCTTCCTGACACACTTTGGGGTACAGTAAGCACCAGACCGCTAAAAATTGTTTTTATTTTTTTTCTACCTTTTTTCCTTTTCAGTACAGGCATGCCTTCTGCATTATCTCCCTTAAAATTCCAGAGCCACTGGATTTCCATCAGCCTCCTCCAAATAGATGGCAAAATTTCTAACATTAGTCCCAGATCTTCTTGACTGAATGTGTGGTTTTGATGGGGGCTGTATTTCTATCTTTAAATTATTTCATGGAATTAAAAATCATTACATCACAATTCTCCATGAAGCATACAGAATCCCTGTTAGGTAAGCAGTGTTCAGTACCATGAGCCTCTTAGGGAGCATGTCCAGTGACCTCTCTCACACAGGCCAGGCTGGCCAAGCCACTGTGGCCCAGCCACACTCTCTCTTCCTATAATTGAGCACAGCCTTCTCTTTGAATTTGGCCTCATCTCATTCTCTCCTGGGCTTCCATCCACTCATTTCTTAGTTGCTGGCATCCATGCCCCTCAGCTTCACTGACCCTTTTGTCTCCCTGTGGCTGGCCTTTGGCTGACTAACCTACATGTGTTGTTTCTATTGAAAAAATAGAAACAAAGTACATTGAAATGACTCGCTACTATAAATATTATTTGGACATAATGGGAATTCTGTGGAGTGAGGTTCTAGTCAAGAGTGGATAATTAATGAATGGATAATGATCTCTTCTGCAAGTTGTGCCCTGGGGAGATCTGATCACATATGCTGGGGCCACCCCAGTGTCCTGGGGGCTTTGCTCTAGCAATGGTGACAAAATTACTGAGGACCTTAACGGAACTTCCTCACCTTCAGCAGGTAGACCTTACAGAGGAAGGTGCCATACTTAGAATGCCCCTGCCCAGGGGCCGGCGCTGTGGCACTGTAGGTTAATCCTCAGCCTGTGGTGCCAGTATCTAGTCCTGGCTGCTCCTCTTCCTATCCAGCTCTCTTCCATGGCCTGGGAACAGTAGAAGATGGCTCAAGCACTTGGGCCCCTGCACCCACATGGGAGATCCAAAAGAAGCTTTAGGCTCGTGGCTTGGGATCAGCCTAGCTCCAGCCATTGCTGCCATTTGGGGAGTGAACCAATGGATGGAAAACCTTTCTCTCTGTCTCTCCCTCTCTCTGTCTGTAACTCCACCTCTCAAATAAATAAATAAATAAAACATTAAAAAAAAGAATGCTCCTGCCTTCCCTATACATTTTGTTTTCAGTTAGCATCCCTGAAACTCCCTCACCCTACGTTTTTCTACTCTGTGCCTCACTAGCAAGGTTCCATTTACCCCTTTAATTAATGAATTCAATATTTATTTGACACCTACTTGGCCCCCTGTGGGATAATAACACCTTAAGCTGTGATCTCATTTAGGGGAATTTGCATGTATTAAAAGACACTGGAAGACTTAAATGCTTTTCAGTCCCCAAAGAAGTAGATTTCCAGTGATTGGGGACCCACCAATTGGGAGACACAGATGTAGACTATGAAATAGCTCACGGCACACACAACCTCTGAGGTTCGTAGATCTTCAGCATCAGGGCCATACACGTGCATAGGTTTGGGTTTGTAATTAAATCTTCTTTTTGGCAACTAGGACTTCCAAAATTGCCTAAGTTGCAGGTCCCACACAATTTGGACCTCTGCATGACTGATCGCTGTCTTAGTCCATTCTGGCTGCTATAACTGAATACCTAAGCTGGGAGGCTTGTAATTTACGGAGGTTTATGTTCCCAGTTCTGGAGATAGTGAAGTCCCAGATCAAGTTGCCGGCACATGTGGTGTCTGGTGAGAGCCTGTTCTCTGGTCTGTAGAATGCGTTTTTCCTCTGTGTCTACATGGTGGAAGGAGTACAGCATTTCTCTGGCGTTTCTTTTCAAAGCACACCCATCTCATTCATGAGAGTTCTTCCCTCATGACCTCCTCACCCCAGAGGCTCCACCTCGTGACACCATCATCTTGGTGATTGTGTTTCAACACATGAACTTGGGGAGGACTCAAACATTCAGACCATGGTCGGCTCTCCCCCTCAAAAACCCCAGGAAAGCTGTGAGATCAAAAGCTATGCCTGGGGACTGGCACCGTGGCTCACTTGGTTAATCCTCCACCTGCAGCACCGGCATCCCATATGAGCACTGGGTTCTAGTCCCGGCTGTTCCTCTTCCAGTTCAGCATTCTGCTGTGGCCCGGGAAGGCAGTGGAGGATGGCCCGAGTGCTTGGGCTCCTGCACCCACATGGGAGACCAGGAGGAAGCACCTGGCTCCACGCTTCGGATCAGCGTAGCTCTGGCCGTGGCGGCCATATTTGAGGTGAACCAACAGAAGGAAGACCTTTCTCTCTGTCTCTCTTTCTCACTGTCTAACTCTATCTGTCAAAAAAAAAAAAAAAAAAAAAAAAAAAGCTATGCCTATCCTATGATTAACTGTCAGTTTCCAATACAGCACAGGCACATTCTAGGAGATCAATAAATATTTACTGGATGCTTAATAGATTAATAATACATATAATGTACCTAGCTCTTTTCCTGGCACATTGTATGGATTCAATAACTATATGCTGAAAGAATAATTACTTTGGGGCTGGTGTTGTGGCATAGCCATTAAAGCTGCCACCTGCAATGCCAGCATCCTATATAGGTTCTAGTTCGTTTCCTAGCTATTCCACTTCTGATCCAGTTGCCTGGGAAAAGCAGTGGAAGATGGCCCAGGTGCTTAGGGCCCTAAAACCTACAAGGGAGACCTGGAAGAAGCTCCTGGCTCCTGGCTTCAACCTGGCCCAGCCCTGACCATTGAGGCCATCTAGAGAGTGAACCAGCAGATGAAAGACCTCTCTCTCTCTCTTTCTCTCTCTCTCTTTGTCTCTTCCCTCTCTCTCTGTAACTCTGACTTTCAAATAAATAATAAATAAATCTTTTTAAAAAAGATTACTTTGATAAATGAATGATTGAGTGAATGAATGAATGTGAAACACAAGTGACCCTAAATTTCTGCAGAGCAAAATGTCCTATATGCCTTATCCTCCCCTATTCACCTCTAGTTCCAGACAAACTGACTTCCTCCTCAAGACCAGCAATACTCAGCATGAGTGAGCCAATCCTGCAGTAGATAAGGCACATGCCTTGTTGTGTGTGGTTAATAAACAGACTTTTGTTAACATCGATGCACTTATGTGGAAATACTACACTTTTGTCCATAAAATTCTAGACTTCAAAGTAGAGACCTGGGATCTGTGCCCACTCCACCCACCCCTAACATTTATAATAAAACATCGCCTAACATGGAATTATATTCTTAAGGAAAAATGTAAAACACGTTTGGGAACTCAACCCTTATTAACATCATATCTTTAGTAACAGTAACCATTAAATAGTTATGTATTTAACCTTTGTAATCTTTAAGCCTGCTAAAATGTCTAATTAGTTAATTAGGAAAATAATTATGTGCTGAAAAAAGGAAATTTGAAAATCAGCAAGGGCGTATAATACTGTGGGTTCAAAATAAATTTCTATTTTCAAGCTGTAGTGCTGTCCCAATGTATTAATATCACATGATTCATTGTGTTCATTAAATAATTTTTCAGAAAAACATTGGAAATTTTCCCAACATCCACCCCACCTACCTCCTGGTATATATCAAACATAATATTGGATTTATTTATTCAAATCATAGTTGGAATTGTATTTTCTAAGAGACTATTTCCTTGAAAGTTATTCAAAAGATACACAGAGTAGAATAATTATCTTTTTTAAAAAAGGTATATCTGTTTATTTAAAAGTCAGAGTTACAGAGAGAGAAAGGGAGAGACACACAGAGAGAGATTTCTCAAATGGCCACAACAGCCAGGGCTGGGGCCAGGCCAAAGCCAGGAGCCCTGAGGTTTCCCATATGGGTGCAGGAGCCCAAGCACTTGGACCATCCTCTGCTGCTTTCACAGACCCATTAACTGGGAGCTGGATCAGAAGTGGAGCAGCTGGGTCTCAAAACAGTACCCATTTGGGTTGCTGGCTTCGCAGTCGGTGTCCTTACCTGCTATGCCACAACACCAGCCCCAGGGGAGTAAGTATCTTAATTTATAGGGTCAGTGTTACTGTTACTCTGTCATGAATCAACTACAAGCAAATTGTTTTTTGGAGCTTTTTTTTTTTTTTTTGCTATTTATAATAATCATTTTATGACATAATAGTTTATGTAGCATTTGACATAGACTGAAATGTGTTTGACACAAAAATCAGTGTTAAAGAGCTGCTCTTTTGTTACTTTTCAGTACTGCTCATACTTATTACTTACTATCCTGTGATTAATGAGAAATCATGGTCCTGAAGGCAGAGCAAATAACTTCCGAGTGAGATATGCAAACTGCAAAGTGGAAATTGCCAATTTCCAGGTCATAGTGAGAGCAATTAACTTTTCCAATTTGGGGAATAAGGCAGTCTATTTAGGTCCTTCCAAATAGAGTACATTTTTTTATATGGAATATTTACAGTTGCCAATCAACCTTCCTATGTGATGAACTTTACGTGACTCAATTGTTCCTATTCCTAGACAGTGTAGACCTGTCAAAGTGTTTTAGTTGAGAAGCTTTTGTCTTCACTCATGGTATTCCCTTGACCTTGAAATCACTTAAAGGTGATCCACAGTATCGTGTACAAAACTTAAACTTCCTTATGCAATGTCATGCATTTTCTACAGTGAATTACAAAGAAAATGAAAGCCAAAAAAGAAGGTGAAATTTTGACTTTTCAAGAAAACAGCCCTGAAGTCATCAAAGATCTCAAGGTGAGGGAATGGCAATTTCTCCTAAAGACCTAGGGACAGAAGGGGTTGTATGGGTACCTAAGGTGGTTTTATTCTCCCCTGCCACTTAGAATATCTGGGTACAGTTATTGACTCTGGACATGCAAGCTCTGTTTTCGAGCTCTTCAAGTATAGTTAATAGTGAGAGAATTTAGATCGCAGTCTGACCAAAAAAAAAAAAAAAAAAAACACATTCCAATTCTGCCTTCCTCACCTAATAGCTAAAACTACATAATTTATTCAATTTCTCTGAGCTTTGGTTTCTTTAACATCCAAGTAAGAATACGAATACCTACTTGGCCAGGTTGTGAGGATTGAATATAATATATGCCAAGCACACTTGCCATAGTGTTTGATTAGCACATAAGCACTGAATAAGCAGTAACTATTATAATGATGACTGTATGCAAGGTCTTTAGCTTTCTATTATGGATAAGGTGAGCTAAAACAGTTTGAAGGGCTTATTGAGGAGGACTTGCCTTGTGAGCGGTAAAGATATTTATCATCTCAGGAACTAACATGGACAGGGGAAGGAATAAAGAGTTGCTATTTTATCTTTGGAAAGGAGGATAAGCAAGCCATCAGGATATATTTGTAATAGGTGGAGATAAAGCTTCCATTTCTTTGATGAAAGAGTCTGGCTTGATTAAGGATGTGTTTTGCACCCACTATAATTTGACTCCTGTAGCTCAATGCACTGAAGACTATTGTTTTTCATTATCAATGAACACACAGAAGTGACCTTCAGACAGACCCAGTTCTTTCGCTAAAGTCATTCTGACCTTTCTCATAGTCCCCATTGCCGAGACAATAATGTTACTGGACATCCTATTTCCCGCCTCATTTCTATTTCTCTAACCACTTAAACTTAACAAATATAGTTGGAATATTACCAAGCTGACTCTAGTATGAAGGATCTGAATATAATTCTTCCTCCCATTTCTCCGAAGTCGTGGCTCCAGAAGGAATAATTGGGTCTCATTCATTCATTCAGTGAATAAGTGTTGAACACTTACTATCTGTTGGATGGTTTCCTATATGCGGAAATGAAATAATGAGCACAAAAACTATAGGTCCTACTTAGTTCACGTTCACCTGAAAAAGTTAATCATGAACCAAATAGTCTCAGAAATAACATTGTAGTTGCAAATTGTGATAACTGAAATAAAGGATGTTCTAACTCTTAAAAATTTTATTTTTATTTACTTTCTTTTTTTAAAGATTTATTTATTTGAAAGTCAGAGTTACACAGAGAGAGAAGGAGAGGCAGAGAGAGAGAGAGAGAGAGAGAGAGAGAGGTCTTCCACCCACTGGTTCACTCCCTAATTGGCCGCAATGGCAGAACTGAACTGTGCCAATCCGAAGCCAGGAGCCAGAAGCTTCTTCTGGTTCTCCCACGTGGGTGCAGGGGCCCAAGAGCTGGGCCGTCTTCCACTGCTCTCTAAGGCCATAGCAGAGAGTTGGATTGGACGTGGAGCAGCCAGGACTCGAATCAGTGCCCATATGGGATGCCAGCACCAAGGCGGCAGCTTTACCCGCTATACCACAGCACAGACCCCTATTTTTATTTACTTTAAAAGAAGAGAGACACATACCAAAACAGACAGTAGGGGGTCTTCTGTTCAATCCTCAAAAGCCTGCAACAGCTGGGAGTGAGCTAAGCCAAAGCTAGGATCCAGGAACTTAATCTGGGTCTCCTGCAGTAGGGTTGCAAGTACCCGAGTATTTGAGCCATCACCACTGCCTCCAAGGGTGTGCAGTAGCAGGAATCTGGAATTGGAAACAGGGTTGGATTCAAATCCAGGCAATCTGATTCTGGACGTGGGCGTCCCAAGTGGCAACTTAATTACAGTGCCAAAGGTCTGCTCCTGTTCCGAGTCTTTAACAGAGCCTTTGCCATTTTCTGAGAAGTTGGGATAAATGTAAGGTAGTAATATTGGAAACGAAGATGTTGAGGTATAAATGGGCCTATGACGGAAGGGTGGGATAAGGTATATCCTAGGCAGTTAACCCATTTTTATTTCAAAGTTACCATTGTTCATTTATGTATTGCTCAATTTAAGTCTGCATAGGTGTCCTATGTTTAGGGGAATTGGACATAATGGGATTAAGACATTGCTTGGAACATTGCATCCCCTATCAGAGTACCTGGGTTCCAGTTCCAAACCAAATTCAGTTCTGGAATTCTAACCTCAGCCTGGCATAGTTTTGACTGTTGTGTGCATTTGGGAACTGAGCCAGCAGATGGGAGATTTCTAAAATAAATACAATAAATATTTTTTTTTAAAGAAAGAGTGTTCTCACACGATTCAAATGAATAATCCCCAGTAGAAGTATCATTTCGAATGTGAATTGTTATAGGAACTTACATTTTACTTTTCCTGATCAATTCCCCACCAATAGTCAATAAATATGAAAAAAAAATGCTGCTGTATTATATTCTTATGGTCTTGCAGTATTAATTATTGTGTAAAAACTGGACAGTTCATTGGACTTTGGCCCTGAAAGTTGTATTGTTAGGCAAAACCTTAACTTCCCAGCCTGGGGATGGCTGAGAGTCTGCTTTAGCAGTCATGGTATCTGCAGGAAGTGACCAAGGCTGGCAGTCCCACTTTCCAGCAAATCCCAGGTGTTCCCTGAACTGCCTCTCCAAAGGTCATATGGGTAATCATAAAGAAGGCAGCAGTGAAGGTTCAAAATGCCATGCCCTTTCTTTTCATGTGTGTCTTGGGACTATTTGGAAGTTTCATCCACCCTGCAGGAAGGCCCAAACATAAGCTGTTAATGACCAGAAGAAAATATGTTTTAAGGTTTCTTATAGCTTCTGCCTTCAAGGAAAGAAGTTTCTACTACTTATTACAGGTTTTAGACAAAAAATGTTAAAGTCCCTTTAATGCCACTGAAGGAAATTGAAGCCCATTTCATCAGAGATATTAGCTTTTTAAAATGTACTTCCAAGTGTACAGAATTGTAAGATAGCCAGAATGCGGGGAAAAAGCAAGAGAACTCTGTGCCATCATGTTACATTTAGGAAAAAGACAATTGCAGAACACTGGGACATGTTGGAAAACAAGGTCTAAGGAAAGGACTCTTAACAGTAAAAGGGTTTTGGAATAAGACTCACCACTTTGCTGAATTTTGTGCCTGATGAAGACCAATGAAATAATTTGTGCCAACTGTGCTTCTAGTATTCCAATCCTTCCAGTGGAAATATAGGGAGGAGTTGGTGGGCTGGGAGGCGACAGGAGTAAGAAAATCATCTGTGTTTATAGAATGCCACCCTTCGCCCTTGGGTTGGGATATATTGTCATCAATATTATGATTGGGAAGGAGGTATAGATGAGATAATGGGCCTTGAAGCTCTTAAAGGACACCTGTTGTATATAGCCCAAGAACCTCCTTCTAATTTAATCTTTTATAATGAATTATTATAATGTTTCCATTTATTAAATGCCTAGTCTGTACCAGACATCTTTCCTATTTTTTCCAAATTTTGTGCTTTCTAAAAGGAAGATACTTTCTTCATTTTACAGACAAGGGACTTGAAAATTGGAGAACAGTCAGTGCCCAGTGACCCTAGTGAAAAAGCAGGACTGAGTGGGATCTAGACTCGCTTCCTGCCGTAATCTGTTTACACATCATTCTTTCTACTGAATCCAATTCACTGCTTTCCCTGTCACATCTGTCAAGACTAGAAACAGCCAGTTGTCCTTCCTTGAGTTCTACATGTCCTCGCTTGAAGCCAGGCTAGAAGCGCCCTTTAGGATTCTCGTTCTCAGGCGAGGATTCCTCTTCCTTCGTTCTGTCCTCATGAGCTTGTCCTTAAGTCTGCCACAGATCCCTTCTGCATACAAGAAAGGGGCAAAAACCTTTGTTCTTCAGAACTCTGAACCTAGAACTCAGCACACACATCGTGAGGCATTTCAAAGGCGCACAGTACATTTTTTAACGCCAGTATCACTCTGGTATTTCTGTATAGCTACTGTCACCAGGACTCTGACGTCCTTTATTCTGTGTTTTAGACACACACACACACACACACACACATTTGTCACCATTCCAAGGATTTTATTGGCACACTTTTATTTTCCTCCCAAATGCCCTTATTAAGCACCATTCTGTTTATTTCTGCCAAGTTCCTAAATTTGTCACTACAGAGTGACCTTGGCAAATTAGAACGGAGAGCAGAAAATCCCTCTGCCCCCTCCTGCCCTGCCTCCTTTCTTTCCTTTGCCTGATTCTTAGGGAACCTGAGGAACATAAACCACATCACACAGCTGGAAATCTAATCCAGGTTGCTATATTAGACTGCCTTTGATCTGATTGTCTAGAGCCCAGATCCTCACCCAGAGTGTTGTCTGTGGGTTGGTAACATCAGACCCAACAGAGAGTTTGTTAAAAATGCAAAGCCTAAGCACTCTCCCAGACCTTCTGAACCAGAACTTGAATTTGAAATGACCACCAGCAATTCTAAACACCAAAGTTTGAGAAACACTGGTCTTCATTGTAGGAACCAATTCAGTAGATACACAAGATATTCAACTTTCCTTTCTGTACAGCAGGACTCTGATCACCCATTGCCTGCATTACCCAAGGTTAAAACCTCATTTGTACAACACCAGTCTTCCAATCAGAGAGATTTCACTTATTTTGCTGACAAATGGATTGAGTGGGATTTTGTTCCAGTTTTTTTTTTTTCCAAATCAGGTATCACAGGGATTTTCTGGGGACTTCAGGGATGAGTCACCCAGTATGAAATAGTTTCTTTTCTACCACTAGACTTGATGGGGTCTTAAGATACCGGAAATGGGCCGGCACTGCTGCTCAGTAGGCTAATCCTCCACCTGCTGTGACAACACCACGAGTTCTAGTCCCGGTCGGGGCGCCGGATTCTGTCTGGGTTGCTCCTCTTCCAGGCCAGCTCTCTGCTGTGGCCCGGGAGTGCAGTGGAGGATGGCCCAAGTACTTGGGCCCTGCACCCGCATGGGAGACCAGGAGGAAGCACCTGGCTTTGGATAGGTGCAGTGCGCCGGCCATAGCGGCCACTTGAGGGGGTGAACCAATGGAAAAAGGAAGACCTTTCTCTCTGTCTCTCTCTCTCACTTTCTAACTCTACCTGTCAAAGAAATCAAAAATTTTTTTTAAAAAATGAAAAAAAAGATACCGGAAATGATGGCTGCCATCTTGCAACCATAATGGATGGTCATTAGGATCAAACCTAACTGTCTAAAAATGGTGGATGGTAAAAAAATAAATTGTCTATACTGCCCCAATCTCAGACTTCTTTGTTCTTTGTGATAACAAATTTTGTTTAATATTTAAGCCAGCCTCACTTGGGATGTTCCTTGCAGCCAAAGCATTCCCTCTGATACCACTTGCCCCTCTTGTATCCCTTTAAATCTACAGCTTTCTCTGAGTTTCTTTCTCTCTTTTTCACCCTCCTTCCTATTTATTTACTAATTAAACTGGGTTATTGTCCTGCAGTGTTCTCTCTATACAAATTTCAGAATTACATCTGTAGTCCCTTCATTTAGATTTAGCTAATTGCATCCCTGTGATGTTGCTGGATATATTCCCATGTCTGTTGAATTTTGCTTAAATTAGTAGTTTTATAATTAGAGGACTGGTCAGATTCAAGACAGATTTTTTTAAGATTTATTTATTTATTTGAAAGAGTCACACATAGAGATATGGGGAGGCAGAGAAAAAGAGAGGTCTTCCATCCACTGGTTCACTACCCAAATGGACGCAATGGCAGGAGCCTTGCTGATCTGAAGCCAGGAACCAGGAGCTTCCTCCGGGTCTCCCACGTGGGTGCAGGGGCCCAAGCACTTGGGCCATCTTCTACTGCTTTCCTAGGCTATAGCAGACAACTGGATCGGAAGTGGAACAGCCGGGACTTGAACCAGCACCCATATGGGATGCTGGCACTGTGGGCAGCAGCTTTACCCACTATACCACAGTTCCAACCCCTCAAGTGAGGTTTAAAAATATGTTTTGTGTTTTTATTTTGTAAGAGAACCTCATAGATGAAGATGTGCTCTGTGAGGAAACTATATGAGGCCCAGTGTTTTTCTCTTTGTGATATTTCAAATTCTTGTTCCTGCCATCCTTTTCTCTTTGCATTTTGAGATCTGGGGTGAAATTTTCTCTCTGGCTGCTGGCTGAGTAGGAATCAATATGCTAGAGCCTTCATTTTAATGAGAAAACTTTGCTGGCTTTTCTATAGTATATTTGCTGTAGTTTGCCAAGTCATTTTTCTGACTGAATTAAGCAAGAATCCTCTCAGGTTTCTGCAGTATTGACATGCCGATTAGGGCTGTATGTATCTGTATGTAGTAGTAGCTAGAAGGTAGGGTAGTGATTCCACTACTGGCTGTGTGACTTGAGCTCATGGAGCCCCATGATTGCCATTTTCATCACCTGCAAAATGGGCATAAACAGCTACAGGTATGTTTTGAGAATCTATTATAAATATGCTTAATATTAGGTAGCTGAATTATTGATATTTAACTAGTTTGATTAATTTTGATAATATATTGGAAGAGAGGGGAAGCTTATAGAACATGAAGTATAGTCTGTCACATTTTGAGACTAGTATGCTGATAGCAGCAGTTTTGGTCTACTTTTTGTAAAATTTTTATTATCAGTTTAACAAAATAGTGTCCAAAATCTGAAAATAGGTAAAAGAATGACTACATATTCTCTCAATGTCACAATGGAGTTTTATCTAACAGGGGTAACTTCATTTTCTATGGGCATGTGTTCTTTACTATTTTCTTTTTATCTGATAAATCTGGATATAGTAATTTTATAGGCTTTTGGAAAGTTGAACATGATACATGATTCTTGCCTAATGGTGAAATTTGTCTGACATGAAAGATACCCTCAAAAACTGTCCCTTAGAGCAACAACGAGTTTTTATCTGTCTAAACAATCTAATTTCAGAACTCTTTCAGTGCCAGTATATACTCACTGTCTTAAATTTTCTTTGAACTGGCTTTGTCATCATGCTGTTTCCTTCATTAATGAGTTAAATAAAATTTTGACATATGTTCATGTTATATTTGTATGAGAGCAATGTGTTCAGCTTTTTGGAAATGATGTTTTAATGCTAAGCTTTCTATCTCAATAGTGAACTTACTGGCCAATTTGATATTCATTATGGATTCAAAGTACACTGATACCATTTCTCTATAACTCATGGGAGGATATTAGTGCACCTCATTAACATTGACAGCTGGAACTTATATTGGTTTTAAGAATATAGCCAAAAATTAAATATTCTTACTAATTTCAAATGGCCTTAGGTGTGGTATCATGGTGTCACTGGATTTTAAACAAATTACACTGGTCATATATTATGATATTTTGAGTTTGTCAATATGTTCTTTAAGAAAGACAAAGATTTCCTTTTTGAGAGTTCACTACGAATCTTTAGTTTTAATTTTCAATTTTTTAAAATTTGAAAGTCAGAGAGACAGATATCTTCCATCTGCTGGTTCATTACCTAAATGTTTACATCAGCGAGGGCTGGGCCAGGCTGAAGCCAACAACCCAGAACTCAGCCTGGGTCTCCCACGTGGGCAACAGGTACTCAAGTACTGTCACTGCTCATTACCAGGATGTGCATTAGCAAGAAACTGCAATCATAAATGGATCCAGGTCTCAAGCCCAGGTACTCTAACATGAGATACTAATTTCTACTCCTAATTCTTTATTTGTATTAATTTTTGTTTTTTTTTTAAGTTTTTAACATTTATTCAGTGAAAGAAATACAAAGGAAAGTAAGGGCCTTATTTAGGGGAGAAAGAAGTCTAGAAGCATGAGCTGGGTCCATACCAGGCAGAGAGCAGGCCAGGAGCCACGTGGAGCAAAGCATGCAGTTAGGAACAGCCACAGGTAGCGTGGTGCTGGCAGACATGTAGCCAAAGGGCTGCGTGCCCAAAGGTGCAGGACAAGAAGGAAGGGAAGGGCCCACCATGCTCCAGGCCTTTTATTCACTTCCAAAGCAGAATGGTTATATTGTCTGATTGGCAGGTGGGCATACAGTTGAGGTCAAGTAGGAGCATGAGATCAGATCACACAGTGGGCAGGATGAAGGCGTGGTCTCCAGCTTGCAAATCTAATCAACCCAATGCTGTCTGCCTGCCTCTATCATCCCCCCTCAGAGATTCCAGGCTTCACTCTTCAGGTGATGTTGATTGAGGGGATGTAGAATCATCACACCTTCTGGAGCTGCTTTCTACCGATCAGGGGCACAGGCCCTGCCTGTCCTGGGTCTGGAAATCTAGTGAATTTGTTTCATGAGCTGGAGTACTCTCCTTCACAGCCA
Organism: Oryctolagus cuniculus; assembly: GCF_051225735.1. Lineage (NCBI taxonomy): Eukaryota > Metazoa > Chordata > Mammalia > Lagomorpha > Leporidae > Oryctolagus > Oryctolagus cuniculus. Next base: position 40,205,591 of record NC_142877.1, read on the forward strand.
ATGGCTGTGTCTCCTCTATGGTCAATTATTCTCAGAAGTCATTGAGTTCTGAAACATGTTTGTAAATCCACATGAGCAAAATTGGAACAAAACTGATTGGAAGTGGAGTATCCATTCACATGGAAAGAACCTATCTTATAAACTCCCAGATAGTGGGTGGTGATAGGCTCCCCTTATGTAGATTATAACACCATATCCAACTCTTTATTTTTGAAGTGCTTTAAGGCAGAGTCTTCAATTTTAAAAGGAGTTGGAAATACACATAAATATGTGTGACAATTCTAAATTATTAATGATAAAATATCATAAATTATTTTGTCAACTTGTCAATGTCTACTCTGTAATTTCCATCCCAATTTCCACGCCACCTGAAACCATTTAATCTGCATAAAAAGAAGGAACAATCCTTGCTTGGAAAACAAAGTATTAAATTCAACTATGTTTTAAAATCCTGAGAGAGGAAGAATGAGGAAATATGAAGGGTAGGCATCAATCATAGTCAAGGAAGAGGAAGAGGAAAAGTTTTGCAGGGTTTTTGAGAAGAGAGCATCTGAGGATTATGATTGAAAGGTGAAAGGAAATTTATGGAAGCAAGTATTAGACCTGTTTTAAGGTAGTTTGAGAAACTTGAGCATAGAATAGGATTATCACAAAATTATCTTATAAATATGATTTGTCTCCTGAACCATAATTTTTGAATAAAGAAGTACTTAGAAACTAACTTCATAATTCTCCATGTTTATTAGATCACATGTTTATTCTGTAAATACTAATTGGGCACTAATTATATGCAAAAGGCTCTGTTGTAGAGTCGGAATGCACACAAAGGCAAAGAATTTATCCTCAAAGAACTTACATTCTCATTGGAGGTCAGAAGAGCAGAACATAAACAAAAAAAATAAATCTGGGGGCCGGCACCCTGGCTCTCTTGGTTAATCCTCTGCCTACAGCGCCGGCATCCCATTTGGGCGCTGGGTTCTAGTCCCGGTTGCTCCTCTTGCAGTCCAGCTCTCTGCTGTGGCCCGGGAAGGCAGTGGAGGATGGCCCAAGTGCTTGGGCCCCTGCACCTGCACGGGAGACCAGGAAGAAACACCTGGCTCCTGGCTTCGGATTGGCGCAGCACTGGCTTTGGAGGCCATTTGGGGAGTGAACCAATGGAAGGAAGAGCTTTCTCTCTGTCTCTCTCACTATCTATAACTCTACCTGTCAAATAAAAAAAAAAAGAAAAGAAATCTGGAATGTGAGCTATGAAGATATGAAAGCAGTTGAGTGGTCTGGAGAAGCAAGTGGGTATCATTTCACATAGTGAGATGAAGCAGGCTTGCTGTTTAGTAAATGGTGAAGTTCATGCTAGCCAGGTAGAAAAAATTCATCAGACTGGGACACATCTAAGTAAACATAAGATTGAGTAAAAATATCTTTAATCTGGACTCTGGTGGTCCAGTGAATCTTTCACTATTTGCATCCTTCAGAAGCTAGTTCTGGAATTAAATGTCTCTGATGGAATTGTAGAGCTCAGAAACATTTTTTGAGGGTGGATATGGCTTAGAGATATATATTACAGACACGAGCACTCCCGTGAGCCCTGTCTAAAAGTACTTTTTTATTTAGAAGGAGAAAGAAGTTACATGAAATTTTCCTAGGCTAGATGTATACAGTTCCATGGGATCCTCCTATACATGTTCACTCATCAGGCAAACAGAATGAGAAGCAATTCTCTTTTATCAGCTTTGTCAAGACAGGGTTATTTTCCTATAAATTCAACTTAAAGAGAAGGAAGCATAACTCATTTTCAAGGTCATTAAAAAGAATAAAAAAAAGTTTGATCCTATAAATAAAGCTTTAACATACTAAACTAACAGCAAGAGAGGGAGAGCTATTTTCTCAATAAATATTGTATAGATGTGCTTTAACAATTAACTTTTTTTTATTATGAACAAAATGTAAATGTCATGGGTAAATGATGGCTTTAATGATGTTTTCCAGCATTGTGCTCCATGTTACCACAGCTTCTTAACAAAGATTTTTAAATCATTAGGAGTCGTATTTCATGATAATTAACTGAAAATCTGGTAATATTACCACTTTTCATTTGGCATGAAATGATTAGGGAGAACCACAAGTTTTATAGGAGGTACATGGCAAAGGACAGAGTGACTTAATGTATGTATATAAATCTTATAAAACTACCTATTGGACAGCATTTTATGATGGACATAAATTCCCATTGACTCTCAGCTAGTGATAGACAGAGAAGTCTGCAGTGGAAGCAAAAATCTGAGATGGGAAGTTACCCTAGAGGATAGAGGAGGTTTGTTTCCTCTCTTGCCTGCTCTTTCTTGCACCAGCTAGATAGATCCTAGTTCTTGCTTAAATTTAAAATAGAGAATGCACTCTTATTAATTTCCATCTTATTAGATGTGCTTTATTATGAAATATGCAATGATGCTTTTTACGATTAAGTAACTGTTAGTATCTGCCATTTAAACCATCATTCTTCTGCCAGTATTTCCTTGAACTCCTTGACATGTTCAGTAAAATCATTCAAGATTTTGTTTTAGGGTAACGAAAGATAAAGAACTTTTTGTATTATAAATATTGTTATCCCAATTTGTTGAAATAGAAAGCTGCAAGTATGGAATGGAAAGGACACTTACAGAGTTAGGTGACTTGGCTTGATGTTTGTTTCTTTTGCTAATAAATTTTGAACTTGATCACTGTGTTAGTCAAGGTCTTTTCTGTTACAGGTGACTGAAATCCAACTCAAAGTAGCTTAAGACAAGAAAAGGGGCTATGTTGACTCATGTGGTTAAAATTGTAAACACTGCAGGCAAGGAACTCAAGAGCGGCTTGCCGCAACGGAGCTATCTGCATCAGTCTCTCCACATTTCAGCTTTGCTTTCCTCAGTGTTTTCTTAATTTCGAGGCAATCTCTCCACATGGTGGGCAGATGACAGCTCCTGACTCACTGCTCTTGATAGCGGGTGATCCTAGAAGATAACCGTAATGGTCAGTTGCATGTGTCAACTTGACCTACGAAGGGAAATGCAGATAGCTGGCAAAGTATGAATTCTAGGTATGCCTGTGAGGTTGTTTTCATAAGAGATTGTCACTTGAATGAGTGGACCAAATAAGGAAGATTCACCCTTAACCAGTGTGGGCAGTTACTATACAGTCAGCTGAGTGCCCTGGATTAACGGAAAGGGCAAGGCAAATAAACATCTTCTTTCTCTGTTCTGGAGCTGGGATAGCCGTCTTCTTTCTTGAGCATCAGAACTCCAGATTCTTAAGCCATTGAGCTCCAGGACTTAACACCAGTCCCCACCACCCTCAATTCTCAGTCCCTTTAGACTTGAACAAAACCACTTTGCTGGCTTCCTTGGTTTTCCAGCTTGCTGATGGCAGGTTGTGGGGTTTCTTAGCTTCCACGACCATGTGAGCTAATTCCCCTAGCAAGTTCCTTCTCATCTATCTATCTGTCTGTTTGTCTGTGTCTGTCTATCTGTCTGTCTTCTGCTCATCCATTATAATGGTTCTGTTTTTCTGGACAACCATGACTACTTCAACGATGGAGACTATTTTAGGTATTTTAGGTATGTTGACCACAATATATACTATGTTTGACTACAATACATGCAAGAGCTCTGATTGGTTCTGCTTGGGCCAACTTCCCATTTTATAACTGAAACCTATATCTAGGAAGAGAAAACATCACGCTCTGGTTGGCCATGCCTGAGGCACCCATGGTACCAATGCTGAGTCACATGGTCTGAAGAGAATGAATGTGAAATAGAGAAGGAATGGTTTCCTGAAGGAGGGGATTTAAGTGGTCAAGTGACAAGGATCTACTGCTTGACCTTGTCCATTCTTCAGTAACTACTTTTAAAAATCAGTCCTGCCTTTATGCTATATTAAGTGCTATGTTAGTAACGATAAAAGAATTTTAAAAGAGAGACCCTCTAGAAATCTTAATTCCATAGTGAAATGGTCATGTAAGAAACACAGAAAACGGCCGGCGCCGTGGATCACTAGGCTAATCCTCCGCCTAGCGGCGCCGGCACCCCGGGTTCTAATCCCGGTCGGGGCACCGGATTCTGTCCCGGTTGCCCCTCTTCCAGGCCAGCTCTCTGCTATGGCCCGGGAGTGCAGTGGAGGATGGCCCAAGTGCTTGGGCCCTGCACCCCATGGGAGACCAGGCTAACTACCTGGCTGCTGCCATCAGATCAGCACGGTGTGCCGGCCGCAGTGCACCAGCCGTGGCGGCCATTGGAGGGTGAACCAATGGCAAAGGAAGACCTTTCTCTCTGTCTCTCTCTCTCACTGTCCACTCTGCCTGTCAAAAAAGAAAAAGAAAAAAAACCAGAAAGACAGGGGTGGGCATTTGGCACAGCAGTTAAGACACCACTTGGGATACCTGTATCTTATATCTAAGTGCCTGGGATGAAGTCACAGCTCTGCCTCCAATTCCATCTTCCTACTGATGTGCACCCTGGTAGGCAACAGGATGGCTCAAGTATTTGGGTCCCTGCCATATATTTAGAAAACCCAGATTGAGTTCCTGACTTCTGGCTTCAGTCTGGTCCAGCCTAGCTATTGTAGGCATTTGTGGAGTGAACCAGTGGATGGAAGAGATCTGTCTGTCTCAGTCTCTCTGCCTTTCGAATATATAAATTAATAATTAAAACAGATAATTCAATGAGGTCATGTTTTCAAAGTCGGTGATCTCCCAGGAGAGGGATCTTCTAGATTTGAGAGTCACGGAAGCTTTTAAAGGAGCGACTTAGACTGATGTCTGATTTCCACTTAATGAAAACAGCATAGATGGATGCCTCAGAAAACTGTGCGCATCAAGGCTAGAGTGGTAGCCACTTCACTATGAGCAATCATAAAGAGCAAGGGAAGTGACTGAAATGGAGCTGAAAAGGTCATTATTATTTTATTATTTTTTTTCTGTGAGGTTGGTGATGTTGATCAGAAAAATAATATATATCAAATCTATACACTAAAAGAGCACTCTTGTGGATGTGGAGAATTGCTAGAGAGATTCTTCCACTAGAAGGTATATGCCCAATGACACATGATTGTAACCTCCGCAGATTCAGAGCACTCACTCAACATTCACTCACCACTCACTCACTCACTATCTCGCTCATTCAGATATTTATCGACTGCCTCTGCACTGGGTACTGTGTGAGACAAAGTCTAAGAAAATGACAATGGAGATAAGAAAAAGAAGACAAATATGAAAACAATTTAGGGAAGACTCACTGATTCGATGTCACATAGCTGTGATAAATAGATAAATAGATAAAATTTGCAAGTTTCCAGCCCAAGTTATTGGTAGGAGGATGATATCAGTCCCTGAGCCAGACTCTGCTCCCTGAATCTCATACATAACATGACAACAACACAAGAAGGAAGCATCATTGCACTATTATAAGGGCGAAATGAAATAATACAAACAAAAGAAGGGCTTGTAAACTTTGAAATATAAAATTAGGGCAAGGATTTATTTTAAAATATGTGTAACTTATTTTCAATAATCTCTGTGGTTGTTTTGATTCATGAAGCTGCAATTTTCTCCCCACAAGAAGTACCTGTTTGACAGAATAAATTAAACCAGATGTCTATCTTACTTATTTATCTCAAAGTGCAAGTCTTTAGCAGCCTTGTTTTCTATATTCAGGCTTTTCTTTCATTGTGCCAGGTTTTGGGATGCGGGGAGGGGACAAATGTAAAAGCCAGTTGCATTTCTCATAAAATATCACACTGCAGACTTGGGCGACAATGATTTTGTTTAAAGCTGATTCATTGGCGTTTCATAAGAGACACTATTGTATGGGTACAATAACTATTTAGTGAGGTTCTTTATGAGACACTCAGGATTATGGATCCATAATTTGCATTCATTGCAAACATTGTAACAACATCCTTTGAGCCATTAAAACGAAGGTATTGAAAGGCTGTTAAGGATGCCACAAAGCAGTGAAATCACAACAGGTTCATTTATGGGAGAAAATACCAGCAAGATAGAAGCCAGCATTACAAATCTAGGTCTCATCTGCTCCGTTGTCACATTTTACTTTTTCCAGCCTCACTGCACAAAAGAAAGAGCTGTCATTTGAGTAGGATAGAGGTTCTAAAACCATATTTCCACCCAGCCATCCAGCTGGCCACCTATTCATCCACCATCCATTTCAATTCCTAGGTTCTGGGGCAGATGCTAAAGAAAGTAACATATTATCTCTACAGAGTCTAATTGGAGAAGAACAGATACATAAAACATATTTGCAATAAAATGAAATGTGAAATGATAAGCTAATGCACAGTGTTTTGGATGCTGCTGAGAAGACATGGCAGTGGGGTAAAGAGGTAATTGCAGAGAATAAGAGCAAGAGAGACCTTTCCAAGAAGTCAAATTAATAAGAGAGCATTGTACTGCAAATTAAGTTGTGAATTGAGCTCCCTGGGAGTCTTTAGTGCTGGCAGATTCCATCAGCTAGCCTCTTCATTTCCGTCTCCAGAATTTCTGATTTAAGGACAAATTAAGCAAAATGTTTAGTTATTTTACAAGGTGTCTGATGTAAAGACCCACATAAATCCCAAAAGACTTGAGAGATGAAAACTAATGAGAATTACCAGTGATGCATAGTAGAATACCAGTAGGCTGCCCTTTGCTGTTATCCTATTAGTGGTCCAGATAATATACTTCATATACCTAAATCATCCAGTGAAATACCTGGCCTAAAAAAAAGCAGTAGATACTATCCACTGACTGATTACTAGCTTGGAAAAATATACAAAATTGACAAAAGAGAAATGTTAATTGTACCCTAATTCTTTTTAAAAATTGTATTTTCTTCCATATCTTAATTCTATTTTGCCCCATGTCTACAATATGGATTCATTTATAAAAATGGTCAGGCTTTCTTTTGCAGGTGCACAGGAAATGAAGTATTATTCTCAGTTTAACAAAAATCATGACAGTTTCATGAGCAAAAAAGGGAAAACTTATGGAAGACATGGTTGCACCTGGTATATATCAAAAATTAATTTCTAATCTCATTTATTATATATGTCACCTTTGTCTTTAAAAATAAGAATATAGTAGAATACTCATGAATTAAATATTATCAGTTTGGTTACTACTGTTAAAATCAGTTTGTTAGGATTCAGATAAAGCTGTAATATAAACAGCCAAATGAAGTCACATAAATTGGAAAAACATCACTGTGGTCATTGGATTAAATACCGGGTCTCCGGGGTCTAAGTAGCTTATGACTGTTACTGATATCTTAATTGAAATAATTTGGGCTATTTTCATAATCCAGGTGAAAAGTTTCCCTCTGATCCTCCTGAATTGTGTGCCCATAAACATGTAATTTAACAATATTAATATGTACTCATGCAGTTATTTTAAGAATAAAATGAGACAGTATAAGCAAAGGTAGTCTAGCACATGACCCTCCATGAGGAGTATTTAGTAAATCTTTACTCCACTTACATTTTCTGTTGCTTATCCTTCACTCAGTATGGGCTTTTGCAATGTATTTTGATTAATAAACAAATTTCATCTTTTATACACATGATTTGGTACTTGGAGCAATTCAGATGCATAATAAAAAGAACATGGCTCAGAGTCAAAGCTCTGACTTTTAATTCTTGATGAAAATATTAACTATGCTATGACCATAGGGAAGTCACTTGACCTCAGTGCCCTTGGTTATACAATTTGTTACAGTTATAAAACACTGTATCATTATTATAAAATGTATTAACTGTTTAATACGTGTAATCAAGTTAGTCAGTTTACTTTTTTTCTTCATGTGATCTTTGATCCAACTGCATTTCTTTTCTAATTCATCCTTCTTTATTAATTCTAATGGGGTATAGTTCCACCTTTGTTAATGAATTTTAATTTCTTTGATCATTAACGTCAGTGTCGGAAGAGATCTTGCCTGTTGTCTAATGGTGTGAGGGCCCTGATGCAACCACTGCCTGCTCCCACACCATGGCAGAAGTCACGTGAATGCCTTCGGTGACAGGGAACTCACTGCTCCCTGAAGCCATGTTTCTATGCTCAAGAACTACTGACAGGAGATTCTTGCTGCTATTTAATCCCCAGATGTGTTTCTCAGTGATTGCCCCAAAATTCCGTCTTTAAGGGTTACATAGAGTGATACGCTCTGACATATGGTGGCTCATCAGAAATTTTATAGTAAATAACATACATAGCCCCAGAATCTTTGTCCATCACCCTATGCAATTCTTTAAGTGTTTCAGAAGTATATTTTGTACTCAAAGTTTTATAGTTAGTGTGGCATTAGAACACACTGCCTCATCTTAGAATGAACTTAAGTCTTAGGAAATTTTGTATCTGTATTTATTACTTGAAGATAGAATATTTCTCTTTTTTTCTCTAAAGCTACAAGACCATCATGTTCTAGCTCCTGTTATTCTTCTGTACTTTGGACCCCTCTGATGAATGAGAGGGAAAAAAACCTGAACCAATAGCAACCAAACAGTAAACTGGTTGAAGCTTGTTCACTCAATGTCAAAAGTAGAAAACATCTTTGCAACTGTGTCTGAAGGCACCAGAAATGGAAATAACTCATTCCTAATAAAGGAGTGTGATTATGGGGGAAGGGGAATGGGTGGCAAGTCTCCAGGTCCCATCAAGAAACTCAGGGAAACATACTTACATTTAATTCCTAGATCAACCTGGAGGCCTAAGAAGTCCAGTTTGACTGCAGATGGGATGATGCAACACAAAAAGTGACTGCTTTCAAAATCCAAGGGACTTTATGTGAAGTCTAGATTTCCATCTTGTGTTGAAGAGATGGAAACTGGGCAGTGCTGGGCCTGATTCCCACTGATCAAGAATCAGATGGCAAAACTGTTGGGATGTGACGTCAGTGGAAGCTCAGCCTCCACGCCTTCTCATTCTTCCTGTTCATAGCATACTAGTCCCGCTGCTTCCACTCCCATTGTCAGCCCCATTCTTGTGGGCCAATGAGAAGCCAGTCCTTGGGTTTCTGGAGGCTGTGCCTGCCTTTATCATTTCTGTCTCATTTTTTTCATCTTCTCAGCCTCCTGTTTTCTTTACTTCTCTACTCATTCCCCCATAGCACACATGCACACGAGCAAACTTTCTCAGGTGTAATTCTTCAAACTACACAAGGGCTGCTTTGGTGCTCAGACCCCCTCCTCTGACAGATGTTGAGATTTCTCACCACCACCTTCTCACCTACAGGGCAGGAGGTTTCCAGCATTTTTTCCCATCATGTTTCTGACAAACCATGTTCTCAAAGAGACACACTCATTTCTAACAACACCCACTCTGGGCTGCAGCAAGGATGAGATGAGATGCAATAGGTTAACTGGCTGTAAGCTTTGCCCCTTTTTTTGCATGCCCATGTGGGATCCAATATTCTTGGTGTTTAGTAACAGAAAACCAGAAACCAAGTAAACCATCTCTAATCGTACAGAAAACTCATTAATAACCAGATAAATGCAAGTAAAAATTATAATGGGGAGTTTCTCAGATATCAGATGATTTATCATATTACTGTTTATAACTTTTCCATGTCTAATATAGTTTGAAACAACAAAAATTGAAAAGTTTTCCTTTTCCCTTCTTCTTGAGTGACAGTTTGTTGAAATGGGAATGAGAGAGGGAATGTATTTGGAGTTTAAAAACAGCTGACTAATCTGGTAAGCAAGGAGTAGATTGAGGGAAGTGTCTCTTTATACAAATAAGTGCAAAACAGTGATAGAATAAGGCAATCACCATTGTGCAATCCTGGTGAATTAAAGAATCTGGGCCCTTCTCATCAATGGCCACCAACAGCACATTCACACAAAACCCACCGGGCATTATGGCTTCTTACACATCACCACTTATACAGTAATTAGCTACCTGCTGCTTCCCATCAAAAACTGAACCCAAATATGATCAATCTTTCAGATATAACAAATACTTTATAGGAAATTCAGAGACAAGTAAAATATGTTAAACTATGTCACATGGCCAGCAAAATCCCTCCTGGGAAAAATCTACTGACCAAATGATCCAGCTTTTCCAACATATAAATTAGAAATGCGAAAGAGTGAGAACAAGGTAGGGGGCTGGAAGTGTACAAAAAAGAGACTTAAAAGACATCAATCTGTGGAAATATAATAAGATATCACTTGTCACTTCTGCTTGTTGGCTACAAAGGTATTCCACAGATTTATTCTCCACATTTATGTAGTTTGGTTTTCATATCTATGTTTCTTGTAATCAAAACCAAATATACATGAAAGACCTACCAAGAACTTCCAATCAGAATTCAAATTTGCATTTTGTTTCCTACACACATAAAATGGATGCAGTTATGAATTCTGTAATTTAATTTGAACCCTACTTAGGTGTCTAATGATAGTAAGGAATTATTTATTCTTAATTCCTTAAAGATATGATGATAGTACTATGTTTATGGCCCTATCCATACCTAAAATAAGAGAAGATTTCTCATCATTAAGAAAATTATTCTTGGGATATTCATGGGTGGCATGATATAATGACTGAAATTTGGTTGAAAATTTGGAGAGAGGGAAGTAGGTAGACAAAAAGTGACATTCTTTAATTTTGTAGATGTTGGAAATATTTCACATTGAAAGTCGAAAACCAGAGAAGAGATTCTGGTTGGCCTTGCCCACTCATACAATCAAAGTAGCAGCAGTGAATGCCTATAATCACCTGATTGACTGCTGGCCTAGGTTTCAGTGAACCCCCTCCCCACCCCCCCAGGACATTTAGAGTCTGATATTCTGGCCTGGTAAGACTGTCACTACCAAGCTTGGAAAGGAATGTGGCTGTTTCTTGTTCCAAAGAAGAAAATCTCATTTATCTCTTTCTGCAGTGTTATCAGAAAATGCTTTGCAGCAAATAAATGGCAACTCCATAAGTGGATGCTAATGAAATTTTAATGAATTTGAGGTGCTGGCACAGTATATCCCTGCAGAGCTCAGTTTAAAAAAAAATAGAATTTGTGCTTTAATGCTGAAAGCTAACAGATGAAAACATCAGCATGAAGACCAGAAGGAAGGTAGCCTCAGTTGGGGTGATGATTTTTCCTGGTGTAGTCAGGTTTTTTTGGCCTTTATTTGCCAGATCTCCTGTAGGCCTAGTGAGCCCCATGGTCAGATATCCTGTGGATTGACATGCTTGATGACTTACCCAGGAGAAGGGACCCGTGATTTCTGCTCTCATTCTTTGCTGCCTCTGGAAATTGAAGGCCCCTGCATCACTTCAAATGTTTATTTCAGATTGTTTCTTTCTGCCCTTCTAAGTAGTCTGTAAACTCTATCCCAGGGAAGGGCTGGGAGAGTTACTGCCTGTTGATACACTTACCCAAATAAATGCTGAGTGTTCCTTGCTACACACATATGGACTTTGGCTCAGGGCCCAGAATACCTGAGTCAATTTCAGAATCCGATTGTTGCCGTGGGTTTGTATTTTTAGAAAAGAAAAAGGTGTGCATCCTAAGATCCAAAAGCTATCCACATTTACATCCCATCTTTCTTTTTAATTAAGCAGACCACAGAAATCGATAGAGAATTTGCTAGCACGGAAGGCCATACTAGAGTGATATGGGAGAAAGAATTTTGCTGCATTGACAAAGGCAAGGGAGGGGAGGGATCATTGAAAGCATCTTTAACTGTCTGGATGTTTCTCATTTATTTTAGATTCCAACCTCTCTATCCATTCCTGCAACCCATCACAACCTTGGACTACAACACTTCCAGATTGTTAATGGTGCCCCATGGCCTTGAAATGTATTTTCCATGAGAGAACAATTTCCTACTTTTACAGTGCTAGAACAATGCTGTGTATTATACGACTTTGACTTCGTCAGAAGAGAATAGTAATTCCTCATTGACAGCTCCAGTGACTGAAAGTATAATCAAAGTCAATACATTATTAATGACTCTCCTTTTTAATGACTTAATCACAGTGTGAAATGCTTTTTAAACATTTTATTTTATATAATTTTTCCTCTTGGACAAATCTGCCCAGAAATGAAGGGAACACAATTGCTGAGTAAAACCAGAAACCTTGTGCTGGATATTCTCTGAGAAAATGGCCATTCAGAGAGATTCCCAGAGTAAGCTCTGATCAATTTCTCCTAACAAATGGAGACCAGGTAAATGGTACTCCTAGAATATGGTTCCCCAAGAATATGGGTTGAGGATCAGGCTTGGATTCTGTGAGCCTTTATTCCTGATGTTGTAATCTTGGGCAAGTCTAGGAAACTCTCTGAACCTTGGTTGCTTTCTGTGTAAAATGAGGCCAGTGATGCTCAAGCTTACAGAAATTGTATGAAAAACAAATTAGATAATACATACAAAGTATATGCCAGGGACTTTTTAAAAAAATATCTATTTGTGACAGAGAGAGAGAGAGAAAAAGACAAAGAGGAGACAAAGCTCCTGTGCACTGATTATTTTCCCTAAACCCACAGTGGCAATGCCTGGGCTGGGCTGGAGCCAGGAGTCAGGAACTCAATCCAGGTCTACCATTTGGGTGGCAGGAATCCATTCATTTACGCCATCACCACAGCTTCCCCAGGTTTGCATTAGCAGGAAGCTGGAGTCAGGAGTAGAGCATGCTATAGAACCCAGAGACTCCAATATGAGATGCGTTAACTGGTATCTTAACTGCTAAGCCAAATGTCCACCTTGGGTTCTTCACTTCTTATTCCTGTTCCAGGCACTCTAGGTAAAGACAAAGGTGGGGAACAAGATTAGCAGCTTGCTACCCATACTGCTCTGTACTCTTTGATGAGGTACCAGGAGAGAGAACAATGGCGGGGGATGTGGAGGAAGGAGCAATGGAAAGAAGACTAAGGTTTACGTTCAGCACGGTTGCCTTCGAGATGTGACCATCAAACCACCACCAAGGGTAAAATAAAGAGTCTAAGAATTCCAGACACAGGTCAAGTTTGTGTTTTTAATAAATTATTTAAGATTTCAAATTTAGGAAAGGTCTTACAAGGCTTTGTTTTTTATAAACAATTTATTTATTTATTTGAAAGACTGAGTTTCAGAGAGAGGGAAAAAACAGAGGGAGAGATCTTCCATCCCTTGGTTTGCTCTTCAGATTGCCGCAATGGCTGAAGCTGAAGCCAGGAGCCTGGAACTCCATCTGGGTTTTCCACATGAGTATAAGGGAACCAGGTCTTGGGCCATCTTGTGCTGTTTTCCCAGGTGCGTTAGCAGGGAGTTGGATTGGCAGTGGAGCATCGGAGACTTGAATCAGTGCCCATATAGGATGTCAGTGTCACAGACAGTGGCTTAACCTGCTGCACACCATGTCAATCCCAAGGTTTCCTTTTATATGTTAAAAGAATAATTATGTAACACACTCATGACAATACCTACTAGCTATTGAGTACATCCAATATAGCCTTATATTTTAATCCATTCAGAATCTTGCAAAGTACTATTGTCCTCATTTTATTGATAAAGAAGCAGAGAGCCCAGAGAGATTCAGTAACTTCCCCCAGTTCACACAGCTATTAAATGACCAGGATGAGAATTCAAATTCAAGGTCTCCTCCATAAATGTGTGTTCTGACCTTAAAGTCATCACATGCCAGCTATGAAAATAATGGATGAGATGACATTGTGACATTGCTAATAACTGGAAGTAATTGATTAAAAAATTCAATCAGACTTTAACTAGGGTTTATTCTTCGGTTATTTTTTCTGACACTATTTCCTCAGAGACGAAGGCAGGTGTCTTAGTCCATTTACCATTGCTATAATGAACCTGGGTCTAGGTAACAGATGAATGAAAGAGATCTATTTAGCTCAAAGTTTTGGAGGCCGAATGTCTGACATTGGGTTGCTGCAAGCATTCGGCCTCTGGAGAAGGCCTTATGGCAGACAGCATCACAGTGGTGACATCACAGACAGAAGAAATCATTAGTGAGACAAGAAGCCAGATTCATCCTGGGTCAGGTTCACCTACTCTCTCAGAAAGGCGTTCATTCCCTGCTCCCCAAGCAGTAATCCCAGTGATATAATTACCTTCATTGCTATCCTTTAAAACATGCTAATATACTGGGGACCAAGCTTACAACACATGAATCTTCGGGAGACAAGCAACGTTCAAACTATATAGAAGGCTGATAATGTATGGTGTGTGTGTGTGTGTGTGTGTGTGTGTGGGTGTACACGCACAGCTAAATTCTACCCTCATTTATTTGCATCCCTAATTGTGCAGTTTCTAACCTCCAGTGTGAAAGTATCTCAAGAGTCATTATTTAGAGATGCAGCTACTTATAAAACAAAACCGTCAGGGTCATTTAAAATCTCTTAGGCAGAGAGCATTTAAGTTTTCTTGTTTCTGGCTACCAGTAACAAATCTTCATTAAATCTTAAACACAGTATAAACAAAGCATGGGCAGATTGTGAATGCTTCCTAATTCAACAAAGAAAAATTACGGTTTTGTAGATAGAAACAGACCCTGAGGAAGTCATTTTAATGCCCATCGTATTTTCATGTATTTTTGCCTCTCTAAATCAGCTTTTCCTAGAAGAATCAACAATGACAAAAATATGCATTTGTGTTTAAAGGTGCCTGGACTAAGATTTATGCTTCTGTGACTATCTGTACTATCATCACTACAAATGGTCTATCAATAGTATCGTCACCCAGTCATATCCCTGCTGATGTTTTCTGTATATTTTATATACCTACCTATACAAAAGAAAGAAGTAATTACAGAGAAAAGGCACAGCACATGTATTTGGACCTAGTTTGAGATTCAGTCCTTTCCCTGCTGGGTCTAGAAATGGATGGGAGAAAATTTATCCAAAGAGAGTCTAGATTGGGGTGTGTAAGTATCAAATCCTATTCAACTGAGAGAAAAGGGGAGCTTTGAGTAGTAAAGTCTAGTTTTTCTTTGTGATGGGTCTTAGATTTTTTTGAAGCTATCTCTTCTGGCCCTTTCTTTCTGTGACATGGCTGGCTCTTCTATTGGCGTAGTCCATGACAGCACTGTTTCTCTTAAATATAGTCCCCTAGGATGGGTGTTTGGTCTAATGATTAAGGTTTCCTTGTCTCACATTGGAGTTCCTGGTTTAATACCCAGCTATGGCTCTTAACTCAAGCATCCTGCTAATGCTGACCCTGGGAGACAGAAGTGATGGCCCAAGTGATTGCTGACCATGTGGGAGACCTGGGTAGAGTTCTTGGCTTGCCTTTGGCCTGACCCAGTCCCAGTCACTAGGCTTTTGGGGAGTGAACCAACATATGGGTTCTCTCCATCTGTCTCTGTCTTGCTGCCTCTCAAAAGGTAACTTGATATCATCTCACCCAAATTACGGTGCCAATTATTATTATTATTTTACTCAGAGAATATACTTTCATTAATGTAGTTTATGACCTTGCCTCCACAGAGTTTCAGTTAGCTAAAACAGCCAGGCATTTGTAATTCATATTTAGCCTGTGCAAAAATGCTCATTATCTCAAACTTGGTTCCAAATTTGGTTGCATGCTGAATCCCTTGGGAAGTTTTAAAATAGTGTTTACTGTGACCCACTGCTAGAGATAGTGATTTAATTTGTCTAAGGTGTGGCATGGATTGCAAATTTTATTTTTTAAGGTTTATTTATTTATTTGAAAGACAAAGTTACAGAGAGAGGAAGAGACAAAAAGAGAGAGAAAGATCTTCTATCTACTGGATCACTGACCAAATGGCAGCAAAAGCTGGGACTGAGCCTGGCCTAATGCAGCAGCTAGAAACTTTATCCCAGACTCCCACAGGGGTGCATGGGCCCAAGTACTTGGGTCATCTTCCACTGATTTCCAGGCTCATTACCTGGGAGCTTGGTCAGAAGTGAAGCAGCCAGAACACAAACCAACACCCATATGGGATGTCAGTGTCACAGGCAGTGGCTTAACCCTTTATGCCACAACACCAGCCCCTGAATTGGCATTCATAAACTGAGGAGTTTGTCCTGTTCCAAAGCTCCAAAGCCCAGTTTCTTCATCGGACTCACCTTTCAACTCAAAGTAAAATCCCTGGCACTGGCACCTCTTGGGAGTTTACAGGAGAGGCAAATGCTTGCCCCCACCCCATCTCCTGAACCTGACTGCATTTTCAAAAGATGGCCACAGGGCCGGCACTGTGCCGCAATAGGTTAATCTTCCACCTGTGGCACCAGCATCCCATGTGGGCTCCAGTTCTAGTCCTGGGTGCTTCTCTTCCAATCCTGCTCTGCTATGGCCTGGGAAAGCAGTGGAAGATGGCCCAAGCGCTTGGGCCCCTACACCCATGTGGAAGACCTGCAAGGTGCTCCTGGCTCCTGGCTTCGGATCGGCCATTTGGGAAGTGAACCAGCAAGAGGAATACCTCACTCTCTGCCTCTGCATCTCACTGTCTGTAACTCTACCTCTCAAATAAATAAATAAAATCTTTAAAAAAAAGATGACCAGATGGCCAGATGACTCATAGGCACATTAGAGATATATTGATCCAATTTTAATTAAAAGATTTGAAATTAAAAAAAAGGACTTATTGATTTGAAAGGCACAATGATTTTACTCTCCAAAACACTGCAATAACCAGGGCTATGCCAGATTAAAACCTGAACCCAAGACCACCATCCAAGTTCTCCCATGTGAGTGGCAGGAGCCCAAGTGCTTGGGCCATCACCTGGGACTTTCCCAGGTATGTTAGCATGGAGCTGGATCAGAAATGAAACAGCCAGACTTGAAGTGACACTCACACTCTGAAATAGAATGGTGAGATTGCAAGTGGTTGCTTAATTGGCTGCACCAGAATGCCAGTCCCAAAGACTTCAATTTTAAATTTTTATCAAATTCCAATTTTGGGGAGGCTTCAGGAAGGAGCTACAATCTCCTAAGTATTTCTCAGCTCTGCATGGTAAATGTATTGGGGCACAGTCAAATGCATAGGGTTAAGGCTGGTTGGTGACAACCTGGTGTTGTCAGTATTAGACACTGAGTTTTGTGGGTCCAATTATTCAGTCCCCTCTACTCTTTCTGATTCTGGATTAAGGTAGACATTAAATGGAGAATATGATACATAGTCTTATCTTTTTCCTGGAGAAGCAGTGTTTGGAAATGCATGGAATTTGGATTGGAGACTAGCATGAAATCACCTGTTGCTTGTCCTTGAGTTGACTTCCTCCTCTTTTCCCAGCTAGCTAGCTGGTCTCCAGAGAAGGTTGAGGACAGTGGCCTTTCTTGTGGAATTGGGATGCCCTGCCCTGCTGAACTCAGGCCACTTGTGGTAGCACTAGCAGAGAGAACATGTTCCACTTCAGAACAGTTTCAGATCAGGGAGAGTTAGCAAAATGGCAGCTAGCTGTGCAAGCACGGTGACCCCCTCACTCATCCCACTGGCCTGCTGAGTCACTCCTTCCACTGGGAGGAAGCACATAGAGTTTCCTGGCAGCTGTTTTATTTTAGGAGCTAAGGTAGAAATGTAAGAGGCAGGTATGACTCATTTCCCACATCCTTTTTGGTTGATCATGACTAGGGAACATATATCTGGCAGGCGTCCAAGCAGTCCTGGTCAGCATGTCTCAGAGGAGAATCAAGCCTGGTAAAAAGAAGGCATGAGACAGAAAGGCAAGCCAGCACAAGGTTGACAGGTCCAGAGAATAGCAGAGGGCAGCCTACAGAGCTTCCTGTAGTCAAAGTCATCAAATTGGCATTGACTCTAAGTGATGCTTACTCCCCCAGGGTCTTCTTTTACTTAAGGACTTGGGATTGCTTTGGGTATTCTGACTTTCAGACAGGTCACCACAGGTGCAATCATCCTTGGGTACCTTTGGGGTTTGATTCTAGGACGCCTTGTGGATACAAAATTCTGCTGATGCTCAAGTCCCTTAGATAAAACGGCATAGCAGGAACAGGCATTTTGCCTAATGGTTAAGATGCTTGCTTACCATATTGGAATTCCTAGATTCAATACCTGCCTCTGGTTCTTGACTCCAGCTGCCTACTGATGCAGATTCTGAGAGTCAATGGTGATGGCTCAAGTAACTGATTCTTGTGACCCATATGGGAGGCCTGGATGCTGGCTTCAAGATTGGCTCAGCTTTGGCAGTTCTGGGTGTTTGTGGAGTGAACCAGAGGATGGAATGGATCTCTCTCTTTCTCTCTCTCAACCCTCCCACCTCTCAAAGAAACATATAAATAAATAAATAAATAAATAAAATTTCTAGGGAGTAGTCTAGGAAATGGTGTAATGTTTACATGTAACCTATGTACACTCTTCTGTATATTTTAAATCATGTCTACATTACTTTATAGTACGATGTAAATGCCATGTAAACAATTCTTATAAACTATTTTTAGAGAAAATGACAAGAGAGCATTGTGCATTTTTTTCTTAATATTTAAATTCATGTTTAGTTGAATCCATAGACTCAGAGGACTGACTGTATTTAAGGATCTTATCCTTAAATGTGTGGGAGTTAGTGAGGGATGATAAGTTGTCCTCTTCTAGTCTGTGGCTACTTTTTGCTTTCCACTCAGGAATCTCGAAGTTTCAAGGGTACTTCTAAAAAGTTTGTGGACAACAAAATTAAAAGATAAAATTTTGGGGTGAAAAGAGTTTTTTTAAATATATGCATAATTTTTTCATATATGTGTTTGCTTTGAACTTTTTAAAAAAGTTTATATTTTTGTTTACTTGAAAAGCAGACTGAGAGTGAGAGTGAGAGAAAGAGAGGGAGAAGAAATTTTATTGGCTGGTTCACTCTCTAAATGCTTGCAATAGTCAGGGTTGGTCCAGGCCAAACCCAGGAACCTGGAACTCCATCTAGGTCTCCCATCTGGGTGGGATGGGCCCAAGAATGTGAGTCATCATCTGTTGCCCCACAGGGGCACATTGGCAGGAGACTGGATCCAAAGCAGGAGGAAGATCCAAACCAGACACTTGGATATGGGGTACAGGCATTCCAAGTGGCAGCTAAACCCATTATGCCACAATACTTGCCCCTCCGTTAGCTTTTTAAAGTCTCCTCATCTGTCTTTGAAAGACCCTAGAGAGTCCATAAGAGAACGTACAATAAGCAGCTGTTCAGCTTTCCCAGCACCCACTGTTCTGTAATCTGGCCGTTCTCTTGGATCTGATCTTTCTTCTTCATTTACACCTATGCTGTGTCTGTCTCAAACTCAGTGGAGACAGAACAATAGAGAAATCTAAACAACAGCCACCAACATAAAACACACAAACATAAGAAAACCCACTCGTGGCTTGCCTTTCTTCTGGCAAATCCGCAATCTGCTTATTGTCAAATCCCCCCTTCAAGTATTGTCAGCACTCACAGACATATTTCCTTACCACACCCTTGCTCTCCGTCTCCAGCCATCTGGCTACTCCCCAAGTGCTCTTTCAAAGGGCACATGTGGCCTCCTCATTGCCAAATTCAAAAGCCTTTTCTTAGCTTCTACTCATTTAATCTCTTTCTGAGGGCATTTATCATTGTTGACTATATTTCATGTTTTCCCTTCAGTGGTCAGGTTTATGAACTTTGCAATCATTTCTCAACTGAAATCCCCACTACACTACCTGTAATGTGACCTTGGGCATATAAACCACACAAACACACATACACATACATCCAAGTGTGCATAGGACATGTGTGTTTTTTATTTTGCTTTATAGAAATGGGATCGTATTTTATATTCTTCTCTGCTTCTTGCCTTACTCATTTAACAGTTCATTGTAGAAGTCTCCCCAAATGAGCTGGTGTAGAACTAACTCATTCTTTTAAATATTACAGCTATACCAGAAATTATTCATCCATTCCTTTATTGATGGATATTCCATTTATTTTCAGACATTTTCTACTTTGTGCGTGATTTCGTATTAAGGCTCAAATCCCCATTTGGGGATTTGCTGGATCAAAAGGAATGTGTATATTTAATTTACATTTTGCATGTATATATAATTTTAATAGATATTGCCAGATGGCCTCTAAAAAAGCACTGTACCACTTCACATTGCACTGGAAGTATGTGAGTAGTTCTTACCTGAAATATTATAGTCCTTTCTCTTTTTAAAAAAAGATTTATTAATTTTGAAAGAGTTACAGAGAGAGAAGGAAACACACACACACACAGAGAAAGAAAGAGAGAGAAAGAGAGAGAGAGAGAATCTTCCATCAACTTGTATACTCCCAAGATAGTCACAATGACCAGTGCTGGATCAGGCTGAAACTGGGAGTCAGGAACTTCATTCAGGTAATCCATGTGGGTGACAAGGGCCATCTTCTACTGATTTTCTTAGGCCATTAGCAGGGAGCTGGATCCAAAGTGGAGCAACAAAATGGAGCCCATCACAATGCTGGCCCTTATAGACCTGTCCTTTTTTTTAAGATTTATTTATTTATTGAAAAGGCAGAGTTACAGAGAGGCAGAGAGAGAGAGAGAGAGAGAGAGAGAGACATGAAGGTCTTCCATCCACTGGTTCACTCCCCTAAATGGCCAGAATGGTTGGAGCTGCACCAATCCAAAACCAGGAGCCAGGAGCTTCTTCCAGGTTCTGCCATGCCACTGCAGGGGTCTAAGGACTTGGGCCATCTTCTACTGCTTTCCTAGTCCATATCAGAGAGCTGGATCGGAAGTGGAGTAGCAGGGACTTGAACAGGTGCCTGTATGAGATGCCAGAACTGCAGGCAGCAGCTTTACCTGCTATGCCACAGTGCCAGCCCCAATGCCTATCTTAATTTTTACAAGCCTAGTATATTTATTCAAAGTACTGCAGAAGTTAAGGTTCTTGTAAGAATGTTTATTAGCTATTTGGATTAAAAAAAAAAACTATTTATTTGAAAGAGTGGCAAACACAAATACACACAAACACACATGGGGCTGGGACAGATGGAGAGAGGAGAAAGAGGAACATCTTCCATTTATTGGTTCACTCCCCGGGTTGCTACAACAGCTGGGGCTGGACCAGGCCAAACCCAGGAGCCAAGAACTCTACCTAGGTCTCCCTTGTAGGCAGGTAGAACCCATGTACTTGGGCCATCATCTGCTGCCTCCCAGGAACATCAGCAAGGAAGCTGGATTCAGAAGAGATAGTGGAATTCCATCTCTGGCATTCTAGTATGGGACGAAGGAGTGCCAAGTGGTGGGTGTTGTGATCCGTGAGGCTGGATATTTCTAACATTTTACTCAGGTTACTTTACCTCTCTAAGCTTCATCTGCTTCCAGGGTTTTATTAAGATTAAATAAAAAATGTTGATGTGAAGGCTTTGCCCAAAGACTGGCACAAATGAATTGCTTGATAAATATTAACTGGTATAATTGTTTTGAATTCTCTTTTCCTTACTTAGTTAATCTTATTCCTCATATCTTTAGTTATGGGCATTTTCCAAAATTTTATTGTAAAATGCTTTCTTGATATTTTGCATTCTCTCTCTCTGCACAGTCATGATCACTTCTGTAATTTCAATTTTACAATCTCTGTTCTGATGAGAGAAATTTGCACTTATAATGCTGATTTGTGTTTCAAGTTCAGAATCAGCAGTTTAGTAACCTGCTAATCCCTCAAATATGCAACCACAGCCTCCTAATATGAGATCCCATCCTCTTCTCACATGTGCTCCCAGTGTTCCTAAAACACCCATTCCCTCCAGAACTTTGAAATAAAACTCTCAAAGGCATCATGCTGCCTTGCCTTAGACATGCACTTCAGGGGTGAAGCACCATAAATCTCACCTCTACATAGACTGTTATATCCAGCTCCTCTTTTTTTCTCACCCCCCCCCCATGTTTCTCCTCAAGTTCACTCCCTTGAACCACAGTTAAAATAGACAGCTAATCAGTCTTTTCTCTGCCAACTTTTTACTTTTTTATTTCATTTGTTACATGGCAGTAGAATCTTCTAAAACAGTAGAGAATTAAGTCATCCCCTCAAGACCATGTATCGGTCCTTCTCCTAGAGAATGACATTCACCTTGTCCTTGGTGAACTCTGTCTCCATTCCTTCATACACCCTACTTTTCTACCAGACCAGTTTTCTCCTTCAGTGATACACCAGGCTAGGGTACACTCCAGTGTTTTTGAACGGTGGGACTGACAGCCTAAAATGCCTCTTCTTATTCTGCCTGTTGAAATGCAATTTATTTTTAAGAACCTTTCTTCTATTGATATCTGGGTAATTATCCATTCACCCAACTCAAATGAGTCAATTATTTCAGCAGTTTCCCATCGTCAAATTTAATTTTTTTGTAATCGTAATTATTATAATTCCCCTTTAGATTCTATGATTCTTTAAAGGAAAAATGTGCTTCTTGTTGGTAATTTTATTTTCTTTCCTTGCTGCATTTCTTACAAGGTGACTTGTAAGTGCTCCTTCTTTGATTTTTTTAAAATTATAATTTAAAATAAATGTCTGCTAATGGTTGAATATTGGTGAAAAATGGAACCTACCTGCAAAAGAAAATCTGGCAAAGGAACCAAGTGGCATATGAATACATGTTGTACTAGTGAGTCAACATTTACCAATCAGGATGTTTCTTATAAGCATCTGACTTCTGAGAGAAGAAGGAATATCATCAAGTTTAGGTCTGCATTCCTGGGTATTGCAATGAATGGAGATGATGACCTATAGCTTCCCTTGGTCTGGTACAGGCTCTTATCTTTGCTGTATCCCTACCTGAGACTCATATCCAAAGGTATTAAGTACATGGCCTGTGCAGTCATCTGCGTTCCCAACCACTGCACTAACTCCCTGTATGACTCTGAGCTAGTCAATTGACTTTTTGGACCTATGTTCTCATTTCACGCCTTTCATTTGCCAAGGGCTATTTTTATTTTATTTTATTTTCTCCATGGACCTCATATTTAAAACATGGAATCCAAGAAGCGTTGCACCTTTTGAATATTACTTTGTTCACTTACACCATCATCTTTTCCTAATTGGTTCAGATTTTAACCAATAGTCCATAATTATCTGAGTCCCAATACTATTATGAAATCTTGTAAGTTTCTATCATGGTTATTTTGCTAATGGAGCAACAGAGTTAAGAAAGTACAGCAGTGCATAAGCATTGTTTGTTGCTATTGGTTACTAAATTCTCTTCTATCATAGACTGATTGCATATTCAGTGAGGCTAATTTACAACATGAGATGAACCTTTAGTAACAATGGCTGGATCCATAAGCCAGTAGCTTTGACAGTTTCACTGAGAGCCAGTTACAGCTATTACATTGCTGAATTAACAGATTTCTAGTATAAATATTTAAGAGATTTCCAGCAGTGTGTATGTGGCCATATTATAGATGTATGAATAATAATTATTATTAAGATGTCAAAATAAACAACTACAGACAGTAATGCATAAGTTCTAATTTGAACATTTCCCATTCCCTTTCCAATCTAATTCCCAGTTATTCCTTAATTGTTTTAAATATAATTGTCTGAGCCGGCGCCGCGGCTCACTAGGCTAATCCTCCGCCTTGTGGCGCCGGCACACTGGGTTCTAGTCCCGGTCGGGGCGCCGGATTCTGTCCCGGTTGCCCCTCTTCCAGGCCAGCTCTCTGCTGTGGCCAGGGAGTGCAGTGGAGGATGGCCCAAGTGCTTGGGCCCTGCACCCCCATGGGAGACCAGGATAAGTACCTGGCTCCTGCCATCAGAGGAGGCCTGCCGCGGCGGCCGCAGTGCGCCAGCCGCGGTGGCCATTGGAGGGTGAACCAACGTCAAAGGAAGACCTTTCTCTCTGTCTCTTTCTCTCACTGTCCACTCTGCCTGTCAAAAAAAAAATTGTCTAATTTTCTTTTCTTTAATTGTGCATATTTAAAGAAATTACAACATACTATAAACTAAATTTTTGTATTTGCTCTTTCCCCTCACTTCACAATGTGAATTGGATATCCATCCATTCTAGTACATTTGCATTTGCCTCATTCCTCTTAATTGCTTGCTATCATTCTAATGAAAGAGAGTATCATACAATATTTAACTGGTTTCCTGGTGAGGGGATTCTCTTTTTGGTTTAATGATCAGTTTCCTAGATAAAGAAGATGGGGTAAAATAGCTATTGCATGACTGTGTATCTGGCCAAAATGCTAACTACTCATAGGTATTTGAGACTTGACTCTGTACATATGTGCAAAATCCTCCACTAATGGAATTATTGTGCAGTTCAAGTTTTCAGAAATGGCAGTCTAATATTGTATATCTATCATTTGCTCTTTTTAGTCATAAACACAATAATTCACATATTCTGACTGCCTACTGTGTGCTGAGCCCTATACAAGGTATTTTACATAAGTTATCTCATTTAATCCTTCCAGTTGTTATAAAGGCTAATACTGTTATTATACCCTTTTTCTAAAGATAAGGGCCAAATAATTTGCCTGAAGTCACATAGGAATTAAAGTGTGAGAAGTAAAATTTGAACACACACAACCCAAGCTAGGAGCGATGCTGTTCAACTTGACAGTTAAGAGGACAGGAGACCTCTCATAGAGTCTGTTTAGCTCCTCATCTCCCCAGGTGTGTGAAAAGTGTAGCAGGGAAAGAAATGATCTGTCTGTGTCCCAGGGCAAGAGTGTAATCAAGGTCTGGCTATTTCTCAAAAGACACAGGAGCAGCAAAGCAAGCACTCATCTGTTACAACTTTGGAACCAAGTAATGTGTTCAAATGAGCAAATCTGTGCAGATCTGAGACAACATTCATGTCAGTGCAGAAACACGGGCTCTATTAGGGAAGCCTGCCTTAGACTCTCAAAATTTACATTTGCCATGGATCACCTGTGTGATCATGGTTTCTTCCATTAGAGAATGAGGCTTGCACCACTTGGTCACTGAAGAACATTTGCATTTTGAAACAATTCAGACTTAAGAAATATATCAAAAATGGTACAAAGAATTCTTATTTGCATTCATTATCCACACAGAATCCCCAAATGTTAACACTTTTCCATTGTTTACTTTCTTAGTTTCCTCCTCTGTCTTCTTCCAGCACACATGCCTATATATGTGTGTGTGCTTGTTACATATAATTTATTAATTATTTTTATTTTTTAATTTTTGAGAATAAGACAGGGAATAAAATAAACAGTTCACCTTTACCCCTAAATATTTAATTTTTTATTTCCAAAAATCAGACATTCTCTTATATAATCATAGTATATTTGTTAATATTAGAATATTAATGTTGATAACAGTATTATTATCTATATATCTGATTCAAATTTTACTAACTGTCCTATCAATGGCTTTAATAATAAAATAATTTTCTTTTTCTGGTCTGGGATCTAGTTCAAAAGCTCACATTATGTATTATTGTAATTTACTTTAGTTTCCTAAAATCTAGAAAACTTCTTCAGTCTATTTTTCTTTAGTGATTTTGAAATTTTTGATGAATATTTTCTGGAATGCCTTTAATTTTGGTTTGTCTGCTGTTATCTCATGGTTAGATTCAAGAAATATATTTTTACTAGGAATTCCACACAGTGATATTGTGTCGTTGGTGGGTCATATCAGAGGTATATGATGTTTGTCTGATTAAGATCAGGTTGATATGATTTCTGCAGATCTCCTTTTATAAAGCTATTATTTTATGTTTGTACTGAACATGTGCTTTTGAAGAAAGATTTGAGTTAATATAAATATCCTGTTTATCTTCAACTAGGAAAGAGTTATTTATTTATTTATTTTTGGCCACACTTTTTCTACTTTCTTTTTCCTGGTGGAGAGGTAAGAAAGGTGAGTTGCAGACTTACCGCTAATGGTAGAGCTAGAAACATGCCATGGGACTCCAAACGCCATGAAGTTGGCATGTACCAATGCCATCTCACTAGTTAAAGTGATTAGTTTAAGTTCATAATTGATCACAAAGATAGACTTAAGTGTCAAAGGGATCACTTAAACAAGACCAGTGTTTGCAGAATTAACTGAAAGAATTAAAAAGGAGAGAACAATCCAACATGGGAAGCGGGATACACAGCAGACTCATAGAATGGCAAATGTCCTAAACAGCACTCTGGCCTCAGAATCAGCCCTTAAGGCATGCGGATCCAACTGAAAAGCCCATGAGAGTATTTCAGGCATGGAAAGCCAAGACACTGGCAAAAAGATCACCCAAATGAAAGATCTCTGTGAGTGAGATCCCAGTGGAAAGAATGGGCCATCAAAGAAGGAGGTACCTTTCTCTGAAGGGAGGAGAGAACTTCCACTTTGACTATGGGCTTGTCTAAATAAGGTCAGAGTTTGTGAACTCAAGAGGCTTCCATAGCCTTGGCAGCTCATGACAAGAGCCTCAGGTGACTACTGACATCATAAATAAGAGTGTCAATTGTTAAATCAACAACAGGACTCACTGAGCACTTAGTCCCTATGTAGGATCTCTATCCTTAATGTGTTGTACTATGCAAATTAATGGTAAAACTAGTATTCAAACAGTACTTTATACTTTGTATGTTTGTGTGGGTGTAATCTGTTGAAATCTTTACTTAGTAAATACTAAGTTGATCTTCTGTATATAAAGATAATTAAAAATGAATCTTAATGAAGAATGGGATGGGAGAGGGTGTAGGAGATGGGATGTTTTGCAGGTGGGAGGTGGTTATGGGGGGAAAAACTGCTATAATCCAAAAGTTGTACTTTTGAAATTTATATTTATTAAATAAAAGTTTAAAAAAGTAGCTAAAGAAAAGAAAGAAAGGTGACTTGGTGAGGCTAGTAGCAGGGTTTGGGCCCAACACTGAAGTCCTAAAATATTTTTCCTTGGAGTATGTATTTCATGCTGTGTGATCATATTTCTTTAAACAAGTCAGATTTGCCTCAAGCTCCAAAATTCCACTCATTTGGTTTCATTCCAACCAAAATAAATCCCATTTCCTTGAAGGCTGCCAATCACAGCTAAATATATATCTGATAGCTGAATAAAGGATTATTTAGAGACATGACTATGTTAAGAAAAATCACTATAAGAAGCAAATCACACAGATGCAAAATTCTTCAGCAGCAACTTTTGGAAGTGTTAATCAGCATTCAGGAACTGAGGGGTGAGAAAATGCCTATTGCCTTACACACACATGCATGAACTTGAAGTACAGAAATGTGTTAAACAAATTGAGCGGGATCCTCAGTGATTCCAAGATCTTGCAGAAACAAAAAGATCCTCAGATAAGGCAAAGGCGGAATGCAGTCAACCAGGAAGGCCTTGGTGAATGTCCCTCCCCTACACCTCCCCTTGAACAGCACAAAGGAACTCTCAGAACAGAAGGCTAACTGTCACGATCCCCTTCTGTAATATATTCCAAGAGAATCCCCACATAGTTTATGTGACCAAAGGCATTCAGGGAAATAATAGGATATTTTGATAAATAATAGCCAACGTGGTTTCACTTTCTATATGTTTTACTGCCCAATAAAAAAAGATAAAAGAGATGTCCAAAGTACAAAGGAGATAGTAATAAAACATTAGGCCAAATACTTGGAAGAAAATGATAAAAAACTCAGTTAGGAGAGAAATATCCATATTTTTAAATGTTGTTATATATATTTTTAGGATACAGATGAAAATTATGAAAAAAAATGGTGAACCAGTAGTATTAATGGTAAAAGTATGGCAGGATATTAAGGATGAGCAGAGTGGTGATGTTTAATAGCAAAAACAAAAACAAACTGCAGCCAAAAAATAAGTGCCTATTGCAGATGTGAATGAAAGGAAAACATCTAAACAAAATACTGTTTCCTCATTTGGTTGAGTTGTATGTGGCAATTCAAAATTATGTTTTGGAAAAAAATATTTTAGTGTTCAAGGAAAATACCATCAAATAATTTAAGTAAACCAAAATGAATAAACATTAATGTAGATTAGGTGATTACACATAAGTAAAAATAATATGGAAAGTGTAATGGTTAAAGAAAAATGTATAGGGGCCGACGCTGTGGCACAGCGGGTTAATGCCCTGGCCTGAAGCACCAGCATCCCATATGGGTGCCAGTTCTAGTCCAGGCTGCTCCTCTTCCAGTCCAGCTCTCTGCTATGGCCTGGGAAAGCAGTAGAAGAGGGCTCAAGTCCTTGGGCCCCTGCACCCACGAAGGAGACCCGGAAGAAGCTCCTGGCTCCTGGTTTCGGATCGTCGCAGCTCCGGCTGTTGCGGCCAATTGGGGAGTGAACTATCGGATGGAAGACCTCTCTCTCTCTCTGCTTCTCCTCTCTCTGTGTAACTCTGACTTTCAAATAAATAAATAAATCTTAAAAACAAAAGAAAAATGTATAAACCAGTGGGAATATCTGAGCTGTTTATGACACAGTGCAGAAATGTGCCATAGTCATATTTTTCCTTCACATAACAACATATGTGCATACTCACACTTCTCAAAAAATTGGAGAAATCTGAACACTGATATTTGAATACTGAATATTTAGAAATCATTGCTACTTTGTGAAGGAGTGATGGTGATACTTAGCTGTAGCTAATTAATCACTTGAAAAACAGAGTGACCAAGTGACCAAGGAATGAGAGAGAGAGAGAGAGAAAGCACATACTCCCATTTACTAGTTCACTCCTTAAACATCCACAGTGGCTAAGGTTGTCAAAGCCCAGAGCCAGGAATTCAATCCAGGTCTCCCCACGGTGGCAGGGAACCAGTTACTTGAGCCTTCACCTGTTTCCTCTGAGGGTACACATTAGCATGAAAACTGAAATCAGTTAAGCATTGAGCAAGGAATTGAACCTGAATATTACAATGTAGGACCATGGCATCCTAATTAGCATCCTAACCACTAAACTAATGGCCATCTCTAGTTTTGATTTTTGAAATCCTCTTTTTAGAGGTTTGGTAAACATATTTGTAGATAAAATAATGTGTTGCCTGGTATTTGTTTCAAAAGAAATTCATGTTCTAAGAGCTTGAGGAAAGACATACTCTTTGTTCATAGCAACATATACATATTTTTGCACTTCTGAAAAAATTAGAGAGATTTGAGCACTAGGTATTTGTATGTGAAATATTTAGTAATAATACTTATTAATTTGTTAAGGGGTTATGGCACTTTTTAGTTTTAATTAATTATTTGAGAAGCAGAGAGACTAAGAGACACACACACAGAGAGAAAGAGCATGCTCCAGCTCTCATTTGCTGCTTCACACCTCAAAATATCCACATGTGTGTGTGTGTGTGTGTATTATACATTGATACCAAGAAAACAAAGACACAGTCATACACATACGCACACACAGAAAATTATTCAAGATATTCATTTACTGATTTTATTTAGCACATATATTTATGTATCTATACTGATAGTATATAATGTATTTGCATACATGCAGTTGTGAATATACTCACATATAGTAGAATGTATGTGTATAAAACATTGACATAAATGAGACCAGAAATAATTTTATACTATGGTCTGATAGTTTTCTCCTTGGTATACCAGTCAGAATTTAATTTTCTTAAAAAAGTAAAATATTTTAAAATATTCAGTTATTTATTATTTGAAAGAAAGAGAGAAAGAGAGAGAGAGAGAGAGAGAGAGAGAGAGAGAGAGGAAACCAGGCTTCCATCCACTGGTTCACTCCCCAAAAGAAGCCAAGAGCCGGGGTTTTCTTCTGGGCCTCCCACTCAGGTGCAAAGACCCAAGCACTTGTGCCATCTTCTACTGCTTTCCCAGGCACATCAGCAGGGAGCAGGATCAGAAGTAGAGCAGCGAGGATTTGAACTGATGCCCACATGTGATGCCGGCACTGCAGGTGGCAACTTTACACTCTATGCCAGAGCACTGACCCCTAAAATAAGTTTTTATTAATACAAATGGATAAACGTTGCCTTTTAAAAAATGAAATGCACTTACTTAAGTAAATTTCTTACTGTAGTAATATCTAGAATGTCTCTTTCATATATGCGGGATCCCTCCTAGAGCTCTTGCCTTCTCCAGGATTTTTCTTCTTAATGAAAATATCAAAGAATAAGGTGTGTGAAGTTGCTCAGTATGCTTCACTAGGTGGAGTGGGATGGCAGAGTGTGGAGGAGACAAATGCATGTATGTATGTATGTTGGGTTGATTATAGTTAATATTCTAAAGCTCAAATTCCTGCACGTGCTCCAGAATTAATTTGAGCAGATCAATACATTTTTAATAGCACTTTGAAATTTAATTTTTCTTTTCATGACTAAAAATTTTCTGCATGCCTGTCCCATAATTGTGTTATTATTTTATTGCTACAATTCATTTATTTAGGGGGAAGCTTATTGATGTCTGTGATACATTATCTAAAGTAGCAATATGGGTACTATCAAGTACAAGAGAGGAATATTTCTTAGGATCAATAAGTTTTTGCCTAGTATCATGTCAAAAACTGTAAGTTCAGTTATATTAGTGAAAATGGGGAAAAAGATAGCTTGAGGGTTGTGTTCTTCAAAGAAACATTGAAAAATCAAACAAAATGATCAGAGTCCACTTTGTCAGAATTCTGAAAAACAGCCCACTCTTTACAGGAACAGTATGAATGAATGCTGAACCAAGGAAGAAATAGGCAGAAAATCTTCAGTATGTTTTTACTTGCCCTTGCTACACTCTTCTCCACAGCTTGGTGAAATTACTGAAGCCCATGTTCACAGAATGGGATCCTACTCCCTGATTATGGAGGGAGAAAACAAGATCTTATTCTGGAAGAAATCTGTTTGTCTATTCAAATGTCTTTCACTTACTGAAGGGCTGATGCAAGGTGATTGTCTTTTTTTTTTTTTTTTTTTTTTTGCTTTACCTGGAACTCAAGATGGAAAAGTGGTGGGCATTTCTTAAGAACATAGTAAAGTGAATAAACAACTTACAGCCATCTAAGGTAGAAGAATTTGGTCAAGTCCAAAAACAGAGCACTGAAAGTCTGGTAGAAAGAGCTGAAAAGAGAGTTTCTTTGGAAAACTAGAGCAGTCAATAATGCCTGTGAGGAAATAAGGAAGCCATACGCATACCCAGTGTAGGGTACTTGCTCATAAAAGATCTGAACAGACTCTAAACCGTCAAATCTGGGTGATCTCTGGTCTCAGTGCGAGCAAGTAGAAAAGGTTAAGGCAGTGTTCTGAGTGTGCCTAACCATAGATGGAGTTCTGCAGCACAGAGCCAACAGCAGGAGAGCGTTTTGTAACAAATTTAGGTAGACAGAAGAAACAATCCCAAAACTTGAAGATAGTCAATTGAAAGTATCCTACTTGAGACACAGTCTGAAGAAAGAATGAACAAAAATGAAGCAGCCTAAGGAATCTGTGGGAAACCATCAAGCACACCAACCATAGCAATTGCTGAAGAAGGAAGAGAAAGAATATTGAAAGTAATAATGGTTTAAACTCTCCTCATTTGATAAAATATATAGTCTACGTATTCAAAGACTTCAGTGAACTCCAAGAAAGATAAACACAGGAGACTCACACCAAGGAATTATTATTGTCAAATTGGTTAAAGACAAAATATTTTTTTAAAATTATTTATTTATTTAAAAGGCAAAGTTACAGAGAGGCAGAGACAGAGAGAGGAGGATATCTTCCATCTGCTACTTGACTTCCCAAATGGTCAAAATGGCTGGAGCTGGGCTGATCCAAAGCCAGGGACTAGGAGCTTCCTCCCAGTAGCCCAAGTGAGTGCAGGGGCCCAAGGACCCATGTCATCTTCTGCTGCCTTCCATGGAAAATTAGCATGGAGCTGGATCAGAAGTGGAGCAACTGGGACTCAAACTGGCACCCATATAGGATGCTGGCACCGTGGACTGCAGCTTTACCCACAGTGCCAGTCCCTAAAGAAAAAACCTTAAAAGCAGGAAGAGTGGAGAGATTTGTTGTGTACAAGGGATCAGCACATTTCTTATTAATTTCCCCAAATTCGAGAAGGAAGTGGAATGACATATTTAAAGTGATAAACAAAACTATGAAATAAGAATTGTATATCAAACAAAATTATCCCTTAAAATAGAGGAATTAAAATATTCTCTCCTAAACAAAAGCTGAGATCATAGCTAGTAGACTTTTCCTACAGGTAATGTTAAATGGAGGTCTTCAGGCTGAAATGAAAGGACATTAAATAGTAAATTGATATTATATGAAGAAATAAGGAATTCAGGTAAAGGTAACTATATGCATAAGTATGAAACTCATTAATATTATGGCTTTGATGCTTGCCTTCCCCGATTTGTATCTCTTATAGGATTTAAAGTACAAATGCATAAAACTGATAAATGTATGTTAATAGGAACACAATGTATAAAATATAATTTATAACAATCACTATATTACAGGGTTTGGAACTATATTGGAGCAAACTGTTTATATGCCATTGAAGCCAAATTGCCATCAATTCCAAATTGTGTGTAACTTGTTTAAGATATTAATTCCTATTTTAAAATATCTTTTTAAAATGCATAAAAGAGCATTAGAAAAGAAAAAAGAGAATGAAAATGGCACACTCTATAAAAGTCAGTTAAAACTAAAAGGAAGCTGTAAAAGAAAGAAAAAGGGGAGCCTAAAAGGATTGAGATATACAGAAAAAAAAATCAAAATGACAGAACTAAGGAACTAAGTTCTTCCTTATCAGTGATAATTATAATATATATTTGTAATTACTACAAATGTTTGTGGGTTAAACATCCAAAAAGGCAAAGTTGGACAACATAGATAAAAATAAGCTACCTCAGCTGGCGCCGCGGCTCACTAGGCTAATCCTTCTGCCTGCGGCGCCGGCACACCGGGTTCTAGTCCCGGTCAGGTGCCGGATTCTGTCCAGGTTGCCCCTCTTCCAGGCAAGCTCTCTGCTGTGGCCCGGGAGTGCAGTGGAGGATGGCCCAAGTGCTTGGGCCCTGCACCCGCACGGGAGACCAGGAGAAGCACCTGGCTCCGGGCTTCGGATCAGCACGGTGCGCCAGCCGCAGCGCGTGGGCCGCAGCGGCCATTGGAGGGTGAACCAATGGCAAAAGGAAGACCTTTCTCTCTGTCTCTCTTTCTCTCACTGTCCACTCTGCCT
This sequence comes from Oryctolagus cuniculus, assembly GCF_051225735.1. Lineage (NCBI taxonomy): Eukaryota > Metazoa > Chordata > Mammalia > Lagomorpha > Leporidae > Oryctolagus > Oryctolagus cuniculus. Next base: position 40,238,602 of record NC_142877.1, read on the forward strand.
GTCAAAAAAAAAATATATTATCTCAAGGACTCACTTTAGATCCAAAGACACATATAATCTCAAAGTGAAACCAACTAAACATCTATGAAGGTATTCCACTATAAACGTAAGCAAAAGAAAGCTGGAGTAAATATGCTTAAGTTCAGACACACTGAACTTTAAGTCAAGAGTTTTCATAAGAGAGAAACAAGGACATCAATTATTGGTAGAGTCCATTCTTTTGTTAAAAAATTATTTATTTTATGTTTTTGAAAAGCAGAGAAAGAGAGAGTGGGAGCAAGAAAGAAAGGTAGTGAGGAAGAAAGAAATCTCTTATCCGCTGGTTCATTCCTCAAACCTGTAAAAGCCAGGGCTGGGTCAGGACAAAGTCAGGATCCAGGAACTCAAACCTACATGAAAATAAAGTTCTCTGGGCTGATGTGGGTGCAGCAGGGTTAAGCCACCACCTGCGATGCAGGCATGCCATACGGGCGCCAGATTGAATCCCACCTGTTCCACTGTAAATTCATCTCCGTGTTAACACACCTGGGGAAACAGAGGAAGATGGTCCAAGTGCTTGGGCCCCTGCCACCAACTTAGAAGACCCGGATGGAGTTCCAGTCTCCTGGATTACCAGGCCACTGCAGTTGTGGACATTTGGAGAGTGAACCAGCAAATGGAAGAACTCTGTCTCTCTCTCTCTCTCTCTCTCTCTGACTCTGCCTTTCAAATAAATAAACAAATATTAGAAAAAAAGAAAGAAAATGTAGGCAAGAAAAAGAAATGAGAAGCATAGAAATTAGAAAGGGAGAAGTATAACTATCTCTAATTACAGATAATATGCTTCTAAATATTGAAAACTACTGCAAAACTCCATAAGAAATAAAACTGCTAGCCTTAATAAACAAATTCAGAATAGTTACAGGGCACTGTATGAATCTACAAAAATAGTTGTTTCTTTATACCAATAGTGAATAAGCTGAAAATGAAATTAAGGAAATAATTTCATTTAAAATAGCAATCAAAGTAATGGAATATCCAGGAATAAATTTAACTAATAAATAAAGTATACACTGAAAACTAAGAAATATTACTGGAAGTAATTAAAGAAGATATAAGGAAAAGGGTAAACATATCACATTTATGAATTGAAGGCTTAATATTGTTAAGATGGCAAAACTATTCGAAACTACCCATAGATTCAGTGCAATCCCTACCAAAATGACTGTTGTCCACTTTTCAGAAGTAAAAAAGTCAATTTTAAAATATATATGGGAATTCAAGGGACCTTGACCACCAAAAAGAGTATTGAAAAAGGACAACGTGGGTGAACTCACAGTTTCACATCTCAAAACTTACTGCAAAAATACACTAATGCAAAACAGTGTGGTACTGGCATGGAGAAAGATACACGGGAAAAGATAAATCAATGGAATAGAATAGAGAGTTTAGAAATAAACCCAAATGTCTATGATTAACTGACTTTTGACAAGAGTGCTGGTATGACTCTGTGATGAGAGAATAGTCTCTTTGACATATGGCTCTGGCACTACTGGATATCTAGTTTTAATTGTAAAACAACTTAGTTAGAGGCCTACTTCACACAACATGCAAACATTAACTCAAAATGAATCAACAATATAAATGTGAGAGGTAAAACTTGAAAAGTCTTTGAAGAAAACTTAAAGGTAAAACTTCATGATCTGAGGTTTGGTAATGGATTCTTAGATATGATAATAAATGCACAAAGCAGCAAAGAAAATTTTGATTTTGTTAAAATTAAACATTTTTCTTTGCATTAAAAGGCATTAGGAAAATGGGAAGACAGAACACAAAATGGGAGAGAATATTTGCTAAAAGCATATCTGATGAGTCTACTATCTAAATATGAAAAAACACTTATACCTCAATAACAAAGACAAATAATCCAGTTAAAATGGGTAAAGGATGTAAACAGACCTTTCATTAAAGATAATGTACTAGTTTCCAAGATTTTCAACATTCTTAGAAAATCTGAAAAGATTTTCAGCAGTCTTAGACATTAGAGAAATGTAAGTCAAAACCAAAATAACACATGATTTTATAGCTATTGGTACAACCTTAATTAAAAAAAAAAAAAAGCTGAGAATAACAAGTATTGGTGAGGAGGTGGAGAAACTGCAACATTTGCACTTGCTGATGGGAATGTAAAATTGCTCACGTCTCTGTGTAAAGCAGTTTGGTGGTTCCTAAAATGACTAAGTACAGAATTACCTTATGACCCCGCATTTCCACTTCTAGGTAGATAACCCCCCAAAATGGACAAGTAAATACTCAAACAATACATGTGCTTTGAAGTACTATTAACAATAACCAAAAAGTGGAAATGAATGAATGGATAAACAAATTGTGGTATAAAACAAGATATTTTTTCATTAAAGGGACAAAATACTGATACTTGCTACATTATGGTTGCACTTTCCCCAAATCATGTTAAGTAAATGAAGTCAGACATAGTGCATCATACTTATATGAAATATCTAGAATAGGTAAGTCTATATCTCAGGGTCTGAGAGATCTGGTTTCAAAAATCCCAGTTCCTTTATTTTACCATTTGATAAGTTAGTAAAAAACATTGCTGTAACAAATTGTTGCAGGGATTAAATTAAATAAACATGTATTACTCAAGGATGATACTAGCTTCAGTGGCAAACATCTCCATATATACATATACGTAGTTTAACACAATAAATGTTCATTTCCTTCCAATATAGTAGTCCATTGTGGGCTTTCATGAATAAACATCCATAATCATCAGGGACCCACTTTGCAGGTTCTTGAAGTATGAACTGGTCACTCAGCTGGTGGAGAAAGCCATGGTGCATCACTATGGGAAATTTTTATCAGATAGCATTAGATAGTGGGATAAATCACTCTCCTCCCAACCACACACAGTATCATCATCATACCTAGCTAGAGTAGAGGCTGATAAACATATACTGTGTGTTTCCATACTGTGTGTTTCAGGAAGAAAATTAAATACAAAAAAGGTTTTGAAAACAAACCTCTGAAGATAATGTATATGAATTTACTAGTTCAGCAGGTGATGAAAGTAGGCGCTCCATAACTATGAACTCCCTTCTGTATGCCTTAGGGAAGAACTCATCACAACTTCGGGAAAGGTTTCTCAGAACGCTTGCCAGCCGCAGGGAAAGACCATTAGTCGTGGTACTGCGGCAAAGTCGGATGCGGTTGCCAGGCAGACTTTCAGCAGCATCCTCTCTGTGATCTGGGCCTGCTTGTTCTTTCCTTCTTTTGTGCTTTAGAACTTCCTTTGACTTTGGTACAATTTAGTTTGCCAATGTCTTCTTTGGAAGTCTCTCTTCTGACACAGCGTACTCATCTCTAGCTCTTATCTGATGTAGTCTCTGGATTTTGCTAACTGTCCCAGTATATTTACTTACAAACTCCCATTTGCCTTTCTTCACTTCCCATTCACATCTCCAAAACATACATTTATTCTTGGTATAATTCAATCTTAAAAAAAGAGGTACACTTCTCCATTTTTCACATGCACTAGTTGTTATATGAGGGCACTACTCATTATCTTGGAATTTTAGGGGCTGAAGTTTATTCTATTCTGTTGTTGGTGTCTCTTTGTCAATTTCTTCAAATAGTCTTGTGGTTTACTGAGCCTTAAATATGTGTTTTTTAAAATACAAAACAATTGCCACTGGATACAACTCAAAGATAGCAAAAGGCTTAATTTTACATGCCAATGGATTGATAATCACTGCCTTGAACGTATTGTAGAGAAGGGTCTGGAGTCTGTGTTGGTGAGGAATATTTACTACACACACAATATGCATGGTGTAGACTGAGCACAGTGTGTGTGTGGTGGACTGTGTAGTGGTAACAGAAATTGATCCACAAAGGCTAAAAATAGTTTTTTTCTGACACTGACAAAATAATATAAAATTGATCAAATTCAAATAAACTTTAGGGAAAATATCAATTTGTTTTTGTAATCGCTTTGTCCCAAGATAATTAAGTGAAAGAATAATTGAAAGCCAAATTCCACATCTCCACACCCCATTTAGTCTAAGTTAATTATTCATTTATAGAAATGAGTGAGCATTTTTAAATAAAGTAAGTTAGATTTTAATGATGATTTCTATCTGTAGTTTTTGGTTACTTATTTGAATTGAGTATGAATCACATTTGTCTTCTATTTAGTGACAGATTGGCTTTATAGTTGTGAAAACCTCAGGGATCCTCTGTTTTGTTATAGATGACCATTTTATAATTGAAGAAAAGATAGACTATGCCTATTAGGAATGTGACCTTTGAATCCATGAAATTATTTATAAGAAATGGGGTTTGGTATTAAGGGAAGAATTTTATTTAGGAAATTAGTTCTAAAGTCTAGTCCTGCTTTTCTACCAATGAGCCCTATGATGTGTCCAGGTCACACTCCATGGTCCTCAATGACTTCAACTCTGAAGGAAGACCCTGGGCTTCAGTTTTCACCTAGAGTAATGTTACATGTTGCTGTTGACATTTTGCCAATTATATAATAGTAGAATGTACAGTAATTTGCCTTTGCCACTCATTTAGTGCAGGGGGCAGTAATTGGAGATTGCACCTTTTGTTTCTGCTTGTCAAACAGCCAAATTTTTAGCAGTTTGAAACCTTAGTTCTTGATTTTCTTGTAATCACTGACAGATGGGTTTGACAAGACCACTGGCTTGCAATAGCATTTCATTCTTAAAAGTAAAACCTATAATACTTAAAGGAGCAAACATTCAATATTCAACATTTACAGTAAAACTGCATGTAATGTGCTTTATTTGTCCATGTTGAAGTGGTCAAAACTTTTCAGACTTTTTGATTTTATTTCTTCTGAAAACTATATTTTTACAAGTACAGAAACTCATAAACACTTTCAGCCCAACGGGTCTAAAACTGAATTAGTTTCAGACCACCAATTACTGTTCCTTGTCAAATATTTCTTGTCTTGGTGAATGGTGCCACTTGCAGTGTCTGGCCCAAGCTATACACCTGTGAGTCACCATCTTAGTTGTCTTTTCCTATGTCCCTCCATCATCCTGCATTCTACCTACCTGATTCTATAAATCTTATCGATTCTCCTGTATGCATTTTCATCGTATGTCCCCAGATCATAACCCAAATTTCAAATTGCATCATTCTCCCCCATGTACTTCTGAACCACATCTGAAGATAGAGCACAGAAAGCAGCAAAGACCTGTATGTCTAATTCTGATGCATTTCCTGTTCATCCCTTCAACTTCATTGCAAGAGCTACCTGAATTGGGTTTTAGAACTCTTTTTGTGCTGTGCATGCTTGCGTTTCTTCTGTTTAGCATTACTAGGGATGAAATCTATACAATGAATTGTACTAAAGTTCCAAGAAATAATTACCTCTTTTTTAAAAAAATTAGAGTTAATTTTAATTGCTCTAGCATAATGGTCTATAAAGTGAAATATTTCTTGAAAAATATCTTTTTTCCTGTTCAAAAAATTTCATTTTTATTTATGTACATTTTTTTAAGATTTATTTATTTATTTGAAAGGCAGAGTTACAGAGAGGCCAAGGTAGGAAGAGAGGGAGAGAGGGGGAGAGGGGGAGAGGGGGAGAAAGAGAGAGAGAGAGAGAGAGGTCTTCTATTTCCTGGTTCACTCTCCAGATGGCCACAACCACCAGAGCTGTGTTGATGGGAAGCCAGAAGTCAGGAGTTTCTTCCAGGTCTCCTACGCAGGTGCAGGGGCCCAAGGACTTGGGCCATCTTCTACTGCTTTCCCAGGCCATAGCAGAGAGCTGGATCAGAAGTGGAGCAGCTGAATCATGAACCAGCACCCATATGGGATGCCAGCACTAGAGGCAGCGGCTTTTTCCGCTAAGCCACAGCACTGGCCTCATTTATGTAGTTTTAATCACATTGAGATCTCATGAACTACAGGCAAAGATTTAGTTATAACCTGAATTCCTCTGCCTCATTCTTAAGCTTTGATTTTGTACAAAATCTTCTGATACTCAATAGCAAGTTTAAGTCTAGTTTCTTCTCTTTGACTTGCCCACAACACCTTTATCCAGTCATTTTGCTGTGAACTCCTAATATTTTACTTGTGCAACTAATTGCTGTTGGGTGCACTTTCCCTATACTTGTCTTGATTTTCTAAAAACACCGTAAACTCTGGTGGTACAGACCCTACTTCTACCTTGTTTAATTGAGAGTCCAGATATAGCGGCCTCCAACTGAAACAAATTTTCCAGAGCCTCTACCATTTTTGTGCCATCATATTCACTGATATTAATCAGGATACTAAAAGCACCTACAGGGAGACTGGTATCTTCTGAAGAGGTTGCTTTTACACTGGGAATTTTTTTTTTTTTAATAAATCTCACTCTTAGCATAATTAACCACAACGGAAGTAGGAAAAGTGCTGTTGATCTTCAGCCACATTTACAGAATCTAATGCTGAATCCCTGGCAGATCAAACCTGAAGGTAATATGGATAAATCTTACTATACTTTGAAAAGAAGGATCAGTTATTTCCCACTTTTCCAAGCTTGACTTTTCCCGCAAAGAGTATTCAAGACTGTCCTTAAGAATTATTTCTGGCTGCATGTAAAGGGGCATTCGTAAGGCTTTCTTTCCAGGCAGACAAATTGTTAGTCCGTGGGTTTGTTGATAAAATGTTGGCCCTCCGTTGTAATAGCTGAAATAGGACAGACAAACATAAATACAGATTGCATCCCCCAAAACCAACAATAGACGATGGTTAAAGATAAGAGAGTATGATGACATAAGATCTTTTACCCCATCAGTTTTGCTCAGTAGCTTTGAATAGCTAGGTGTGTATTCCCTACCTTCTTTTACCAACATTGTACAGCTGAACCTTGCAAATCTGAATATTTGGCTCAAGTAGGTGACCTTCTAAGACACAGAAGAACAGGTTCTTTTTTATTGTTTTGGTAAATTTCATGTATCTCATACATACAGTTATTTTTTTTTCTTAAGAGTTATTTATTTATTTAAAGGCAGAGTTACAGAGAGGTAGAGGCAAAGGCAGAGAGAAACAAGTCTTCCATCCCCTGGTTCACACCCCAGATGGCTGCAGCAGCCAGATCTGTGCCAATCCAAAGCCAGGAGACAGGAGCTTCTTTCAGGTCTCCCATGCTGATGCAGGGGCCCAAGGACTTGGGCCATCCTCCACTTCTTTCCCAGGCCATAGCAGAGAGCTGGATAGGAAGTGGAGCAGTATGGGATGCCAGCACTGCAGGCGGCAGCTTCACCTGCTACGCCACAGCACTGGCCCCACAGGTTCTTTAGTTTGGAATATTTACAAAGCCCAAAATGCAGAACCTTGTCACCACCAATGCTAGAAATATATCTGTGTTTGTCCATGGCATATTAACATTTGGGCCTCTCCAAGATATTACATCCTTCCTTTTTGCTTTTACAGTTTGCTTTGCCCTTTATATCCTTGTTCCCATTTTTTATTTGAGGTGGTGGTGGGGTAGATTTTAAAGCAGCTTTGGGATGGCAAGTGTTAAATTCTAAGCTGGCACTTGGTAACTTTCATGGTGAAATATGCCACTACTTAACAGATGACTGCTGTGCGGCGGACAGCCGTGCCCCTGGAGAGAGGAGGTGTTTGTTCCTGAATCTAATCAAGCCATGGCCTGTCTGTGTCCTACCTTATGCAGTGTAATCACTTGTATCATTCATGGCATGTCCTTCATTAATCAGAGCTAGTGCAGGTAACAGGGGAACAGGGGTTTCATTAGCATGACATATGGTGGCCTGCCTCAACTTTTGGGTGTTTTGAAACATGTTTTCAACATTTGTCCTAATCATAGAAGAGCTGCTTTAATGACTTAGATTTTAGTAAACTTTTTCCCAAGCAATTGATATCTCCCCCCTTTCCTTCTTAGTATAGTCATGGGCCGTATGACTTGTCAGTCAAGAATGGATTGCTAGGGCTGGCACTGCGGTACAGCAGGTTAAGCCACTGCCTGCAGCACCGACATGCCTTTTGAGCACCGGCTGCTCCACTTCTAACCCAGCTCCCTGCTAATATGTCTGGAAAAGCAACAGAGGATGGCCCAAGTTTTTGGGCCCCTGTGCCCATGTGGGAGTCCTAGAAGCAGCTCCTGGCTCCTGAGTTCAGTCTGGCCCAGCCCATGCCATTACAGCCGTTTTGGGAATGAACCAGTGGATTTAGATCCTCTCTCTCTCTCTCTCTCTCTCTCTCTCTCTCTTTCATCTCTCCCTCTCTGTAACTCTTCCAAATAAATAAAATAAGTCTTAACAAAAAAAAGTGGGTTACTGGACTGGCATGGTGGTATAGCTGGTAAAGCTGCCACCCATATGGGTGCTGGTTTGTGTCCTGGAGGCTGCTCCACTTTCAGTCCAGCTTCCTCCTAATGGTATGGAAAAAGAATGGAACATGGCCCAAGTACTCAGGCCCCTGCCACCCACATGGGAGACCAGGATGAAGCTCCTGGCTCTTAGCTTCTGCCTGGCCTAGCCCTGGCTGCTTTGGCCATCTGGGACATGAACCAGCAGATAGAAGATTCTCTCTCTCCCTCTCTCCCTCTCTCTCTCTCTCTCTCTCTCTATCTCTCTCTAACTGTACCTTTGAAATAAATAAATAAATCTTTTTAAAAAGAGTGGATTGCATATACACAATCGTTCCATAAGATGATTCCTTCTAGTGGCATTGTAAGCTTCCTAGTGTGTGCAAGCATGCTAAAATGCTCACACGGGGAGGAAACTGCCTAATTGTCTCTTCCTCAAAATGTATCCCCCACTTTTAAGTGACATGTAGCTGTAATTATATTTAGGTTCTTGATATACCCTTTGATGTTTTTAAATCTATCATATTCAGGTCCAAATACTTTGATTGGCTTCTTTATCTTGGCCTCCTTCTATGTGTCTGAAGAACAAGTAGGAAAGAAGAAGGAACTATCTTTACTTAATTGCAAAATTGATGAATGAGAAAGGCCATAAGGACTATTTTTCATATTTTTAGAAATCCTGCAAATACAATTGGATTTGTTTTCAGGACAAAATGAAAAAGTTATTTTGGCAAAAAATATTTTAAGTTTGTTTACTTCGGAAATTTCTTCACAGATACTTATCTTGATAACAGCATTTATCTTTACTAGTCGCATGTAAAAATGTTTATTTTAAAATTGGATTTTTTTAATTTTTATTTTTTGACAGGCAGAGTGGACAGTGAGAGAGAGAGACAGAGAGAAAGGTCTTCCTTTGCCGTTGGTTCACCCTCCAATGGCCGCCATGGCTGGTGCGCTGCGGCCAGCGCACCACACTGATCCGATGGCAGGAGCCAGGTACTTCTCCTGGTCTCCCATGGGGTGCAGGGCCCAAGCACCTGGGCCATCCTCCACTGCACTCCCTGGCCACAGCAGAGAGCTGGCCTGGAAGAGGGGCAACCGGGACAGAATCCGGTGCCCCGACCGGGACTAGAACCTGGTGTGCTGGCACCTCAAGGCGGAGGATTAGCCTAGTGAGCCACAGCGCCGGCCAAAATTGGAATTTTTCTTTTCTTTTTTTTTTCTTTTTTCTTTCTTTTTTTTTTTTTTTTTTTGACAGGCAGAGTGGACAGTGAGAGAGAGAGAGACAGAGAGAAAGGTCTTCCTTTGCCGTTGGTTCACTCTCCAATGGCCGCCGCGGCCGGCGCGCTGCGGCCGGCGCACTGCGCTGATCCGATGGCAGGAGCCAGGAGCCAGGTGCTTTTCCTGGTCTCCCATGGGGTGCAGGGCCCAAGCACCTGGGCCATCCTCCACTGCACTCTCTGGCCACAGCAGAGAGCTGGCCTGGAAGAGGGGCAACCGGGACAGAATCCGGCGCCCCGACCGGGACTAGAACCCGGTGTGCCGGCGCCGCTAGGCGGAGGATTAGCCTAGTGAGCCGCGGCGCCGGCCTCAAAATTGGAATTTTTAATGACTAAATATTCCAACTCCATACACAGCTCCCATTCTTCCCAAGACATACATAGGTATATTAAAATTACTTGTTCTTCAGGATCTAGGAAGAATTGGTTCTAGAAATCCCTGTGGATACCAAAACCCATTGGTTATTTAAATGTCTTACAGAAAAGGGCATTGCATTTGCATATAAACTATACACATCTTTCTATGTACTTCAAATCATCTCTATTTTGCTTAAAATACCTAATACATACCTAATAAAGGGTATGTAAATAGTTCTTATATCACCTCTCGGCCTTTTGGCTAAGATCAAGTGTAGTATCTGTTCTTATCAGTAAATAGTAGTTATACTGTATTGCTTAGAGAATAATGACCCCCCAAAAAAAGTCTGCATTGTTTAGAACAGGTGAAATTCTTTTTGAATATTTGTGATCTGTGGTTGGCTGAATTCATGGACACAGAACCCATCCATATAGAGCACCCACCAACGCTACATCTAAAATAATGCTAAGATGTTAATTTTTACCTTACTGGAAAAGCTGATATAAAAGATATTGTATCTACTTCACACAATTTTAAGTTTGATAAACAAAGACTTTATATTATTTTAAATTGCGTATCAACATACAGTACTTTCCTTCCTCCCTGCAACCCCCCATTTGTTCTCAAATAAATATTTCCTGTAACCATTTAAAAAAGTAATATGGACTTTTTAATATGGGATTCTGCCATCTTCCATCCCTCTATCTTCAAAGAGAATTGCTGGGATTCAAGTCTAAAAACTGAAGGCACATTTAAGCAGGGAAATAATGGGGCTCTAAGAAATATTCAAGAGATGGCGTGTGTATCATGAGGTTGAGGGAGAACATTCCTCACTTGCATTCCCACCTGTAAGACCAGATATGTGCAGAAATGGCCACAAGTGGTCTGAGAAGAAGATCCAAAGGCACCCAGGGTGCATGACAACATGGGGATGACTACACACCAGTGGGTGAGGTACAATGGTTCAGTGCTTTGGAGAACAAGTTCATTACATGGTGAATCCTCCCAAAGATTAAGACAACAGCAACCTGACCTCAAATAATGTAAGGGATGAAAATATCTTTTTCTCTATCCACCCTAGGTTCATATTGAGGCTCCTATTGCAAAAAGATTAAAATGAGAAAACATGTAAATGTTATTACTACAAACTATGTGAAATGGAAGCCTTAATGAGGGAATGAAGAGCTGAAAAACTGATTAAACTTAATGCATTGTCATGCTAGTTTTGATGAAGAGTGTGTAGTCATGGCGAACTAGGGCTGCAGAACAAAAGGATATGACCTGATGATAATAAAGTGCGGGAAGCTTAGCAAAGGCTATTTGTCCAGATTTTTCTTTGTGTTCTGTGGGTGTTCCTTTCCTCTGGGGACAGTGAGGGCACCCTTCACATGAGAGTGTTATGATCTCAGAAGGGTGAAGAGAGGATGAGTGTGGCCTTCCTGTTTCAGCCGTATTTATACTGAGGTGACACATCTTAGGGTAGTCTGTCCTGACCACCATTACTATAACACTGTGGATGATTGTGTAATATTTTCTGTCCAGCCCTTTCACTCAAGCTGTAACATTAAAATAATATTTCTGTGTTTCTACTATGTGTCAGGGACTGTTGTAGATGGCAGGGACAGGTAAGTTATAAACAACATATATTATTGGAGTTTACAGATGATAGTGAATATGATAAATTATATAGTAGTAAAAAGATACATTAAGGAGCCAGTGCTGTGGTCCAATGGGTTAGGCCACTGCCTCAATGCCAGCATGGTGCTGGTTCGAGTCCTGGCTACTCTGCTTCCCATGCAGGCCCTGCTAATGCTTCTGGGAAAGCACCTTAAGGTGACCCAAGTATTTGGGCCCCTGTACCCATGTGGGAGACCCAGAAGAACCTCATGGCTTCTGGCTTTGACCTGGCCCAGCCCTGGCTATTGGCAGCTATTTAGGGAGAATACCAGCGTATGGAAGATCTCTCTCTATCTCTCCTTTTTTTTCTGTCACTCTGCCTTTCAAATAAATAAAATCAATCTTAAAAAAAATATGTTAAAAAGTTAATAAGTACAATTTTTTTTTTAATTAAAGAGAACAGGGGCAAGCATTTGGTGCAGCAGTTCAGTTACCTGCCACCATATTGGCAGTCCTGGGTTGGAGTCCTAACTACACTTTTGATTCCAGCATCCTGTGGATGTGCAGATTGTGAGGCAGCACGTGATGGCTCCCTCTCTCGAGTCTCTACCATCCACACAGGAGGCCATGATTGAGTGCTGGCTCCTCACAATCCTAGCTGTGGGGGCATTTGGGGAGTAGACAAATGGATGGAAACTCTCTCTATCTACCCCTCTCTCTCTCTCTCCCTGCCTTTTTTTTTTAAAGATTTTATTTATTTGAGAGGTAGAGTTACAGACAGAGACAGGGAGAGACAGAGAAAGGTCTTCCATCTGCTGGTTCACTCCACAAATGGCCACCATGGCTGGTGCTAACCCAAACAGAAGCCATGAGCCAGGTACTTCTTCGAGTCTCCTACATGGGTACAGGGACCTAAGCACTTGGGCCATCTGCCACTACTTTCCCAAGCTATCAGCAGAGAGCTGGATTGGAAGAGGAGCAGCCAGGTCACAAACCAGCATTCATATAAGGTGTCGGCGCTACAGGTGGAGGCTTAGCCTAATACGCCACAATGCTGCCCCTCCCTGCCTTTCAAATAAAATAAAAATGGCTAAGAATTAGAGAGATAGAGAGATAGAGAGATAGAGAGGGGGAGAGGGGGAGAGGGAGAGAGGGAGAGAGAGAGAGAGAGAGAGAGAGAGGAGAAATAACAGAAGTCCAAAATGGTTGGTCCTGAGATAGAGTGGGGAAGTCAGATCAGTGTTCTTTTAAAAAAATTATTTATTTATTTGAAAGGCAGAGTTACAGAGAAACAGAAATAGAGAGAGAGAGAGAGGTGTCTTCCATCTGCTGGTTCACTCCCCAGATGGCTGCAATGGCCAGAGCTGGGCTGATCTGAAGCCAGGAGCCAGGAGTTTCTTCCAGATCTCCCCTGTGGCTATAGGGACCCAAGGATTTGGGCCATCTTTCACTGCTTTCCCTGGCCATGGCAGGTAGCTGTATTGGAAGTGGAGCAGCCTGGGCTTGAACCAGCACCCATATGGGATGTCAGCACTGCAGGCAGTGGCTTTTACCTGCTGTGCCACAGCGCTGGCCCCAGATCACGATATTTAGTGGTATGGTGAGAATAGGCTTCATTAAGAAGGCAATATTTTGGGTTTAGGCATTTGGTGCAGTGATTAAATTGCTGCTTGGGATCTCACATCTCTGATCAGAGTGGCTGGGTTTGAGTGTTGGCCCTGTTTCCGATTCTAGCTTCTTGTTAACACGCACCCTGGAAAGCATCAGGTAATTGCTGAAGTACTTGGGGCTCTGTCACCCACAGGGGAGACCTGAGTGGAGCTTGCAGGCATCTGGAGAGTGAATTAGCAGATAGGAGGCATCTTCTTCCCTCCCTCCCTCCCTCCCTTCCTTCCTTCTCACTCTATCTCTGCCTTTCAAATAAGTAAAAAAAAAATAAAATTTTAAAATCGGATAATATTTAGATTAACTCTTGAAAAGTGAGGGATTCTGCTAAGTAGACACCTTGGGGAGGAGCATTCCAGGAAGTAGGAGCAGTGACTACAGAGACACAGCAAGCGGGCTGGTGTGGCTGGACACAGTGCACCTGTGGGAGAGGGTAGGGCCGGAGGTCAGCAAAGTAAAACAAAATCTGATCAGGTAGGACCATGCAATGACCCTGACTTTTGACGTGAAAAGCAGTTTCAGGATTTTGTGCAAAGAAGATCAACTCTCTGGTTTATGTTTTTAAAAGGATCTTTCTGACAGTTGATTGAGAATAGACATAGACAGAATCAGTTTATTACATCATTGGTGTCCTTCAGGAATTCCCAGTCAGGCATAGCAATGAGAATTAGCCCCATAAATACTGACATCAGAGTGATCAAGCACGTCCTGGTTGTGTCAAACCACAGTCTGGACAGGGGTAGACGGCATCATACAAGTGAACCGGGGGGCCTCCCTACTGTCTACATCAGCTGGCCTGCCCTGCTCTTTCCCTCAGCCTTACGGTAACACTCCACATTATGTCCAGTTGAAATCTCTGGTTATGACTTTTTATGTCTTAGATTAGGTTGTGGTATAATTTAACTCTATGTATCAAGACTCCTAAAGATATTCTTATACTGTCATATAACATTTGCCTCTAGAAATGTCCCCAAATGAAATCATCCAAACTTTAGAGAATCAGTATGGCCACATAGATTAACCAAAGTGTAATAGCATATATATGTGTATTTGCATGTGTTTATAAAATAGTGATAATTCAGAAACAATCTAAGTATTTAACAATTGAGAAATGGTTGAGACATATATTGTGGTATATTCATGAAGTGTTACATTATATGCATTATATATATTATATTGAAAATAATTTTAATTATAGGGATATTTTTATGAAATAGTACAAATAAAAGATACAAAACTATAAAAAATTCTGTGAGGCTGGCATTGTGGCATAGCAGGTAAAGCTTCTGCCTGTGATGCCAGCATCTCATATGGGTACCAGTTCCTGTCCTAGCTGCTCCACCTTGAATACAGCTCCCTGCTAAAGGTCTGAGAAAAGCAGTAGAAGATGTCCAAGTGTTTGGGCCCCTGCAATCTATTTGGGAGCCCAGAATGAGCTTCCTGGCTTCTGTCTGACCCAGTCCTGGCTGTTGTGGCCATCTGGGTAGTGAACCAGCAGGTAGAAGATTTTTCCGTCTGTCTCTGCTTCCTTCTCTGTAACTCTGACTTTCAAATAAATAAATAAATCCTAAAACAAAAATCTGGAAGGAAATGCAACAGATGCTAATGGAGACTGCACAATTATGCAAAATATTGTTCTTTATGCTTTTCTATATTTACCATTTCCCAACTCCTCATTTTGAAATTATTTTGTAATGTTACCTCCAGAAAGAACCATAAGTAAAAAAGAACAGATTCCAATATCGAGTTCATAGTGTATGATACAGGTTGTATGAGCTTGTACAGAGTCACACAAGGTATCTGTATCTACAAATGACTGAGGATGCTATTTGAAGTCTAAGGCTCTCTATCTTCATGTAGGCATTGCTTGTCTGGCAGTCTGATGGGTTATACTTGCTTAGGTGGTTCAGCCTGAAGAAATGTTCATTTCATTTAAAAAGATCATGATGGTGGCAGGGAGTGCATTTGGCACACAGCTAAGAGGGCATTTAGGATGCCTGTGTCCCATATTGGAATGCTTGGATTTGATACCAGGCCACACTCCCTGACTCCAGCTTCCTGCTAATGCAGACAGTGGTGATGGCTCAAGTGATTCTGTTTCTGCTACCTACATGGGAGTCCTGGATTAACTTCCAGACTACCAACTTCAGCCCATTCCAGCCCCTGCGGTGGTGGGCATTTGGGAAATGAATCAGTGGATGGGAGTTCTCTCCATCTCCCTGCCTCTCAAATTAATAAAATACAATTAAAAAAGGATTTTGATGGAAATGCAACATTTTAAAACAAAATATTGAACTAACAAGATGCCTGAATAATACTCATCTCCCTTCCTATTTGAAGACCTACCCTCCATGTCAGTAGTTCTCAAAAACAGCCTAGAAACATGTTAGAAACATAAATTCTAGGATCCTCCAAACACAACAAAATAGAAACCTGGGAGATGAGACTCAACAATCTGTGTTTTAAGAATCTTTCTGGGTGATTCTCAGGCAATGCGAATCTAAATTTTTCAAGTCCTGATGGGTGTCAAGTATTCAGCAACAGCAAATTTGCTTTGCCGTAGGCTCCTTGTGCAGCCCTGGCTGCAGAAATCTTTCTATGGAGCTGATAGAAAATGCAGAAGGGCCAGCACCATGGCTCAATAGGCTAATCCTCGGCCGGCGCCGTGGCTCAATAGGCTAATCCTCCACCTTGCGGCGCCGGCACACCGGGTTCTAGTCCCGGTTGGGGCGCCGGATTCTGTCCCAGTCGCCCCTCTTCCAGGCCAGCTCTCTGCTATGGCCAGGGAGTGCAGTGGAGGATGGCCCAGGTGCTTGGGCCCTGCACCCCATGGGAGACCAGGAAAAGCACCTGGCTCCTGGCTCCTGCCAGGATCAGCGCGGTGCGCCGGCTGCAGCGGCGGCCATTGGAGGGTGAACCAACGGCAAAAGGAAGACCTTTCTCTCTCTGTCTCTCTCTCACTGTCCACTCTGCCTGTCAAAAAAAAAAAAAAAAAAAAAAAAAAAAATAGGCTAATCCTCCACCTGCGGTTCCGGCACTCTGGGTTCTAGTCCCAGTTGGGGCGCCGGATTCTGTCCTGGTTGCTTCTCTTCCAGTCCAGTTCTCTGCTATGGCCCAGGAAGGCAGTGGAGGATGGCCCAAGAGCTTGGGCCCTGCACCCGCATGGGAGACCAGGAGGAAGCATCTGGCTCCTGGCTTTGGATTGGTGCAGCATGCCTGCCATAGCGGCCATTTAGGGGGTGAACCAATAGAAGGAAGACCTTTCTCTCTGTCTCTGTTTCTGTCTCTTTCACTGCCTAACTCTGCCTGTCAAAAATAAATAAATAAATAAAAGGAAAATGCAAAAGGAACTTCTCCATCAGAAAAAGAAATGTGTCCCAGTGAAGGCATAGATTAGTGAGTGGGCATTTGGAGGAGGGCCATAAGGAAGATAATAATCAACTCATTGAAGGGCAGTGGGAAATATAGGACTATTTCCCATTTCAGGTTCAATTTCCAGTGAACCCAAACTGATGTGAGATGATCACAGCAAGGAGGAAAAAGGACCAGGAAAGCAAGCTAATTCAGAGACTTGCCACATTGACTGGGATGGGGGCATCAGTTTCACAAGGTGGAATGCAAGACCTCCTTTGCACTTCTGACTAAGGGATTAAAGGAATAAAACTCAAAGGGGGCTATTAAATCATCCTGTGTGATATTGTTGAATCATCAGGCTTTACAAGCTCAGAAGGCACCCCAAGTTTAGAGCCAAAAATATAAAATTACTCTTCCCAGCAAGTTTCCTCCTGCCCTGAAGTAATTTCTCTGATGGGCCCATGTGTCTTCTGCCCCTGGTTATCTCCAACCCGTGGTTCACATAAAAGGCTCTCCGTGAACTGCTGTCATTTTTCTTTTCTTTGAGAATGGAGCAAAATATTTCAGCTTTGATGCTACACAGGAATAGAGAATTTTGATGTCTCCTTAATATGAAAAACCAGGCAAGATTGTTAATATTTAATTATCTAAACCAGATGAAGTAACACATGGGAAAATGCCAATAGGTTTGGAACGGGGAGTACAGTTGACTTATACTTGTCCACCACCTTCCAAATATATTTTAATTATTTTATAGAAGTCTACATAAGTAATTGATGAAATCTGCTTATTAAAAATTAAGTGGACTTGTAACATTAAGAATACTTTTTACACAAAGCAGTATTTGACCACTATAGATTGTATCTTTGATATTTAAATGTCTGTTCTCTTGAATATGACAAAATCTCCATGGTCAAATTACAAATGGACCACAAGTGAACTAAAGGTGATGTGATTATTTCATAAATCAGAGTATAGTATTTATGATTTTATCATGCACATGAAAAGTTTTAAATAAAGTAATTTGTGTGCAGATGTTTTAGTTTAATGGAAACACTTGATTTCAAAGAGATGCCTTTGGGATTTTAACTTAAAATTAGAAAAAGAAAGCAAAATAACTTGCTTTAATAATAATAACGAATGCCCAGACCCCAAATCATAATCTATAAGCCATCTAAAATATTTGATAACTGCTCAAAATAATTTTGGATAGGACCATCTTCTTGCTTTGAAAATAACTCTTCTCAGGATATTTTCAGGAACTTCTGTGGCTAATATTCCAAATTTGAGACCATCAATTTGCAAATACATTTATGCATGTGTATATGCAAATACATATACATACATGCAAAATGCACATTCAGCTTTAGTGCCATTTTCAGATGGCAGAATAGTGAAAATTTTCCTATGCTACTGATTCTATCCATGATTTTTTAAAAACATGTACTCCTGCAGTGCTAATTAAAAAGCAAATAATAATTCTGGACTGGACTAGGTATCTACCCTGTTCCCAAAGGTGTCTGATTCCTTTATCATGAAAAGAAATGGAAATTATATTTGATGGGTAAATGCAAAGATCTTAATCAAGATGAATTCAAAATACTGAAGAGATGGGTTATGAATTTGTTGGAAATTGGAAAAGATTGAACTGATTGAGTGGCTACACTTCAGTGCTGTTGACATGGGCATCTCATTTTTGTCTGAGTTAAGACAATATTTTAAGTTTTCTTTTGTATGCAAAATAGGCAAAATTGCATTTGCTGCTAAAGTAATGCATTATTTAACATAGTTGGATAAATCCATTTAAATCATGTTGGAACTGCACATAATAAAATAATGCTTATGTGCTTTCAGCTTAATCAATCTAAACTTCTATTTACTCTAGATCTATAATTCTGTACACTTGGGAGCAAGAAGATTTTATGGTCTAAAAATTCAGCACAAGTACAATTTGTCCTAAGGTACAAAACAGAGGTTTGAATTTGGGCCTCCACAGGCCAGCATTAAAATTAAAATGTATGCAGTGAATTCATGTAGTTAATTTATAATTAATTTAAGTGAAAATGAGCTTTAAATATAGATTTCTTGATACAGTGTATTCATGTTTTTACTAAGGAAAGAGGTTGATGCCCTTCATCAGAAGCATTTTGACTTGAATGTCATTATCATTATTATTGTTTTGTATTTTAGCCCTTTTTTTGCCTTTTTATTTGATCAGCTTTTCAACTATCCCTTGTTTTGATGTATTTTTCTTCTATCAGTTTATGAAAGACACTGTCCCTCTTGGATCTTTCTGTGAATAGTCAGTGTCCTTTCCTGATGCATTTTTTTGGCCCAGTAACTCATGTCATTAGCAGGAAGAGGTAGGCCTCCAACAAAGCAAGGAAACTGAGGAAGCTGGTCTTTGCAGGGATGAGGGGCTCAGCTTACTTAGGTAGCTTGAAACAGTGCTGTGTGGCTATAGATTGTTCAGCTCGACGGGTAGATGCTCTTCAGGGTTGAGTAATATGGAAGAACCTTAAAGCACATATGGAAACACAAAGCTACTGACCTTGAGCAGTGGGTCCTCAGATGTGATGGTCAGCCCAGCATCATCAGCATCAACGTGGATCCTCACAGAAGTGCACATTGTCAGACTGTTGCACTCACCACTGGCCAACTGCAGGGGAAAGTTCACATGCCGTCTCAGCAATTTGTGCTTGGTAAACTCTCCGGCTGATTCTGATGTGTGGTTCAGTTTGGAAATCAGTGCTCTTTAAAAGAGTACCTCACCTCTGTTGGGATCTGCTTCCAAGTGAAGAGCTGTCACTCAGTTCCGTCTTTCCTTCTCCAAAGGGGAAAGCTTCCTTGACGTCCTCTCTGTGTTTAAATTGCAGTTCTGTCCGTTACAAGATGTATAACTTTATGGCTGGCGCCGCGGCTCACTAGGCTAATCCTCCACCTAGCGGCGCCGGCACACCGGGTTCTAGTCCTGGTCGGGGCGCCGGATTCTGTCCCGGTTGCCCCTCTTCCAGGCCAGCTCTCTGCTGTGGCCAGGGAGTGCAGTGGCGGATGGCCCAAGTGCTTGGGCCCTGCACCCACATGCGAGACCAGGAGAAGCACCTGGCTCCTGCCATCAGATCAGCGCGGTGTCCGGGCCGCAGCGCGCCAGCAGTGGCGGCCATTGGAGGGTGAACCAACGGCAGAAGGAAGACCTTTCTCTCTGTCTCTCTCTCACTGTCCACTCTGCCTGTCAAAAAAAAAAATCTTATAAAAAAAAGACAAGATGTATAACTTTGGTGCAGTAAGACTCAGTTTTCTCATATATGAAACCATGATAACTTAGCAGTAATTATCTCATATGGGATAATATAAGGTTAAAGTAGTGCATTTATATAAAGGCTATGGAACAGTGTTCGATATCCGTTAGTGATCACTGCTGTCTTCAGTATATTGTCTTCATGGTGCTTTGACAAATAATCCAAGAATATCAGTGCTTTGGAAATTACTTTTTTTATTACTTGTTTGATTTCTTTGCTTTTAAAAAAATAGCTTCTGAGACTAGACCACATGGATCACAACTTCAAGGGCGTTTCTTAAGGAAAATGCATTTCTAATTAGAGCAAGCTTAAAAGACATCTGCAGTCCAAGTCAAATGGATTGTTCTGTTCTTACAAAGATTTTGTGAGTTTTCAGTTATTCTCTCTGCTGAAGTTTGACAAGTTCATCTCAAAACAGAGGCACACAAGTTCTCTGTCCCTAGTTCCCTCATTAACTCGGATGTTCTTTCTTCCGAGTACATGGATTCTTCATTTTAAAACTTGCATGTTAAGGGTGTCGAATGTTTTTTTCCCTTGTGTATGAGTTTTAGAATATAAATGCCTCAGCCCTTGATAAAATATCCAGTGGAGATTTTTTTAATAACTTTCTTAAGTTTTTTCCCCCTGTCACTCAAAGTTTCATTGGCCAATAAGAAAGCCATTTTGACTCACCAATATAGACTTTTTTTTATTACCTTGTCTCTGTACTACTGGCAAAATGGTAAAAGAGGGTGTGGTGTAGTGGAAACAGCAGGAGATTTGGAGCCAGATGAGATGGTTCTGATTCCACCTCTAATTAAATTTTTTGAATCAGAAAAGACATCCTGCTGGATCAATTTTCTCACTTAGGTCAGTTGTTCAACTGGGATAATAATACCTCCTCAGAGGGAAGATGAGAAAAATCAAACAGAGAAAAAGTAATTTTTAAAAATAAACTGCAAAGAATCATTCAAATGTTAGTTATTAAAAGCTAATGATAGTTAACATTTATTTAGTGCCCGTGAGGAGCCTGGGTACTATGATAACCCTCATCTATGCATACAATGGTACACAGACCTTAGATTCTGTTCCCCTTTGTTGACCATTGTGCAGACTCAGCTGGTCTGTTTTTATTTTCTGGAAAATGCCTTGACCTCTGCTCACGGCTTGTCCCTCACTGAAGGATCCCTTCTTCTAACAGCTGCACTTGTCTCAGCCCCACGCATTCACCAACACGGCTGAAACACTACCTATTATACCATCTCAGACCAGTCTAGGCCAGGCAGAACCCCAAGTGCAGTTCCCTTTTGTACTCCTTGAGCACTGGTTGAACATCCTTCTTTGTAAAATTATGCATGGCTTTTATTTAAAAGTTGAAATCTTGACTCCCTTTTAGCAACAAGGAATTTGAAACCCAGGCCTCTCTGATTTGCAAATCACTGTCAATTCCTCCATACCCAGTCCCCTGTCTCTGGATAAAACATGGTAGGTGAAGGCTTAGTAAATGCATTAACTAAATGTATATATAAATAGAGTATATTAGTGCATACATTTTAGGGTAAGCAGACAATTTTGGTTCACTAAGAAAAAATTGCAATCTAAGACTAACCATATATTTTCAACCAGCAAAAAGTAAAAGGTGTGGAGTTGCTTGCCATAAACATGCGCCCCTTTTAAGGTTCTCCCAGAATTGGTAGTTTTGGGTATATCTTCTCCCCACGTTCTATTTTCACCCTCTCATCTCTTTCTGCATCCCACTCAGATTGGGCAGAAGAGATTTTTCCTGTTCTAACAGAAATTTCTCTAGGCCTCCCTCTGCCCTTTCAATGTGTTTGTGTATTTTTCTTCTTAGAAGTTTTGGGGAGAATGTGGTGACATTTCAGAAGTCTTGTTTCTTCTCAATTAAATCTTGATCTCTGTGCATTCTGACTGGATCTCTGAGCGCCTGCCTGACTTTGCAAGTTCAACTGTCAGCATGGCCTCTGGCTTCCAGCTTGGCACTTGCTCTCTCTTGCACATCCCATTTCTCCTTTTAACCTTAACAGCATTGATTTGTTGTTGTTGTTGTTAAAAGTGATTTATTTATTGCATTTATGTATTTATTTGAAAGTCAGAGTTATAGCAAGAGAGGGTGAGACAGAGAGAGGAGAGAGGTCTTCAATCCACAGGCTCACTCCCCAAATGGCTGCAAGGACCAGAAATGGGCCAGGCTGGAGCCAGGAGCCAAGAACGTCATCCGAGTCTCCCACACGGGTGCTATTGGGCCATGCTCTGCTGCTTTCCTAGGCACATTAGCAGAGAGCTGGATGGGAAGCGGGGCAGCCGGGACTCAACCAGTACCTATCTGGGACGCAGTCTGTGGCTTAACCGCTGTGCCACAGTTCCGTGCCCAACAGTGTTGATTTTAAAAGTTGATTTTCAACAAATTTTTGACTTGATAACTTCCTAAGATAGTGTGCTCACACATGTATATGTGAATTTGTTTGTGGTTCGCAGGTGGACTTGTCTTTCACCCAGTTAGAGCTAGTCCAAGAGAACTTGAAGAATTGAGTATTTTCTTGAGTAAGAGGATTATGATTGAACAAAGCTCTGTTTACTTCCACCCATCTCTTCAACTTAGTTTTCTCACCTTTTTCTTCTTTCAGAAACATCTATAATATATTTGACCTTGAACTTCATCCCCTCAACCTTCTGTATCAGTATTGTGCAATTCTGTATTTGGTAGGTCTTAAGGCCACTAAATAATGCCTACAACTCTTCAGTGGCTTTGAAGAAATTTGCCAAAAATACTAAGTACACTCAAAAATAAAATTAGATCAAGATGAAGTTTTAGAAGTTTATTTTGTATACAAGAGAACAGATTGTTTTTTTTTTTATCCTTTTCCTGAAGAAAGGTTAATAGCTCTCAGGTAATCCCTGAGCTTTGGGACAGAAGTCTAGGTTCTGAGCTCAGAATTACTTCTCGTTAGTGGAGATTTATTCAGGAAGTATATATGTCTGTAAAGGAAGTGGTTTTCACACATTTTTAGGGCTGCTTAACTTTTTTCATTAAATCTTCTTTAATGTCTCTATGAAGTTTTCATTATTTTAATTAATGAACAAGAATTACATGCATTTATTGTCTACAGCGTGATGTTTTGAAATATGTGTTCACTGTGGAATGGCTTAATTGAGTTACTTAACATAAATGTATGCTGCTAAAAATTTCATGGCAGACTTGTATTGTGAAAAAACTATATATGGATTTCAAAATGCTTTTGCACCAAAATGAGCTTATCCTTTATTCCATTTTCCACAAACTTTTTGAGGCCTCAAAATATAGGGGGCTGGCGCTGTGGCTCACTTGGTTAATCCTCCTCCTGTGGCGCCAGCATCCCATATAGGCACCGGGTTCTAGTCCTGGTTGCTCCTCTTCCAGTCCAGCTCTCTGCTGTGGCCCGGGAAGGCAGTGGAGAATGGCCCAAGTGCTTGGGCCCCTGCACCCGCATGGGAGACCAGGAGGAAGCACCTGGCTCCTGGCTTCGGATGGGCGCAGTGCCAGCCGTAGCGGCCATTTGGGGAGTGAACCAACGGAAGGAAGACTTTCTCTCTGTCTCTTTCTCTCACTGCCTGTAACTCTACCTGTCAAATAAATAAAAAAAAAAAAAAATTACCACATTGCTATGATGAGAACACTTAAAATTTACTACCAGTTATTTTCAAGAATACAGTGCATTGTTATTAATGATAGTCACCATGCAATAATGCAGTACAGTAGAGAAAAAAAGAGAATAGTTTGAAAACCAGGAGCCTGCAACACAGAAACATTGCAGGAAGTATCAACTTCATAGCGGTTGCAGCAGAGTTTATAAAACATAAAGAAGGAAAGTTTTTGAACTCTATCTTAAGTGACTGTTACATATTATTGTTTTTTTTTTTTTTTTTTGGTAAATAGAGCTGTTTAAAGTAATTTGTCTATAGCTGAATTGAATTAATTTCACTGGATTATATTATAAGGACAAATAGGTTAGATTTATATTTGTGTTTTGTCAATGTTTAAGATCAGGTGTTCAGCAAAATCGGGATGAATTTAAGTTTTGGTTATATGACTATAGGATGTTGGCCTTCGTACAGCTAAGTGGTGGCTTTCATTTTTATTTACTCATTTTTAATATACATTCTCTTAGGTTAGCTAAGATATTTATAGCTGTAAAACTTGTTTCTCTCTATCTGCCTTTCTCTTTTTTTCCTACCCACAAAAACAAAATCCAATTAAGATGTAATATTACAGTACCATTTTTATTCTACCCATTATGATTTACAAGACATTACTTTTTTTTAACTTTTACAAGCCATTACTTAAATATACTGTCTTAATTCTATCATTCAGTTTTCCTCTGTTAGCATCCCCATATGTTTTTACTTCATATACTGATGAATTTTTTTCCTGAAAAGTATGCAGAAGTATCCAGATCTTTACTGCTACTTCTGTCCCCAAGGCTTCCACTTCAAAGTGCTCTGTAGACATGACAGAATAACCAACAGTCTTTTTGCATGGGATCTGGGAGATCTGGGATTCTTTTCTCCTTAGGTCTCATTATCCTTCAGTCCAAGAAGAGGTGCTGAGAACTGGCAACTTAAAGCTCAAGTCAATAATAAGCATAACTAACACTTATCAGAGTTTTAATGTATGCCAGGCACTTTTCTAAGGAATTTTTGAGAATTATTTAGCCATCTGAATAATTCCATACATTATTATTTTTATTATTCCCATTTTCCTAATGGAAGAACAAAGGCTTGAAGTGTTTTAGTATAAGGTGGAGCCTGGGTTGTAGACACAGAGACCCAGTGTCCAGAATTTCAGTTCTTAATCACTCTGTCAAATAGTGGATTATAGAAGTATGCACATTCTCTTTTTTGCAATCTCTGATTGTAAACACAAGCATTAGGTTTCTTTTTAAAATATGATACCAATTTTTCAGTTTATAAGCACAATGTTCACAATTTAGATAATACTCTTTGAATGGTAAACTCTGTATATTTGGAGCATTTCATTCAGCATGCATTGAAGCTTGTTAGTATCAACAACTGGCTTTATTGGCTCCTTCAAATAAACCAGTATAATCCATTATAGCTGATCTCTAGCAAATATGGCATTAGAAGGAAAGATATTGAGTTAAAGAAGGTACACTGTGATCAAAAACTCAGAAGAAGCATTTTAAGTATGTGTACATATATATATGTATGACTAGATAGTTAGATGATAAATACCTTTTAAATTCATTTTCAGATACTAAAGCACTTAGTATATAGTGTTGATAGGGTTTCATCGAACATTGTTTAGGTATTGGGTTGTGTGTACTGTGATGTTCAAGTTATGTTTTTAAAATAATTTGGCAGAGATGAAAGTATTGGCAGGTGGGTTGCAGCTTTGGCAGTTTTCACTCTGAGAAATCAATCAACAAAGCACCAAACAACAAAATCTATGACTCATTGGCTGGTAAGTCATCAGACCCAGAGGCTGTTGATCATCCTGGTCGCTGGCTGCTTGCCTACTGTAGGGCAGATGGAAGAACTGGCTGTTAAACCGTTTCTAGCACTTGAAGCCCAGCGTGATCAGGGATCCTGAGCATGGCTGGAAAAATTTTTCTGTAGTCACTTATCTTGTACTTATCAGTGAATTTGCATAGCCCAAGAGAGATCTGTTTTGTTGAGATGACTTCTGAACAAGTCAGACTCATGTTTGTAGGCCAATTTATAAGAACTTGCTTATTACTGAATATTTTTGAACCAGTTTCTGTTTATGAAACACTTAGAAAATTTATTGGAAATATTTATTTTCTGATCCAAAGATTATTCATTGTGGTTTTGCTGGCAATGCTGAAGGTAAAATGAAACTACATTTCATGCTGTTATTTGGCCTAATTCTGTGGAAAAAAAAAAAAGAAGAAAAGAATATATCTTGTTATTTTCTTCTTGCAGCATAGTTTTAATAAAACAAACACGAGTGGATTATTGACTAACATTTCCTATTCTTCTAGCCACAGAGAAAAAAAAATCATATAGGAAAGTCAGCAAGGCCTGACTGGTTCCCATTATCTTGATAAAAATAAGTAGAATTTGGGATTAGATTTCTCACCCTTCCTCTAGGTCCTCAAATTTGCCTTTTCCTGCTTTGTCAACTTTATCTCTCCTTTGGGTAGACCCACATTTTCTTATTGAATTTTGATGAGACTGCAACTGTACTCTGTTTGAGTTTCCTGGAATCAGAGCCTTGGGAATGATAGAGCAGCAATTGAAGATTATTTGGTGAGTAGCAAATTGTGAAAACACTATCAAATGTCTAAAGGTCTTTCCCTCCAAGCTAACCTCTCCCTACCTCACGATAGAACATATCTTTCTAGGCTCTGACTTTTTATATCATTCCAGTACAGTGTCCTTCTTTCCTGATTGGACTCTGTAAAAGCTAAAAACCTTTGCTCTCTGACTACCCCTCCATCCCCAAACACATTCCCTTCCCAACCCACCCCCATGCCTTCTGTTCTCATGATCTTTCTTTAAAATACAATGTTTTAGTTTTCTTTTTCATGAAATGTAAAATCATGTTATTTTCCTAATGTGCAAAAACATTCCAAAATTATATAGACTAGAGAGTTGACAATGAAAAAATCTTGAACTACTAATTTACAAAACATGGGATCTTTCTATAGATGACTAGTCTCTTACTTATTATTGGAGAAAGGGCTATTTGTTTTATTCTACAATGATGCATGATGACCATCAAACATCAAATCATGTAATTACTGGACCCACTGCATTTATGCACATCCTGCAGAATCATCTACTTCCACACTCATTCATGTTTTCTTTGGATCATAAAATGGTTTGTAAACTACTGACAAATAGTTCACATATTTTGACTGTATGATTTGCTTTTTGATGATTTAATTTTTAATATTGCTCAAAAATTAAAGTTCTACTCATGAAAACACCAGTGTCAATTTGTATTATAATAGCTATTATTTAAAAATCAATTAACCTATTAACACATTAATATTACAATATCTAGTAAGTTATCTTCGTGTAGTATTATTCTGATGAGTTCAAGATTTTCCCATGAGAAAATTATTTAGGCGCAACCAAGACAGTAGTGTAAGAAATCTCCATAAAGTTTGCTACACTTTGGCATCACGATGGCCAAAGTATTGCCCAGAGGCAATGTTTGAAGAAGTTTCCTGTTTTAAATAATGGCTTTGACATCTGTTAAGTGCATTGACAGCAGATCTCTAAGGTGAAATGAGGACTTATTCACTTTACTGAAAACATTTCTTCAGCATACAAAAGTATCCATCTCTAAAACTCTATATTTCAGACTTCCCTAACATTGACTGGTAAATATTTGCTGAAAAATAAAAGAAGGGAAGGAGAAATGTAGAGACATTTATAATGAAGGCTTTAAGAGTGATTGACGGTTTGAGGTACCTTAACCTAAAGAAAAAAATCTATTACATTATAAAGTAAATTAATAGAAACATACATAACTTTATAATATTATGGTGAACATTAAGCCTTCCAGAAACACATCTTTGTTCGGATCAAAGCAAGTTGTACAGATTTAACAGCTGGTAAATTACCTCCAGAAATCTGAACAGAGTTTCTTAACAGGGTTCATGGGTTTCAAGATTCCCAAGCAGCATCTCAAACTAGGATCTATCAGATTCTGAAGTTAGGGCTTGGGAACTGGGGCTGGCACTGGGAATGAAATGCCTAGAGTACCAAGCATCTCTATAGTAGGGATTTGAATCTGAAGCAATTCCTGGATGAACAGAATTGTGTGTGGTGGGGACAAGCCAATGGTATGATTTAAGTGTTTAATTTCTGTGAGGCTACAGCCAAAGATATCTGATTGAATTGCAAATAGCAGAGGGCTAAATCACTTTAACATAGTGAAAATGTGATTTTAATCATTGAAGGGATTAATGAGAAAGTAAGAAAAATATGGAGACAGGTGAGGGAGTTTGTGAAGGAGGAGAATTTTATTGGTGATGGGGGAATTTATGTGTGCATTTTAGAACAGGATTTCCATCATACACCCACCTTGACAAAAAAGAGTGGAGGGCTCTTTGCTTTAATATTTCTTTTTCTCTATGAAGTTACTACCACATCATTTAACATCTGGTGATTTCTTCATCTGTGTTCCTTGTGTTTGCTAATGACCTCCCTTGGAGGGTTATGGGATGGCTTAAATCATTAATGATTATGAAGTGCTTTGGAAATAGAAAGTATTGCTTCGGTGCTAACTCAGATGTACTTAGGAGTTACAGCATTCAAGGTTCAAAGCAAAAGGTATGTTGTCAAGATTCCTTTTCAGGCCCTAGATCAGCCAGGCCTGCCACTCACATCATGGTGAATCAGGGTCACAAGTTTGAAAGTATTATCTAATGCTGCTTGACTTGTGTGTGCATCTATTACAATGGTTTTTTTGACATTTTGTGTGTTCATTTTTGGGGGGGGGATTTTAAACATTTTTGTAACCAAAGAAAACCAAAATGCCAACTATGAGCCTTTTCCAAAAAAAAAAAAATGGCATTATCCTAATTGAGGATGAAGATTGCTCAAATGAATAAAAATGTTGGAAAAGCATGTTTATCTTACTTTGGTCATATTTAAATGCATCAGTGCAGTTGTAGTTATTAAAGTGTATATAGTTCAAAAGAGATTTTTCCGTCACTGAATTACTCAATGATAGCAAAAATTCTCCAGTTTACTCTCCAAATGTAGACCCAACCCTCAGTAATGAATAATCAACTATAATTCCCAATCTTTTCCTTTCTTTATCTTCCTTCTCCCCCAATACCACCTCTTTTGCTCACTTTGGAGGGTCTGAACTCTAGTCTTTTTACTAGCACTTGCCCTTTTCTTCTTTTTTTTTTTAAGATTTATTTATTTATTTATTTATTTGAAAGTCAGAGTTACACAGAGAGAGAGAGAGAAGAGGCAGAGAGAGAGAGAGAGAGACAAAGAGGTCTTCCATCGGCTGGTTCGCTCCCCAGTTGGCCACAACAGCTGGAGCTGTGTCGATCCAAAGCCTGGAGCCAGGAGCTTCTTCCTGGTCGCCCACATGGATACAGGGGCCCAAGCACTTGGGTCACCTTCTCCTGCTTTCCTAGGCCATAGCAGAGAGCTGAATTGCAAGTGGAGCAGGAAGTGGAGCAGCCAGAACTCGAACCAGCGCCTATAGGGATGCCGGCGCCGCAGGCGGCAGCTTTACCTGCTACGCCACAGCGCTGGCCCCATGTGCCTTTTTATTCAAATATAATGTAATCAATGCAAGTTCGGAGCCATAATGTCCATGTCCGTTCACATGTTTTTAGTGTTAATGGATCCAAGATGAGACATTAATAATTAGAAAATTGGTGGTCATAGAAAAAGTATTGGAACATTTAGGAAGTTCTTTTATGTGTCCTGAAATAGACTATAGAAAATGATTCCTATTCCTATGTACCATCCCCTGGTGTCTCAGTCAGTTAGGCTGCTGTAAGCTGGGAAGCTTACAAATAACAGAAATTTATTTCAGTTCTGAAGGTTGGAAGCCTCAGGTCAGGATGCCAGGATGACTGAGTTCTTGTAGAGCCCTCTTCCTAGTTTCAGAGTGCTGATGTTTCATTGTATCCTCAAACGGCAGAAAAACAGTTTGGAGTCATGCCCTGTGGTATCTTTTATAAGGGTACCAACCTCGTTTATGAGAGCTCCCTTTCTAAGATTTCATCTAATCCTGATCACTTCCCAAAGATCACATGTTCTAATATTATCGTATTGAGGATAGAGTTTCAGTGAATAAATTTTGGAAGGACATAACCATTCACTCCACAGCACCTTATAATTAGCTAGACCATGTATGTCTGTTCATTTTAATTTTTCAATTTATTTTTATTTTTATTTGAAAGGCAAAGGAGGAGGAGGGAGAATGGAGAGAGAGAGAGAGAGAGAGAGAGAGAGAGAGAAAGCAACAGAGGGAGATATCTTCCATCTATTGGGTTTACTTCCCAAATGCTTGCAATACCATGGGCAGGCCAAAGCCAGGAGCTTGGATCTCAATCTGGGTCTCCTGCTTGTGTGACAGGAACCCAAGTAATTGAGCCGTCATCCACTGCTCCTTAGGGTATGCATTAGCAAGAAGCTGGAATCATAAGTGTATCTGGGACTCGAATCCAGACACTCCAATTTGGGACGTGGACATCCCAAGTTGCTTCGTAAGAGCTGTGTCAAATACCCATCTCAGTTCATTCATTTAATGTTCATTTACTATGATTGAAGCCAGGATCCTGGAACTCAACCCAGGTTTCATGTTTGTGGCAAAAACCCAAGTATTTGAGCTATCATTTGTTGCCTTTCAAGATGCACATTAGCAGAAGCTAGATCGGAATTATAGGAGTTGAAATTCAAACAGGGCACTGCAATATGGGATATAGATCTCCCAACTGATGTCTTAACCACCGCACTGAATGTCTCCCTCCCCCAAGTCTGTTGTATTTATTAGTGAACAAATAACTAATGATCCTTATCTGGAATTATCATCCTTTATATCATGCTGTAGCTTTTTAGTATATTATTTTTGTTAGGGAAAGAATCAGCATAGTGGATGCTCAGTTCACTTCTTTAGTGATATCTTTGAATCAGGCCTGGCTCCTCTTGCCCATGTCTGTGCCATTTAACATTTCATTGCTAGGTTCTAGATCAGTTCTATCCATTAAGACTTTCAGTGCTGATGGAAATAGTCTCTATACTGTCCAGTATGGTAGCCACTAGACATATATGATATTGAGAACTTGAAAAGTTGTTAGGTAAGAGTTGATTTTTTTTATCTTATTTACTTTAATTAATTTTAATCTAAAATTTAATGACTGCCAACTTGTTGAGTTGCAAATTGTTGAGTGCAAGCAGCTATAGGCAGTTCTTCCATTCTTACATGGAGCCGGCTGGTCCAGGAAGTGGAAACCAGGTTTTTAATCTCTTGCCAGGAAAAGAATGGAGAGGAGAAGTAACATGTGTTCTTAGCATTTTTAGTGATTTGGTATTTTTTTGAAGTTATTTACAAGAAATACACAAATTCTTAGAAAATGCTTCAATGTAAATGAATTGTAATTCCTTTCAAGGTAGATTAAACTACCAGTAGTTATTTATGATGATTATATTAAGGTTTAATTTCATGACCTCAACCAAAATGAAGCCTGACAAAGGTGGAATCCTGTGGTCTGCTGATTCAGGAGAGTCTCAGATCTCTGGGACTGAGAACTTGACATTCAAAACACAGTGGAGATAGAAGACAAGAGCAGCTGAGTGCATGGCCAGGTGTTCAAGAGAAAAGCAAAGCTTTAGATTTGTGGAACCCTGAAAAGTCATCTCCTCTCTTTGTGTTGTCTTGACAATTTTTTACTGGACCAGTTCTATGGAAGATGATTCAATACTGGGTCATTTTCAATTCTTTCAAGACCACAAGTAATTTGGAACTTGGAGCTCTCAAACTATTTGCAATTATTTCTCAAAAAATCTTTTGGTTTAAGTGGACTCTTGTTCCGATTATGCCATTAATATAGCCTTACTGGCCAAGACATTTAACATACCTCAACTTAAATACCTTCACATACAAAAGGATTCAATTGGAGTACATGAGTTCAAAGGTATTTTTTCCTGAATAATAGATATCTTCCTTTGTTAGAGATGGAAAAAGGCATTTTTAAGTCCATTTTGAAGGCCATTAGATTATCACCGAGGTTGATGCAGGAATGATGGATGTTAGAACCTCAGAGATATGGTTATATTTGAGAAGCCATATTCAAGAGTTCATAAATATATATTGGGAAAAGTTTAAATGTGAACCACTTAATGAATTTCTAAGTATGTTTTCCTATGGCACACATATCACTTACTTTTAAGTCACGACTAACTTATTTAAATTTGCAATACCTTTCCCTATACACTGGAATTTCTTGCCTCTCTTCTGTCTTCTACCCCTTGCTCCCCAGTCAAAATTGCTTCAATATAATATAAACTTTATTTGTTTTATTGTGTTATCACTTCCATTAAAACGCAATCACCATTCAAGAAGGAATTCCTGTTATCTCCAGTAATATATCTTCTAACTTAAACTACTGATATGAAGAGGCACTCAATACATATATGTTGAATGAAAGAATGAATGAATCTTTTAGATTCCAATCCCTGTAGGTGGCACCTTCTGTGAGAACTTTCAGTATTTTCCTATGGAGAGTGGCAAAGACTACTAAATGTGTTCCAATCCCGTTTTCTCTCTTGCTTGGCAAGAGGATGTCTTTCCCATCCATCCACTGTGACATTCCACAACGCTCTGTGAGTGTGTTCTCACCAGTGAAATGTGGATGAAAGTGAGGATAACACTTCCAGGTCGGGGCCATTGTTCCTCATGTTTTTCTTCCTGCAATAGATTCAGATGAAGCCAATAACCAGGACATACTTAGACCTGCGTGTTGAAGGTGGCAAAGTGCACAAGGAGGAAAGTTCTAAGCCCCTGAAAAGAACCACCCAACTGGGAACACTGTCCCTACTCCTAAACCCACAATTGGATTTCTACATGGGCATTGTCATGATAATTCTAGAGAGAAGTATGTGTTGTGTTCATCTTCTGAGATTTGGGGTTTGATCTATTATAGCAGCAGCTAATCTTTTGTTCACTTTCAGCATCAGATTTTTTTTTCTTATCACAGTCCAATGTGTCAGTATGAAGAATTAAAAAAAAAAGACTTTCAAATATGGAGACAAATATTCTAATCAGTTAACTGACATACTTTCACTTTTTCTTTTATTGGTTTAATCTCTTTCACAGGAGAGAAGCATTAGTCTCTGGAGAATTTTAGCATATATCCAGTTTTTTTTTTTTTTCTAACTTTGCCTTTACAGTTCTTCCAAAAGCCACCCAGTGTGTTTTGTTGTAGAAACATTTTAAATTAATTGAATGTTTGTGTCATCTCTCAAAATTCAAAAGTTGCTCCCACGAGAGAACCCAAAAAAGATCATCTTTTTGCTGTAAATTTTTCCTTTTTGGTTTGGTGGAGTATTTAATGTTTATCCATCATAAATGAATATAATTTATGGGCCATATGTTACTACCTAAGTAAGCTGGCACACTGTGTTTTTAGGGATACTTATCTTTTTGAGTTTTTCTCTTCCATTACATTTTGGAGTTTTTAGTTCTAGAAATGTCTTTCTTAGAAGACATAAAGAAAAACCATGGCAAAGTAACAGGTCTTAATTACAAAGAATGAAATGGTCTAAGAGGAAAAAGTTTTCCAAGTTTTTTTTTTTTTCTTTGTGCTGGGTGTTTTTGTGTGTGTGTGTGTGTGTGTGTGGCCTTGTCTTGCTGGACAAGAGATTCAATGGAAGTTTCTCTCTTCTCTTCAAAACCTGACTCCATCCTCCTCCATTTAGAGGCAGAGTTACAATTGCTGACAGATGAGAGTCAGCCAAGGCCTTCTCACTCATATATGTGAAGAACATTTATCCAATACCTGATGCATAAGATTTTTCAGCTTAGGTTTTAAGAAGTATATTCAAATAAAAGTATGAAGACACTGACTTTGATGAACTTGAAGTTTAATTACGAGGAAGAGAGAGAGAGGGAGAGAGACACATTTTGACTGTCAGCAGCTTGGTACTGCTTGCTTTTGGCCTGTGTTGCTACATTGTTATAGTTTTGACTACTGGTCTTTAACAAGGCTGCAATGACCATATGCTGATGTTCACAGCCATTCTGAGACCTCATTTATTCAGGCTAATAGGGCTGGAGACATTCAGGTAGAAAGTTCTAGTGATTAACTATGTTTATAGTTGACTTTCCATTGTGACTTTTAAAATTGAATTGCAGATGAACTCCCCTAAATAGAGTTAAATTTTAGTTCTTACATGAATGAAGGTAAATGGGAGGAAGCGATGAGTGGAAGGGGAAAACCAGCCCGATATTAAATATTCCCATAACCTTTAATCACAAATGCAAATTGGTGTTTACTCGATGGGAAATTGAAAGTTCTTGATGTCAAATGGGATCACATGGTAGGATTTGAGCACTATGCAGATTAATGTGAATATGTAGTCATCAAAATACTATGAAATGAATTTACTTAATTGTATATTATTCCAGAAACGTTGTTTTGAAATCTGTATGTGCCTGTGGGCAGCATGTTAAAATATTCTTATGTGTCAAAAACTGGTTTTCTAGGAATTTTGGAGTAGTTTTCATTGAAATATGTTACATTTGTTACAGATTCCAGATATCATGGAGAAATCAATGTGTATAATAGTTAAGATTGTTATTATTTACATTTATCCTTTACCAATTGAACTGGAAATAATTTTTCTTCCTCAATTTGTTTCATGCATTGACTCTGATGGATTTCTCTAATACCAAAAATCTTTCATTTTCATGAATGCAACATTTAGAATAATAAAAATAATTATACCTGTAAGTTTTAAGTATTTGTCTATTTATAAGTATTTTGAAAAACATTAACAGGAGTAATTTCTGCTGTTAGCAGAGGACATTTTTCTCCCTTTTTGGCTTTGTGTGAAGAAAAGGAATATACTATCCATGGAGATAGTAACTCATTGAGAGCTATGCTGTGACATAAGGCTAGTTGTTTCCATAATATGGCCAAAAGTGAGGGAAAAGAACTCCTTTTAGAGAGTGGTAGACTGGCAGTTGAATCCTATTTTGGCATTTGCTAGCTACGTGACTATGAAATTGACTCCTATGACCTTTATTTTATTTGTGTATATAATACAAAAATATTTATTTTTTCAGATTGATGTAGGGATTAATTGAAATAATGTGAATAAAATATTTATACAGATGTCAGCTTAATTTTGTTAGTAACTTCTGTTTTTAAAATATATAGTAAAGAATTTGTGCAATTGGAAGGTATGATCTTTACACTCAGTTCCTAGGAGGCAATCGCTTTTTGTTTGGGGTCCTTGTACTAGCCTGATGGTAACATGAGATTTAGCATAGGAGAGTGGCCACCACACACTCAGGTCTGTATTGAGTTCCCAGCTCCTGACTTCATCCCCTCTCTCTGGTTGTGCGAATTGGGAAGTTCACCAGCTGAAGGAAGCTCTCTCTCTCTCTCTCACTGTGTGTGTGTGTTAATCTGTCTCATTTTCTCTGTCTCTCAAATGAATAAATGAACATAAATTATAAATAGTTGGCTTTTAAAATTAATTAAGAAGACATGAACATGGGGAACTTTGTAGGAATGCTTCACTTTATTTATAAGAGAAAGACAGAGACAGAGACAGAGAAAGACAAGAGAGAATGCTCCCTTCCAACACTTCACTCTCCAAATCCCCAAAACAAGTGGAGGTATGTGAAGATGAAAGTGGGGAACTCAATCTAGGTCTCCCGTGGGGGTGGCAGGATTCCACCCACTGACCCACTGTGGCTGCCTCTCAGTGTCAGCATTAGCAGGAAACTGACATTAGGAACTGGAGGGAAGATTGAATTTAGGTGCTCCAGTATGGGATGCAGGCATCCCAACCAACATCTTAACTGCTAGGTAAAACACCTGCCTAGGAATTTCATTTTTAACATTCCTTTTGTTTTTTGAAACTTTGGCCTACAATAGCAAGTGTCGCCATTATGGTATGTATACTATTTTTAACTTTCTTCACTTCATCCAGAGCTACCAACAGCACTTATAATACTGTATTATGTGTTTATCAGGCACTACACTTATAATCTACATTGTCTTCATACTTTTATTTCTTTTTATCTACACTGTTTAGAATGTAATATATGCAATTCTTAGACTAATAAGTTTTTCTAAAAAATCTATTTATTTATTTAAAGGGCAAAGTTACAAAGAGAGGGAGAGAGAGAGAGATCATCTATCTGCTGGTTCAATCCCCAAATGGCTGTAACAACAAGAGCTGGCCCAGGCCAAAGCCAGAAGCTTTATCTGGGTCTCCCCTGTGGATGGCAGGGGCCTGAGCATTTGGGCCATCTTCTGCTGTTTTCCCATGTTGGTTGTGGTATCACACGAGGCAGCTTAACTGGCTACACTTCTACCATAACAATGACCCCATAAGTAATTTTAATAAGACTTAATATAGATATAATGTAAATATGATAGTTATAAATATATTTTTGATGATCTACATTTATCTATAAAGGTAAAAATGCTGAACACATTGTCTCATTCATTCATTCATTCAGTTAATATAAGCAAATGTTCCAGAGATAAGCGAAGAACAACGTTAGGGGACCGCGCTGTGGCGCAGGTTAATGCCCTGGCCTGAAGTACAGGCATCCCATATGGGTGCTGGTTCTAGTCCTGGCTGCTTCTCTTCTGATCCAGATCTCTACTATGGCCTGGGAAAGCAGTAGAAGATGGTCCTTGGGCCCCTGTACCCACACGGGAGACGTGGAAGAAACTCCTGGCTTCTGGTTTCCAATCGGCGCAGCTCCGGCCATTGCAGCCCATTGGGGAATGAACCATTAGATGGAAGATCTCTTTCTCTCTCTCTACCTCTGCCTCTCCTCTCTTTGTGGAACTCTGACTTTCAAATACATAAATAAATCTTTTTTTTTAAAGAACAACATTAGTTAGTCCTTTGTGAAGGTAAGGAGCACAGACACGACCATTTAGCAGGAGCCATACATAAATGTGCTCACTGGACTCTAATCAAAGACACGATGCATTGAAGGTGTGAGAAAATATAGAGATGTTTTAGATGTTTGAGAATGAAAGAAATTTTAGGGGGCTTAAGTGATTAGAAAAGATATCTAGATCATTGAGTAGCTGATTAGATAAATGAACTTTTTCAATGACATTGTCCGGCTGTTCCTGGATAATTGTTTCATCAATATTTTTAGAGTTTTCAACATTTTTAAAGGTATGTTTCACCAACGAATAGATATATTGTCAGTATTTCTGAATGTAGTGGCTAAAGGAATTGCTTCACAGTTTAGCATAATTTTGTTCATGTGAGGTATCTTCAAAATGCTCATGAAAAATTTGTATTGTGAAACAAGCTGTGCATAGATTTCAAAATATTTTTGCATCAAAATAAATTTGTCTATTAATTCCATTTATCCATGAACATTTTGGAGTCCCTTCATATGTATTCTTATGCAATAGACACAAATTACTTAAATATTACTTAGTTTGAGTTGCTATAGCAAAATACTATGGGATGGATGGCTTAAAAAACAGATTTATTTTTTCGCAGTTCTGAATGCTAAGAAGCATAAGCTGATGATGCTAGCAGTCAGTTTTTGGTGAGGGCTGTCTTTCTGACCTGTAAATGTACAGCTTCTCCCTGTATTTTCCATGTGGTACAGAGAGAGTGCTCTTGTGTTTCTTCTTCTGAGATCGTTAATTCCATCATGAGGGTCTCACGCTCATCCAATTCTAATTACCTCCTAATGCCCCTATTATTCTGTTCTGTATTTCTTTGAGACCAATTTTAGCTTCCATATATAAGTGAGAACATGGGATATTTGTCTTTCTGTGCCTGAATAACTTCAAGTAACATAATGCCCTCCAGTCCTATCTATATTACTACAAATCAGTCCTGTCTATGTTATTACAAATGACAGAATTTTCTTTCTTTATGACTGAATAATATCTCGTTATTCCTATACATGTACACACTATATTTTCTTCTGTATTTATCTCTTAATGGGCAGCTAGGTTATCCCATATCTTGATTCATGTGAGTTCTGTTGCAATAAACATGCAAGAGCAGAAGCGTCTTTGGCATACTGATTTCATTCCCTTTGGATATATACTCAGCAGTAGGATTGATGGTTCATATATTAGTTCCATTTCCATTTTTCTTTATTTTTAGTAACGGCTGTACTAATAAATTCCCAACAACAGTGGATGAGAAGTCCCTTCTTTCCACAGCCTCACCAGCATTTGTTACCTCTGTGTCTCTTTGACAGCAGCCATTCCAACTGGGATTTTTGATTTGCATTTCCTTGATGGCTACTGGTATGAAGAACTGCTTCATGCCCTTGCTGGCCATTTATGTATCCTCCTTTGAGAAATGTCTATTCAGGTGGTACAGCACATATCACATCAGATTATTGCTATGAGTAATTTTGCTGTTGAATTGTTTGGATTCTTTTTATGATGGTACTTCAAAAAGTTTGTGAAAAAAGTGGAATTAAAAGATAAATTTATTTTGGTGCAAAAAATTTTCAAAATCCCTGCATAATTTTTCATATCATGCACTTTCATGAAATTTTAAGACCTTTCTTATACCTGGATTTCAAATTTTTTGCATCAAAATAAACTTGTATTTTGATTCCATTTTTTCCTGAAAATTTTGAAGTCCTCTCCCATATTTTGGAAATTAATCCCTTGTCAGATGAAGAGTTTGCAAATATTTTCTCCCATTTTGTCATTAATTAAAAATATTAATAATAATTATACATATTTCTGAGGTACAGTATAATGTTTCCGTTGTGCTCCTAGAAGCATTTTAGATGTTAATTTAAGACCTGACAATTTTTCATGTTCATATTTTTCATATTCATTTCATATGTAGATATTATATACATATGCATTTTAATATTTTACATGAAAACAGAGACATTAGTATCACATAATATGGGATTCATGGCAGTACTCATAAAGTGAGGGAAGGAGTGTACTTTGCTATGTAGTGTGTATAATTTAGTGAAGAGAATGTTTGTATCTATCTATATACCAAAGAATATGACATCCACACAATTTTATATTGTCTCTATATAAATTCACTCCTATATATGAGATAAAACATGTTATATCTGTCTTAAGGTATCTCTTGTTTCATTCAATATGATGTTGTCCTAAAATGTTTCCTCCATATTCTAGTGGTTTCAAAGTTTCAGGTCTTATATTTAAGATAAGCTGATAACTGCAACTGGTTAGAGAGATGGGTCTCATTTCCTTCATTTACATATGGATACCCAGTTATCCAAGCACCATTTATTAAAGAGATTTTTATACTTGCTTCTTTTATTGAAAATCAGTTGGCAGTTTCTATGTGGGTTTTTTCTGGGTTCTCTGTTCTATTTCGTTGGCCTATATCAATCTGTTTTTATGGAAGAACCATGCTGTTTTATTACCATAATTTTATGATAAGTTTTGAAGTGTTTGTAATGCTTCTTGATATTCCATAAGAATTTTGTGTATTATTCTAGTTCTGTGAAAACTATTGTTGGTATTTTGAAAGGAATTTCAAAAATGTTTTTCCATTTTTGTGTCTTGTTCACTTTTTCATCAGTGCTTTATAATTTTCATTACAGAGAACATTGATTTTCTGGAGAAATTTATTCCTAGACATTTTATTTTATATATTTTTGTGGTTGGAGCCACTGGTATAGGATTGGTTTCTTGATTTCTTTCTCAGCAATTTTGTTATTGGTGTACAAAACAGCTGCTGATTATTTATGTTAGTTTTATATCCTCTGACCTTACGGAGTTTATTACTTCTCTAACAGTTTTTTGATGGAGTCTTTAGATTTTTCTATATATAAAGTCAGCCATGTGCAAACAGGGGTAATTTAAGTGCCTCCTTTTTCTATTTGTATGCCCTTTATTTATTTTTCAAAAAATTTGTTTGAAAGAGTGACAGAGGGA
Organism: Oryctolagus cuniculus; assembly: GCF_051225735.1. Taxonomy (NCBI): domain Eukaryota; kingdom Metazoa; phylum Chordata; class Mammalia; order Lagomorpha; family Leporidae; genus Oryctolagus; species Oryctolagus cuniculus. Next base: position 40,278,138 of record NC_142877.1, read on the forward strand.
GAGGCAGAGAGAGATCTTCCATCTTCTGGTACGTTCCCTGAGCGGCCTCCATGGCCAGGACTGGGCCAGGCCAATGCCGGGAGCCTGGAATCCCATTCAGATCTCCCACATGGATGGCAGGTGTCCGCGGACTCGGAACATCCTCTGCTGCCTTTGCAGGTGCATTAGCAGAAGTGCTGGATTCGAAGCAGAAGGTGGAACTCAAACTGGCATTCCAGTACGGAGGCTCACGTTGCAGGAGGCAGCTTAAGCAGCTACGCCACAACACTTTCCTCATTTTTCTCTTTTGCATAGTTGTTAAGACTTCCAATACTATGTTGAATAAGACCAGTAAAAGTGAACGAGCATCCTTGTCATGTTCTTAATCTCAGAGGGGACATTTTCAGCTTTTCCCCATTCAGCATGATGAACACTATGGGTAGGTCATATGGAGCCTTAACGCTTTGAGGTGCATTCCTTCTACACTTTGGTTTTTGAGGGTTTTTATCACTAAAGGATGTTAATTTTATTGATTTTTTCATCTATGGAGATGATCATATGGATGCCATCCTCTGTTCTGTTGATATAATGTGTTATGTTTATTGATTTGTTTGCATTGAGCCATCCAGTTTCCATGGGAAAAATCCCTCTTGATAATGGAGTATAATCTTATTTGTTTACTGCTGGAATTGACTTCCTTTATTTTACTGAGAAGTTTTACATCTATGTTCATCAAGGATATTGGTCCATAGGTTCCTTTGCTTCTTGTGTCCTTGTCTGGTTTTGGTTTGCAGTTAATATTGGCCTCATGGAGTGAGTTTGGAAGGGTTCCCTGCCTTGCAGTACTGCGGAATGGTTTCAGAAGACTTGGTGTTAATTCTTCTTTAAAAGGTTATGAAATTCAACAGTGATACCCTCTAGTCCTGTTTTTATTTTCTTTCTTGTGAGCTGTTTTATTACTGAATTTCATTACCTGTTATTATCTGTTTAGCTTTTCTATGTCCTCATGATTTAATTTTGGTAAATTAAATGTGTCCAGAAACATATGCAATTTTTCTTGGATTTTCGATTTGTTAATGTCTGATTATCAATAATAATCTCTGATGATTCTTTGTCTTTTGGCCCTCTTTTAAATTTTATTTATTTGAGTATCCTCTTTTATCTCGGTTAGCCTAGCTAAGCATTTATAAATTTTGTTTATATTTTCTTTCTTTCCTTTAAAGATTTATTTAATTTTATTTGACAGGCATAGTGCCAAGGTAGAGGTATGGGTGGGAGGAGAAGATAGAGACCTTCCACCCAATGGTTCACTCCCAAAAATATGACTACAACAGCCAAAACTGGGCCAGACTAAAGCCAAGGACCAGGCCAATTCGGGGAAGGGAGGGTAAAACTTCATCAGGATCTCCCTTATTGGTGGAAAGAACCCACATATTTTGACCATCATTTACTGCCTCCCTAATGCCTGGAGCATTAGCAGGAAGCTGGTTTGGAAGCATACAGTAGCAGTGATTCAAACCACACACTCGAATACAGGATGGAGGCATCCAAAGTTGCAGCTTAACCCAGCGCACAACCACTCCTGCCCAATGTTTTGATGTTTTCAAAAACCCAGCTCTTTATTTCATATACGTGCTTGTAGGTATGCATCTGTATTTTTCTCTCCTTTGTCCTTTGTCAGGGATTTCCAGGAAGTTGCAAAACTATGACAGAGAGGCCTTACATGCCTTTCACTTAATTACCACTAATGTTTTAATTTAATTAACTGTATTACAACATCTGTCCTGGAACACTGACATTGGAAAAAGTATGTACACAGTTCCATGCCATTTGATCCCATGCACAGATTCCTGTAACTACTACTACAGCTACAGAGTTATTACACTGCCACAATCATGCATATCTAGCTCATGCCACCCACTTACAGTCACGCTCAATTCTACCCCTAGCATCCCTATCACCTGGCAACCACAGGAATATTCATCACATCTAGAATCTTGCCATTTTGAGGGTTTTGCATAAATGGAATCACAGTAGGTGATCTTTTGAGACTGACTTATTTCCACCTAGCATAATGCCCTTGAGATATGTCCAAGCTGTTGCCTGTATCAATAATTTGTTCTTTTTTTTTTTTTTAAGATTTATCTGTTTGTTTGTTTGAGATGTGGAGTTACAGATAGAGAGGGAGAGACAGAGAGGCCTTCCACCTTCTGGTTCATTCCCCAAATGGCCTTAACAGTCAGAGCTGGGCAGATCCAAAGCCAGGAGATTGTTCTGGGTCTCCCACGTGGGCGCAGGGGTCCAAGAACTTGGACCATCTTCCACTGCTTTCCCAGGCCATAACCAGAGAGCTGGATAAGGAAGAAGAGCAGCTGGGACACGAACTGCCACTCATATGGGATGCTGGCACTGCAGGTATAGGCTTAGCCTATTATGCCACAGTGCTGGCCCCAATAATTTGTTCTTTTGATGACAGAGTAGTAGTCCATGCTATGGAAATACCATAGTTAGCTTACATTCATCTATTGAGGTGCAGTTTGGTTTTGTTTACACTTTTTGGCTATTACAAATAAATCTGTGACCAACCATGTGCAGACTTTTGTGATGATGTAAATTTTCATTTTACTGGGATAAACACCCAAGAGTGTGATTGCTGGTTTATATGGTAATATGATATTGAGGGTTTTATTTTTTTAAGAAACTGCCAAACAGTTTTCCAGGGTACATATACAATGCTGTATTTCCACCAGCAAAGCATGAGTGCTTCAGTTTCTCTACATCCTTGCCTGGATTTGACATTGTCACTTTTTTGCCCCTAATGGCTCTAATAGGTATGTAATGATATCTCCTTATAGTTTTATTCTGTGTTTCATGAGTTGCTAGTGATGTTAAGCATATTTTCTTGCATTTGTTTTCCATCCAGATATGTTTTTCATGGAAATATCCCTTTATATTATATGGCTATTTTACAATCACAGTGTATGTATTTTTAATGTTGAACTTTTGGGCCTCTTTAAGTATTCTATATACAGGACCTTCTTCAAATGAAAGATTTGCAAATATTTTCTCCAATGTTGCATGTTGTCTCTCTAACCTCTAACAGGGTCTTTCACAGTGCAACGTTTTTTATTTTAATTAAATCTAATTTGTTGATTTTTTTATGGATTGTACTTTTGTTATCATGACTAAAAACTTTTCATGAGCCTTCCACATGATGGTTTTCTCTCCCACTTTTCCAAAAGTTTTAAAATGTTGTGTTTTACATGTAAGTCTATAATATCTTTGATTTAACTTTCATACATGGTGTTAGGTTTCAGTTGAGATTATTTATTTTACCTACGGATATCCAATTACTTTAGCAACATTTGCTGAAGAGGCTGTTCTTGTTCCACTGAACTGCTTTTTCACCTTGGACAAAAAAATATTTTCGTCATATATACATATGTGTGGTTCCACTTTGGGGTTCATTATTCTGATTCATTAATCTCTGTGTCAGTCTCTCTACTAATACCACACAGTCTTGATTAATGTATCATAAGATTTAAAATTAGGTGGAGTGGTTCCTGCCACTTTGTCTATTTCAAAATTGATTAGCAATTCTAGTTCCCTTGTCTTATAAATTTGCAATAAAATTTTCTATATCTACACAAAAATCTTGCTGGGGATATTTTTTTATTGGCATTGAATTCAACTTCTGTGTCATCCAGAAGAAAATTGACATCCTTATCATGTTGAAGCTTTTAATCTTGATAGATTTGTATATTCTAACTTGCATCCTGTGATTTTAATGAACACACCTATTCTAGGAAATTTTTGAAGATTCTCTAGGATTTTCTATATAGACCATAGTGTTATTTATAAATAAGTACAATTTTCTCTTCCTCTCTTCCTGTCTGATCTTAGTATTTTGGTTAAAATTTGACCCCCAAAGGTTCGTCTGCTGGAAGCTTGGGCCCCAGTGTAATGGTATTGGGAAGTGGTGGAATCTTTAAGGTATATTGCCTGGTGGAAGATGACTAGATCATTGAACACGCCCTTTGTGAATTGATTAATGGCTTTGCTGAGGGACTGGGTTAGTTCTTTTGAGACTGGATTAGGTTTTCTAAGAGTGAATTAGGTCACAAGGGACTAGATTCATTACCACAGGGGTGTGTTGTTATTGAAAGTGTGTCAGCCTCAGTGATCTCTCCCGCACATGTGCCTCATTCTCCTTTCCCTTCTCTACCATGCTGTGAGTAGCATGTGCCCCACACTAGAAGCCACATGCCTTGTTCTTGGACCTCCAGAACTGCAAGTCAAAATAACTCTTTTCTTTGTAAATTCCCCCACAACAGATAATGGACTAAGGCAGATCTGTTCGCCGTTTATAGTATTATTTTAACTTATTGCCAAGGTAATTTTATCAAGTTGAAAAAGTTTGCCCTTATATTTAGTTTTCTGAGAGTATTTTTAAAAGATTTATTTATTTGGTTTGAGACAGCATCATGGAGTGAGGGGACAAGACAGAGAGAGAGAAGGAGAAAGAGAGAGAGAGAGATCTTTTGTCTGATGGTTCACTCTGCAAATCGCTGCAACAACTAGGGCTAGCTGGGGCTAGGCCAGGCTGAAGTCAGGAGCATGGGACTCCATCAGGGTGACCCACAAGGTGATAGGGGCCTGAGCACTTGGACCATCATTTGTGGCTTTCACAGGCACGTCCGCAGGGAGCAGCCTGTATTGAAACAAGTACTAGTATGGAATGCCAACATCACAGGCAGTGCTTAATCCATTTTACCACAAAACTAGCCCTGAGAGTATTTTTTTTAAATGAATGATTGTTGAATTCTGTTTCTTTTTATGCATCAATCAATATCATTCATGTTTTCTTTTATCCTATTAGCCTATTAATATGGTGATTATATTGATTGGCTCAAAAGAATATTTTAATGGTTATTCAATTAATTATTAGAAATTAGTCTTACATAATAAGTAACTATTTTATCAGCTAAGATTTTGACTACATAGGGAATGAATATATTTTAAAAAAAGAGATATCAAAATTGTAGAATCTGATACATTGTTGCTTGACAAAAAGCAAAAGAAACAGAGACATAGAGAGAGAGGGAGCGAGACATGGGAATTTATGGTAGTACATTGTCAGACTGACTTAGTTTTTATTCAACTGCAATACTCTCTCATTATTTTTTCCTCTATTTTCCATCACCACCTCTTTTTTATTTGTAAATTTCGGTGCTCCCTAACTTGAGAACTCCCATGGAATCCAGAGCTAGGAGATAAGTTACCATTATTTTCTGGCAACACAAAAAAATGGTATGATGTGTAGATGGAACCATTTAGGAAGATCTAGGAGTTTTATTATAAATAGAGAGAAAAGGGTAGAGCAATAGGAAAGCAGACAAAGAGGGAAACATAATATCACCACATGTACACCTATGCATGGTAGAATAAAGACATGGGAAACCGCTAAGAAAAAGTTTCCAAAGACACAGTGGTGCTACAGAACAACGCCATGAATTGGTGGCAGAAGTGACCAGCTGAGAAGTATTTCTCACTCCATCAGTTTTCACCAAGTAGAGGAAATAAGACAGTGCCCACTGTTGTTGATCACAAAATCCAGCTGTGTGGTGGGGTCATTTGACTCTCACTGTACAAACTCAACTGCAGACAAACACAGCCTCCGTCCAGCCCTGACCTGTCTGACATGCTTGGATTGTATTACTGCAAGAGGAAGAGAAAGAAATATGGAGCCACAGATTCATTTGGGAGCAATAAAAGCTCAAATTTAATGTAATATAAATAAATGCTGTAGAGATGGAAGGCAAGATGAATTATCATTATTAGCCAGTATTTTTATAGCACTTTATATTTTGCAAACGGCCTGATAGTCCAGCCTAATGTATCTGTGGGGGGGCAGTGAATAGAAATATTGCAGACTGCAAGGAATAGCAGTTAGTGAATCCATTAATTGTGCTCCCCTTACATTTTTATTTCTGATTGTTCCCAGGAACTAACCTCTGTTTCTTTCTTTACAGTAGGGTTGCTTGGGGGGGATCTTTTGGTAATAATGTAAGTTTAGTGGATGTGCTTAAATTACATGGATTTTAAATTTCCACGAGAACCTTGACTTCATGGAAATACACTACTGCACAGAACGTAAGCACGAGAGCTGGGTTAAACTAAGAGATTTTTATTCTTACATTCTTTATGAAACAGTGAGTAGTGTGGTTTTCGCGATTGTCCTTATTATTCTTTAAAGGTTTCCAGACATTTTTACTGTTGCTGCCTCTCCCAGCCCCCTTGCTACTTAAAGAAGCACTGAATTCCACTGCTCCAGTGCATCTGAAAGCTTTATGTATAACGGCCATCTGTCCAGTTTACTACAAAGTAGCTGGACTCTGACGCTTCCTGCCCATTGTTCCTGTGAACTCACCCGTAGCAGACAGCACATGTGCCTTGTTTCTTTGCATGGGCCCGGGCAGGCCCCCACTGTCCTTCCCTATGTCAAGACTGTCTAATTTATTAGGCCTCCGGTGTTGGGGACCTGGTTTCCTACGGTTCTGTTACTCTTGTTCTTACTGATTACCCCACCATCAACCTGGATCAAAGCCTTCATTCTCACAGGAGGAGAATTTAGGAATTTCTGGAGGTTTATTTATTAGCAAAGTAAGGACCAAGAGGAGCGTGAATGGTTTCTCAGATCTTCTTTTCATCATATCCTTGCCACCATGAGCATCTGCATGCTGCCCACCCCTGCCCTAGTGAGCCAGGTTAAAGAAAGCATCAGGGACAAGGCCCAGCACATGGGAATGCCTTCAGTCAGAAAACAGAGCTCTGACAGGGATCTGCCCTTGAAGTTAGGTGGCAAAAGTACCACCTTTCATATTAAAACCTAGTGTAGACAACGTGACATTAAATTGTATGACCTGTAAAACGTGTTTGATCTAGTCTGTTTCCTCTTAAATTCTCGTAGTTATAGAACAGGAAAAAGGAAGTCTTAAGTGAGTCATGAGAGATAAGTTTTAAAAAAAAAATCACAAGTTTAATCTGTTCACAACTGTTTTACTGACAAAGGCAGAAAGAAATTCAGCAGTGCGTTTGTTGGAAAGAATCACATTTTACTCTGATTAAGAATATGCTGAGACTTGCTTTTTAGAGCCGCTTTATAATTGTATCACACATCAGCTCTTAAATAACTAGGAAAAAAATGTTCTATACTTCTAAATTGTTCTTTGAGGGTCAGAAATTTAACACAGATGTTTTAAATCAAAGTTGTGGTTTTGTGGGGAATATAGTTGTTTTTCTGAATATTGGAAGATCCATGTAAGGATGGTGTAATAAGAAAAAAAAAAAAAAAACAAAAAACGAAAAACTAGTTCCTGTTCAGTAACGAATTCAGAGCTCTCTTTCCCAACTTTAAAATCCCAAGCGTTTTAGTAAAAGCATTGGATAGACAATTTTGTTTATAATCAATAATATTTCTGAGTTCATACTTTTAATTACAACAAAGGGAGTTTTTATATTCGATGAGACAATTTACATTTCTTTTAAAAAGAGCAAATTCATCACATATTAAACATATAACCAGGTTGCAGTTTTAGCTAGAACAAAGTGACCTGAAGCCATGCTTAGTAAAACAAACAATGAAAACATCTTTGATTATATTTCTCCTCACCTTTGGTTTATTTTGAGAACTAGAATATAAAGGAAAATAATTGAAATGCCAGGGTACAAAAGTGATTGTTAACTTCAAACAAAAACCTTTACTTAAAACTCAAGAGGAAACTACTCAAGTAATAGCAATACAGCAGCGAATGGTGGAGGCAGAAGAAAAGAGCAGGCAGGTAGACAAGGTGTTTTTTGGCTTTTGCTTGTTGATCTTAATTTGAAATCTGTTGCACAGAAAATCCATCTTCTCACTCCTGAATATTTTCCAACTTGGGTACACCTTATGTGTTCAGTGAGCCCTCATGTAAGAGATCAAGAAACTTCAGCTTATGGAAACTTCCAGTGCCAATGTTTGAGTATTCTTTTTTTCTAGTAGCATTTTAACAGTTTATTCCGGAAACTTCCACCAGGTTCTGGACTTCAAGGTGTCAAAATCAACTGCCAGAAAACTAAAGAGATACTTTAACATATTGATGGTGACATTTTAAAATGTTCACAGATTGTTCATATAATGTTGAACTTATAGAAATCATTAATTTGAGAGAGAGAGAGGGAGGGAGAGAGAGAGAAAGCTAACTTTCATCCACTAGTTAACTCCCTAAATGCCGTCAACATTTGGGGTTTGGCTGGGACTTGATGGTGCCAAAGCCAGAAGCCAAAAACTCAGTCAAGATATCCCACATAGACAGAGGCAATCCAGTCTCTTAATTCATCACCACTTACTCCCAGGGTCTGCAATACCAGCAAGAAAGAGTCAGGAGCAAAGGTGGTTATTGTACCTAGGTACTCCAGTAGGACTGTGGGAATCCTAACCAGTAAGCCAAATATCTGCCCTTGACACATTAAACAAAAATCTGTATTCTCACTACCTTAATTAAACTGTTTCCTTTCTCTGTGATGCTTCACTTTTCTTGTAGTATTATCTGAGCTGAGAAGTAATTCAGGATATCTTTGCACATAGTATCTTTATTTTTTTAGGATTTATTTAGTTACTTGAAAGTCCGAGTTACAAAGAGAGAGAAGGAGAGGCAGAGAGAGAGAGAGAGAGAGAGAGAGAGGTCTTCCATCTTCTTCTTCACTCCCTAATTGGCTGCAACAGCTGGAGCTGTGTCAATCCGAAGTTGGGAGCCAGGAGTTTCTTCTGGGTCTCCCACATGGGTGCAGGGGCCCAAGGACTTGGGCCATCTTCCGCTGCTTTCCCAGGTCATAGCAGAGAGCTGGATCAGAAGTGAAGCAGCCAGGACTGGAACTGGCGGCCATATGGGTTGCCGGCACTGCAGGCAGCAGCTTTACCTGCTACACCACAGCACCGGCCCCTGCAAATAGTATTTTTATGTATGTACTTCCCATGTACCAAAATTGATGTTTAATCCTGACATGCTCTCCCATCCATTCAGTGTACTTTCTCAGGTTGCAAATGTCTAGCTTATTTAAATTGTAAATAATAGTAGAAATAATATTGGGAACATGTTTCTAGACATAAAGTTTAACTTCTTTTAAATTATCCCATAGTAATAAACTTTGAGAGTTAGAGCATATGAATGTTTTCTCGTTACCTTATCTTCTACAATTATATTAATTTATAGAGCTACTAAATGTTTACTAACATAAGAATTTTTAGAAAAACACAATTGCAAACACCTTAACAGAAAAATCCAAGGCATCTGTAAACACTTCAATGATCACCACCAAGGAAACAGAAATCCAGGATCTTTTAAGATTGACAGTATTTTTTTAAAGATTTATTTTATTTATTTGAAAGGCAGAGTTAGAGAGAAGGAGAGACAGAAGGAGAGAAATCTTCCATCCGCTGGTTCACTCGCCAAGTGGCCACAATGGCCAGGGCTGGGCCAGACCCAAGCCAGGAGCCAGGAGGTTCTTCTGGGTCTCCCATATGGGTGCAGGGGCCCAAGGACTTGGGCCATACTCTGCTGCTTTTCCAGGCACGTTAGCAGGGAGCTGGATGGGAAGTGGAACAACTGGGATTCGAATGCTCAGCCATATGGGATGCTGGTGTTGCAGGTGGTAGCATTACCGGCTACAACACCATTCCCAGTTCTTTTTTGTTTTCATCTTTCTTCCTCTGCCGATGCTGTGGCATGGTCAGCTAAGCTTCCACCTGCAGCTCCAGAATCCCATGTGGGCAAAGGTTCTTGTCCTGGTGGCTTCACTTCTGATCCAGCTCTTTTCTTATGGCCCAGGAAAGCAGTAGAAGATGGCCCAAGTGCTTGGGCCCTTGCACACACAGGGGAAACCTGGAAGAATCTCCCGGCTCCTGACTTCCAATAGGCCCAGCTCCAGCCGTTGTGACCATTTGGGGAGTGAACCAGCAGATGAAAGACCTTTCTCTCTGTCTCTCCCTTTATCTGTCTGTAATTCTGCCTCTCAAGTAAATAAATAAAATCTTAAAAAAAAGATCTTTATTCCTCATACTCTTGTGGAAGTCCCTGATTATAAAACTGCAAAAAGAATGATTATATGTCTTGGACCTAAGGAATTTGACATTTTCTGATATTATCTATTTTTCATTTTACCTTAATTCTTATGCGTTAAAATACTACACTGTATATATCAGAAGTAATTTCAGTATTATCACTTGTCATAGATTGCACTGAGAAGATAAATATCTTCATAAACTGCGTGCCGTTTTTTTTTTTATTTCAGAGGCCTAAGAGTCATTTCTAAAATGTCGTATTGGAATTGAAGGAATCACTTTCATCTTCATTTGTGTCCAGAATATTTTTCCAACTTAAGGTTTTCTTCCAGCTAGAGTGCCATAGAACATATTTGTCAAAATATATTGTAAGGAATACTAATATCTTAAGATGAAATTGCTATAAGGAAAAGAAAAACATGATAAATTAACAATACATATTCTTAAACTTACTGTGCTCAAAATGTTGTCGCTGGGCCACAGGGATTCACATCAGCGGATGTCTCATTGGAAATGCCTATCTCAGACCCAGTGCAGGCCTGCTGTCTAAGAAAACTCTGCAGGCAGACTCAGCAACGTGTTTCCCAGACCCTCCAGGAACATTCTAGGCCCTAGAATGAGAACCACAGCTTAAGCTTCTTCTTGGTAACTTTTCCCCCCCCAACGGTTTATTTATTTTTTAATTTGAGAATTAGAGGTACAGACAGATAGAGGGAGAGAAAGAGAGAAATTCTTCCCCCTGCTGGTTTACTCCCCCAAAAGGCCACAATAGCCAAAGCTAGGTCGATCCAAAGCGTGGAACCAGGAGCTTCTTCCAGGTCCCCCACACTGGTGCAGGGGCCCAAGCTCTTTAGTCATTCTCCACTGCTTTCCCAGGCCATATGCAGAGAGCTGGATCAGAACTGGAGCAGCAGGGATGTGAACTGCTGCCCATATGGGATTCCAGTGCCACAGGCAGAGGCTTAGCCTACTCTGTCACAGTGCCGGCCCCTTGGTAACTTATAAATGCGGATACCTTATTAATGGTTTGGAGAAGATTTGCTCAGAAAAGAAAAATCACATGCTAAAACAACAACTAAAAGTCTCTAAACTTGGTTTATCCAAAATATTGACAATTGGTGCCAGCACTGTGGAGCAGCAGGTTAATGCCCTGGCCTGAAGTGCCGGCATCACATATGGGCGCCGGTTGAAACCCGGCTGCTCCACTTCCAATCCAGCTCTCTGCTATGGCCTGGGAAAGCAATGGAGCATGGCCCTAGTCCTTGGGCCCCTGCATCCACATGGGAGACCTGGAAGAAGCTCCTGGCTCCTGGCTCTGGATCGGCGCAGCTCTGGTCGTTGTGGCCAATTGGATAGTAAACCATCAGGTGGAAGACCGACCTCTCTCTTGCCTCTTCTCTATCTGTGTAACTCTGACTTTCAAATAAATAAATAAATCTTAAAAAATAAAAAATAAAAAGCAAAACAAAATATTGACAATAGAATACAATCTATCAAATATGCACATTTATATAGAGATTAAGCCTTCTGAATCTAGTCTCAAAATGCAAATTTTAGCTTCTATTGGTATTGTCTATAAAATGGCTTGTGTTCACTAGCATTTGATATGTTTCGTGGCAAGAACCATAGCTGTGTTATAGTCTGTAGCAGTCATTTTCATTGCTTGCAGAGTTAATTCACCTTTGTTATCCTCCAGTATTTGACTGCCCTGCAAATCTCTATGTGAGTCGAGTGAGTGTCTGGCAGAAAACGTGCCATTATAATGGCTGTTGTGTAACCAAGACTGATAGGAGGGCTTCAATTTTCAACTGGATCATGTTAGACAGGAAAACATGTCTGAGTACGAATTAAGTGTTGCTATTCAATCAAGAGATTCTAAAGGAAAGAAATTTAAGTTTTGAACTAACTACTTATTAGCCAACAACAACAAAAAAGAAAATAACCATGTTACAAAATGAGAAGATAAAATCATAAAATTAAAAATTAGAAATAACTATCTTATATTGGCTGCAATGTTGCAAGTTGAATTACTTGCCTGTTATTTGTTACCAGTTCAGGGGTTAATGGGAAAATACCATTTTGATAGTAGACTTCTGACAGTTTAATTATAGTGATCAAGCTTCGTGTGTTTTATTTAAAGATCTACAGTCAGCGTGCTCCATTAGTAGCTCTCTTTATACCTTTAGCAAAAATTTCATTTTTGAGGAAAAATGCTATTTTTTTATCCCAACAAGAAAGTCTTGATTTGTATATGTTTTATATCTGCGTGTCTGTTATCCCATGAGCTTAAATTACAAAGAAATTCCTTAGTTCAAATGAGCATAAAGTTGTTTGGCAAACTGAGATTACATAGCTACAAAACTCTTGGTAAATGATATCTATAAATAGAGGTGTCTATGTGGAAAGAGTTCTGAACAATATAAAGGGGAGTTTTTCAAAAAAGAAGTGGTGAGGAGGAAAGCCTACAGCGTTGATTTAAAAGATTGTAATTAGAATTAGGTTCAGATAATTAGATCCCAGTAGACTGAGTTCAGACTTTCTTTTTTCCTCAAACAAACAAAACATAAATGAGTGTAGGATGTCATTTCAGCAGGAATGAAAATAGAAATGGAATTTTAAGTAAAGATTGTAGAGCAAAATGAGGCATTTTAATTCTAGCACCTGGAATCACTTCATAATGAAATGCAAATTAATTCTAAAAATCTCTGACCTCTGTTTTGCTGATTGCAGCCTAAATTCACTCGTTTTGGTTTTTAGGAAAAGAAGATGCACACTAAGGTGAAACTATTTAGTGTATCTACCAGGAATTTCATAATAGACGTTTGGCCCTATGGCTGAATAATTTTGTATTTCTATTATCAAGAATGATCAAATACCAAGGATAAAATACTTGGGATGAATAGACAGTAAAGTCATTATGATTATCTGAAATTATTCTTTGGTTTAAAATTTTTATACTTCCTTTCACTTGTGAGCTCTTATACAGTCTTTACTTATTATAGAATTTTTATGTCTGAATTTCCAAAAGAAGTAAAACTGGAATCTCCCTTTAAGCTTTGAAAACTATAAATCTGAATGTCATTAACTGTCATTTATGAAAAATAAGGCAGATTCTAACTGATTGTTTTCATGTAGATGTTGAAGTAAGAACTAATATTTTCCTGATGGTAGTTGATTGAAAGGTGAAGGGACTTTAAATCTCCTGGAGTTTACTGCCTAATTGTGCTTCATTTACTTAACACATTAGTAGCTACTATTGTTGTCTGTTTATCTAGCAAGAAAAAAAATTGTATGTCATTAAAAACATACATCACAAAAATTCACAATTGATACAGATGAAGAGGTAAATGACAAATTCACTGAAATAGGTCAGACAGTGAATGTATAAGACTAGAATGAACATTTTGAATCTAATAAACATAAATGTCTTATTTGTTTATACTGTTATCCATTTTCTGAAAAGAATTTGAAACTGTTTGCATTAAGACTATCTTGATTGTTTTAAAATTTTGAATGGAGATGGAAAACCTCAACCTATACATTTCCCCAACCCCTAAAAAATAAAAACAGAAAGAATGCCAGGTGGTAAGCAAGAGGCTTATAATATATTATAATCTTCAGAAAGTTAAGTTTTAAGCTATCTGGGGACAAAAGCAAATGAAATCTGTGTGCTCATGCTTCCTTACATTTTAACCATAAATACTATGTAGTGAATATTTTTGCTGAACTTCGTCATATACAGAATAGACGTACATTTAGTGTTTGCTGATAATTCTCAAACATAGGTCACCTGGTTCAACTGTCAATTCCTATGTTATTTCTAAATCTCTCAATACCTTTATGTTATTCTTTCTTAAGATTTATTTATTTTATTTGAAAGCAGAGTTTTACAGAGAGAGAGGGAGAAACAGACGGAGAGAAAGAGAGATCTTTCGTCTTCCAATTCATGGCCACAACGGCCAGTGATGGGACAGACAGAAGCAAGGACCCAGAAGCATCTTCTGGGTCTCCCATGTGGATGGCAGGGGCCCAGTCACTAGTGCCACCTTCCACTGCTTTCCCAAACACATTAGTGGGTAACTGAATCAGAAGTGGAGAAGCTGGGAATTGCACCAGCACCCATTTGCCATACCAGCGTTGCAGGTGGTGACTTATCCCACTACGCCACAGCGCGGGCCCCTTATGTTATTCTGAAGTCACTCAAAACCAAACCAGGGCCAGTGCTGTGGCGTAGCAATTAAAGCTGCCGCCTGTAATGCCCATCCCTTATGGGTGCCGTTTCAAGTCCTGGCTGCTCCACTTCCAATCCAGCTCTCTGCTATGGCCTGGGAGAGCAGTGGAAGATGGCCCAAGTCCTTGGGCCCCTGCACCCATGTGGGAGACCTGGAAGAAGCTCCTGGCTGCTGGCTTTGGATCGACACAGCTCCGGTCGTTGCGGCCAATTGGAGAGTAAACCAGCAGATAGAAGACCTCTCTCCCTGCCTCTCCTGTCTCTGTGTAACTCTGACTTTCAAATAAATAAATCAGTCTTTTTAAAAAGGATAACATTATGAAACATTAAAAAAATTACCAAGCAAACAAAATGCTAGCACTTGGTTTTCGTCTTTTTATTTTGCTGCTTAGAATGTTTATTAATGTTGCAAACCTGAGTAGAATAGGATGGCTTGGTGACTGGCTGGGCTGCTCATTCCAGCTTGCTTTTTTTTTTTTTTTAAGATTTATATATTTATTTGAAAGGCAGAGTTACATAGAAAGAGGAAGAGGGAGAAGAGGGAGAAGAGAGAGAGAGAGAGAGAGAGAGAGAGAGAGAGAATCTCCCACCCACTGGTTCACTCCCTACATGGCCACAAACCACCACAGCTGGGATGATTGGAAGCCGGGAGTCAAGAGCTTCTTCCGGGTCTCCCACGTGCATACGGGGCCCAAGCACTTCGGCCACATTCCAGTGCTTTCCCAGGCGCCTTTGCAAGGCGCTGCTTGAGAAATGAGGCAGCAGGAATCCAGAACCAGGGCCATACTGAATGCTAGTATCACAGAAGGCAGCTTTACCTGCTACGCCACAGTGCCAGCCCCAGCTTGATTTTCTATGTACGGTATTCGACTCGTACCTTTCTTTCTTTCTTGTATTTATTTATTTTAGAGGTAGAGTTATAGACAGAGAGAGGGAGAGACAAAGAAAGAGGGCTTCAACTGCTGGTTCACTCCCCAAATGGCCACAATGGCCAGAGCTTCGCTGATCCGAAGCCGGGAGCCAGGAGCTTCTTCCAGGTCTCCCACAAGAGTGCAGGGGCCCAAGCACTTGGACCGTCTTCCACTGCTCTCCCAGACCATATCAAGGAGCTGTATTTAAAGTGGAGCAGCCGAGACTCAAATGGGTGTCCTCATGGCATGCCGGCACTGCAGGTGGAGGCTTAGCCCACTACGCCACAGGGCTGGCCCCTCTACTGGTACCTTTCAAATCTTGCATCCCTGGAATCCTCTCAGAAGGTTCAGAGACAACATCTGGGGTAAGAGGAAACTGATTTGCCTGGAGATGCTTCATACAGAACAGGTTAGCTTCTTTCTGTTTTACACTGTTGGTTTATATGTTGATTTGCTTTGAAACAATGTGCTGTTGAAAACAGTGTGATAATCACTGGGCAAAGACCACCCACAGTGCTGCAGTGAAAGGAACTTACAGAAGACCCTAGGGGGTGAAATTTGTGAAGCTTCTAACCTAGGGATCCTAACTCAGATTGATGCAGTTTTCAAAATGTTAGGAACCCTCTGAAATAAAACAAAATCCTGTGTGTTTTACATGCAATGCAATTTATCTGGATGAATGGCCAAGAGTTTTCTTTGGTTCTTGTACTATTATTAAATTTCAGAAAGGTATACAGAATTAAAAAAATAAAACTACCCAAGGTTAACATTAATCCCTTGGTTCAGAAAATAAATACAATATGATAAGAAAAAAATTAAATCCCTTTTTAAGTCCCTCTCAAACCTATATCCCTTGTTCCTTGAACAAATGCACTATTCTATTTAATTTGGTGCATATGATTTCCATATCTTTATTTTTCTGCATGTGTAGAGATTTCCTTTAAAATATGTGTTGTATTGATTGTATGTTTGGGAATATTTTTGTAGCTATTTATTATACATATCTTTGACTTTTTGCTTTCTCACATGACATTTTATTTTTTATTTCCATGTTGATACATATAGATTGCAGTTCATTTATTTTAATTATGAATGCAATTCCATCTTATGAATATGTCACATTTAATCAATCCACTTCATCTCTATGGAAATATGTTAAAATTCATTCTACTCACTCACCATGACAAGCATCCTGGCAGGGAACATCCTTGCACATGTTTTCAAAGGTTGATTTAGGCCAGGCATAACTAGAAGTATATTTGAGACTCACGGAGTGTCTGCTCTTCAATTGTTTTCATAAAAATCAAGTTATTATCCAGAATGTCTGCACTGGCTTATGCTCTCTGGTGTTGTATGAAGGCTTTTGTCTTTCTGCATCCTATAATGATATATGTAGACTTGAACTTTTATAGTTCAATGAGTATAAAATAGCATCACATTGCTGCTTTAATATGCATTTCATTGATTTATAATAAGATTGAATATATTTTCAAGTTTGCTGTCCATTGAATTTGTTTCCATAAGTTTCCCTAACTGTGTACTATTTTGTTATTCCTAAACAGTGAATGTCTTTTTCTTTTTGCAATATAGAGTTCTTTATATCGGTGCAGTCACTTTCGATCAGCTGTGTTTCCAATAATTTTTTCCTGGACTAAACCTGCTCTATCAAGTTGATCTGTGAAGACTTTTGTCATGTTTAAATTTTTTTGTGATATTTTTCTGATTTCTGAAATTTATATTTAATTTAAAAACCCTTTCCCATTAAAATTTCATAAGATTATTCTATCAATTCTATAAATTATTGTAAAAATATTAAAATTTTACTGTTCATATTTAAGCCATTAATTCACTTCACATTTTTTGATAGATCCTGTTTCTATAGATGTACCACTCTATATTATTTATTTTGTATACACTGGTCTGACTGTGTACTCCAAATTTAGTGTTTCAGTGATGCTTATTTTATAATTTTGATTTCTGGAATAATAGCACATCTTCTTTATCATTTTCAAAATTCATTCAAATATATTGTTTAATTGTATATTTTCTTTTATCTGACATATCTACAATCATGTTTTTTTTAAAAAAAAGATTTATTTATTTGAAATTCAGAGTTATAGAGAGAGAGGTAGAGATAAAAACAGATCTTCCATCTGCTGGTTCAATCTCCAGAGGGTCACAACAGCTAGAACTGGGCCAGGCCAAAGCCAGGAGGTTCTTTCAGGACTCCCATATGGGTGACAGGGGCCCAAACACTTGGGCCATCTTCCACTGTTTTCCCAGGCCATGAGCAGGGAGCTGGATCAGAAGTGGAGCAGCCAGGACATGCACTGGTGCCTGTGTGGTATTCTGGCATCGCAGGAGGTGACTTTACTGAGTATACCACAATGCCAGCCCTTACAGTAGTTATCTTTTATGCACATAATCCATATAAGAAATTAAGATATCTTACATTCTTTATTCTCATACTGAGGCTTCAAAATTTATATTTATAACATCACAATTTGAACTCAATGGATTTCAGTTGCTTAGTAGACATATATGGCTAGTAGCTGCCTTATTGGACAGTACAGCCCCAGACAAAGCACTTACTAAGTTTCCCTTTTTATGAACATTATAAAGGTAATTATTACTGGAACTGAAGTTTATAATTGCCTCATTGTCTGTGCCCTAGAAACTATATTCTAGCACCCTATACTGATAATTCTGGAGATACAGCCCTAGGTACCATGCCCCATAAGTGAACATAATTAACTGATTAAGAGTAGAATTTGCAATTTGGGCAGGAACACAATGATCAGCTCTGATGAAGAGAATGTTATGTTCTGTTAGTGTGAATTCATTTGTCTATCCACCACTCACTCAACATTTATCAAGAGCTTACTATTCACCAGCATCAATTCTGTAGGCTAGAATCCTGCCCTCAGAAAGCTGATAGAATTTGTGGGGAGGGGCCGATATAGGCGTAAACAACTAGAAACAAGAAACAAGTAAGTTAATTTCAAATACTGATTGTGCATTGAAGTATATAAAACAAAAATATTTTAGTGATTGGAAATGGAGTTTAAATAGGGAGGACGAAGAAGGCTGGTTTTTCTGAGGTGGCATTTCGGTTGAAGATTAAATAACAGGGATGAGCATGGAGAACAGTGTTTTGTGCAGAGAACACAGATAGGGAAAAGACTGAACACAAAAAAAGATTGCTGTATCCTTGACCCTTTCTCTTCCCGATGAATTATAGAATCACTTGTCGTTTTGCAAATAGTGTCTGTTGGAATGTGTTTTTTGAAGTACCATTAAGTTTATACATTACTTTGGAGAGAATTGAAGCCTACTGTGCTCCAGATTCATGAACATTGGATACTTATTTGTATTTCTATATTTTCTTGTGTAAATATTTGCAGTATTTTCCTTGGTAGCTTTTAACATTTTCATCTTTTCCATGTATGTGTTGTAACTCCATTTTGATATGGAGCTTTCTGATAGTTAATAGAATTCTATTCTAGTGTCCGTTGTTTCCTGTTTGTCTTGTTTTTGTTTTACTCATGAAGAGGACTGAAATCTTTCTTCAGTTCTGGAATATATATGATCATCATTGTCTTTCTCCCATTCTCTCTATTCTTTTATTCTTTCTGGAACTCCTGATAGAGTCTTGAAATTCTTGAAAGAATTCTTAAAAAAATATACGTCATATACGTGTGTGTGTGTGTGTGTATCTTTGTGATATTTCATGGTCTGCAAATTCACTTTTAAAGTTCCGACTATACCAAACCCACTGTAACCACAGTGTTGTTATTTAAATCTGCACCTGTATGCCTTCCACTCAAGTTTCATTTGGAAAGGGGAATCATGGCTTACCAGGGGTCCAGCTTCTTCTGAATCTATATATCTTTCCTTTACATAGTTATTCTTTAAGATTTTACAAATAGTTTATACAATTCATCTTTGGAAATCTTACTCCCAAAATAATAGAGAAACACTATTCTTGAGGAAGCAAGACATATTTAGAATTCCATGTTTTGAACCTACCCACTCTCCTTCCATAACAGTACATAAACACATCTACTGCATGGCACTTACAAATATGAGCCATCAACTCAGAGAATTGACCAGACTGTTTATCAATCACTTCTGCAGTTAGTGCTAAAGAGGCAAAGAATTTAAAAGGTACATTGTTTGCCTTGAGCAGATTAGTTACCATGTAAAACATATAACTTTGCCCCATAAAGTGCACAACAGAAACCAAACAGTTGCACATTGTTGAGGATAGATTGGTTTGGCGTAAGTTATTCACAGCTTAAAATAAGGGATTTGTTTTTTCGGGAAATGGGCTGATATTAGATCAACTTCCATTAGTTGCTGCCTCTACTTTTATTTTGCAAAAGTATATCAGTCTCGGGCTGGCGCCATGGCGTACAAGGTTAATCTTCCGCCTGTGGTGCTGGCATCCCATATGGGCGCTGGGATCTAGTCCTGGTTGCTCCTCTTCCAGTCCAGCTCTCTGCTGTGGCCTGGGTGAGCAGTGGAGGATGGCCCAAGTGCTTGGGCCCCTGCACCCGCATGGGAGACCAGGAGGAAGCTCCTGGCTCCTGGCTTTGGATCCGCGCCCTGTTCCCGCCGTTGCGGCCATCTGGGGAGTGAACCAACGGAAGGAAGACGTTTCTCTCTGTCTCTCTCTCACTGTCTGTAACTCTACCTGTCAATTAAAAAAAAAAAAGTATGTTGGTCTTTACTTCTATTCGTATATATGTTTCAACTGTGCATATAAATCATTCGTCTTACTATCACTGTATTTTCTAAGAAAGTCATCCAGCAAGTTCTTCTCAATTTATCATTATTTAAAATCTATTGGTCTACTCAGTAGCATAACACTCTGACATAATAAAGCCATACAGATTATAGATAAACTCATGGGATACCTGAGACTTGGAAATATGGCACCAGATAATAACACTGTTGATTTGGAACAACAAGGTGAAGAAAATGAAGCCTTGCCAGTCCCATGTTGTGGTTTAATTGAAAGAGCTCCAAGACAGACTCAGGTGTTGTAATTGTGTGGTAATTTGGTAAGGCAGCTGCTAAGTACGAATCAAGAGTGAGAACAACCTTGGGAAAAATCTCACCATGCCAAGATTCACCCGTTGCAGAACCAGAATCTGAGCCAAATAGTAATTTGTGAGGTGATTAAGAAAGACTACTCAGGTAAAAGTGCCTGGAGCAGGGTGACTCTGTTTCTGAACTTTAAGTTAACCAGAGGTTGATCAGAGTTAGCTTTCTGTTTTCGTTTATTTTTTTAAAGGAAAAATAAATAAAATGTAGAGAGATGTTATTAAAATAAGGAAGAGATGGGGCTCTTTTATTGTATTCCCATGGCATATTGACTACAGTCTCAGGGAGTTTTCATACTATAGCTCATTTAACTTAAATTCTCACGATGTTGTGAGGAAAATATTATGCGTATTTATATCTAGTAAAGCCGTACCTCAGAGAAGTAAATGCATTTCTCAAGGTTACACAGCTAATAACCATTCAAAGCTAGCTATGTCTTTTTGAAAAGGCTGCTTACTTCACTTATACCAACAGTAATAATGGTACTTACATGTACCAGCTCCATGCTGTCTCCATACTGAAGCTTTAAGTATCATTATCCAGTTTATTTGTTTATTTGGGAACTTTTTTGAGATCGTGTCAGTCATGTATATTAAATATTTCTGCCATGTCTAAGTATCTCTGATAAATAGTGGGTAAGGTAAATTATAATCAATATTGTCAGTAATTGTTATTGGTACTTTCTTCTGGATTCTTTTTTTTTTTTTTTTTTTTTTTTGACAGGCAGAGTGGACAGTGAGAGAGAGAGACAGAGAGAGAAAGGTCTTCCTTTTGCCGTTGGTTCACCCTCCAATGGCCGCCGCTGCAGCCGGCGCACCGTGCTGATCCGATGGCAGGAGCCAGGATCCAGGTGCTTTTCCTGGTCTCCCATGGGGTGCAGGGCCCAAGCACCTGGGCCATCCTCCACTGCACTCCCTGGCCATAGCAGAGAGCTGGCCTGGAAGAGGGGCAACCGGGACAGAATCCGGCGCCCCAACCGGGACTAGAACCCGGTGTGCCGGCGCCGCAAGGTGGAGGATTAGCCTATTGAGCCGCGGCGCCGGCCTCTTCTGGATTCTTTGTGTTGCAGCCATGACTTGGTTTAGGAGGAAATGAACGGAAGATAGACTTTTGATAGACTTTTTTTTTTTTTGACAGGCAGAGAGGACAGTGAGAGAGAGAGAGAGAGAGAAAGGTCTTCCTTTGCCGTTGGTTCACCCTCCAATGGCCGCCGCGGCCGGCGCACTGCGGCCGTCGCACCGCATTGATCCGATAGCAGGAGCCAGGTGCTTCTCCTGGTCTCCCATGGGGTGCAGGGCCCAACCACTTGGGCCATCCTCCACTGTACTCCCTGGCCACAGCAGAGAGCTGGCCTGGAAGAGAGGCAACCGGGACAGAATCCAGCACCCCGACCGGGACTAGAACTCGGTGTGCTGGCGCCACAAGGTGGAGGATTAGCCTAGTGAGCCACAGCGCCGGCTGGAAGATAAACTTAAATAATGTTAGGTAACTTTATGGCTCTTTTGATGCCTGTAAGCTCAGAAATATCTGGATAACAGTGAAGCAAGGGAAAAGAAGCAGAACTTGACAGGGAGAGAAATTGGGACTCTCAGGAGCTCTGGAGCTGGTTGGATGTCCCAAGATGGGGCAAAGGGACAGGATTTGTTTTGTAAATCTCTACACTGACTGATCAATGGATGTGGGCTTCTCGTAGAAGAAAGAATGATTCAAGGTTAAGTGGCTATCTTTAGCTAAAGCGATTCCTGAAGATGGGTGGTGGCTGACAGCTGTCAATCAATAGCCTTCCTAGCAGTTGTGGGAATGCATTCTTCAGTTTCTGTATTAGTTTCCTATTGCCTTGTAACAAGGCAGCATAAACCTAGCAGCTTAAATAATTCGTACTTTTTTATTTCACGATTTCTGTATGTAATGAGACCAGGCATAGTTTAACAGAGTCCTCTGCAAGGCTGTATTCAAAATGTTGACTGGGATTTGGTTCTCCTCTGGAAGGCTGACTGGGGAAGTACCTGCCTCCATGCTCGTCCAGATTTTTGGCAGAATTTATTTCCTTAGAGTTGTGAGACTAGGGAAACTTGCCTCTTTAAAGCCAGCAAGGAGAGAAAGATTCTAGACAGGTCTTCTAGCCAGATGTATTTTTGTGTAACATAATCATATTCCATCACCTTTGCCATTAACATAACATAATCATAGAGGAACATCTGATTACCTTTGCTGTACACTATTGACTAGAAGCAAGTAGAAGATCATGCCAACACTCACAGGCATGAGGTTGCACAAGGAAATAAACACATGGAGGTGGGGATCATAAAGTCCACCTAAAAGACTGTCCATGCCAAAAAAATGGGGAGATCTGTGTGACTCAGCACAATCGCCACAACACCTGTGTGCATCAGATCACATAGTAAAATTTCAGAGAGTCTATAGATCATTAAGGAGAAAGCTGAGACAGATTTGGGGGCATATGAGACAAAAAGTTGTCATTACATTTAATTGATAAAAATGAAAAATCAGAGAAGCCAATAGATGTACTCATATTTACTGCTGGAAAAAAGTGAAGAATTTTAATCAAAATACCTATTTTTATACTCTGTTACTCTAGTGAGAATTACAAAGGATGCCACTACTTTAATAAAGGCCATATTCTTAGCTTGCTCTTACCACCAAGATTGTGAGAAAGTTTTTGTAAAAATCTAATGTTTGGGCAGGTGCTCTGACACAGCAGGTAAAGCTGCTATGCAGCGTCAGCGTTCCATGTAGGCACTAGTTTGAGTCCCAGCTGCTCTACTTCAATCTAGCTCCCTGTTAAAAGCCTGGGGAAACAGCAGAAGATGGCCTGAGTCCTTGGGCACCTGTACCCTTGGGGGAGACCAAGGTGAAGCTCCTGGCTTCGGCCTGGCTCAGCTCCAGCTGTTGTAGCCATTTGTCAAGTAAATCAGTGGATGGACGATCAATCTCTCTCACTCTCCCTCTCTGTAACTCTGCCTTTCAAGTAAATAAATAAATCTTTTTTAAAAAATCTAATGTTGTCTAACCGGCTACTATGAAACTGCTTGTCTCCAGAAAATGAGAGATTAGGGAATTATAAACTTGAATGCTATATAAGACCTTCTATTTTACAGATAAGGAAACTGAAATAGAGAAATGGATTAACTAGTTCAAAGTCAGACAACTAGTTACCAATAAGACAAACAGAAACAGATTATCTGCCTTCCAGCTAAATGATATATCTATTCTATCATGCTAACTCCTAATTATCTGTAGATTTTTTTAAAAAAATAATTATATATTTTCTTTGTTTGAAAGAAAGATAGAGAAAGAGACAGAGAGAGCTCCCATCTGCTAGTTCACTCCCTAAATGCCTGTAAAAGCCAGGGATTGGCTGGGTTAAAATCAAGAGCTGGGAATTCAGTCTCTCTCTCACAGATGGCAGGGACCCAATTTTTGGGCCATCAATTGCTCGCCTCAACCAGTGCACATTAGCAAGGAGCTGGAATCAAGAATAGAGCTAGAACTTGAACGCGGACACTCTGACTTGGGATGCCTCTGTGCTAAACATCTAACCCTAATTTTGGTTCTCAATGGTCATGTTTAAGTGCATTGCATTTGAACAATATAAAAAAATTTTCTTTGCTAAAAAAAGTTATTGATTTTAGCATCCCTTTCTACTCATTGCTTTCCACAGGGAAAAATGAAAGCCTGAGGGTACAAGGGAGAAAGGGGGAGAGAGGAAGTATATATTGCTTCATTTTCAGCTATTTATCTCTACATAAAATTGAAAACTGAAATCTGAAAACTATTTAACTCATGACTTATTTCCATTATGAAGGAATTAGTGCTTCTCATTTGTCTTCCATTTCCCAAGAGCTCCCTGTGTGAATTTAAATATTTAATCCATTTAGGTGATACCACAAGCAATGTCTGCATGTTTCCAGATTGGGAATATTTTCACCAATGTGCTGTCCTCCTAGGTAAAGAAAGAAGCCCTGACCTTACTGGCCTGAAACTTAGAGCCTAATACAGTGCTTTTCGTTTAACTGCTTGATATACAATGGACTGAATGCTTTTGCAATGCCATGGGGAGCCAAGCATAAGGTATCCTTAGTCACTGATGACCACGAC
Source organism: Oryctolagus cuniculus (assembly GCF_051225735.1). Lineage (NCBI taxonomy): Eukaryota > Metazoa > Chordata > Mammalia > Lagomorpha > Leporidae > Oryctolagus > Oryctolagus cuniculus. The sequence continues at coordinate 40,302,586 of NC_142877.1, forward strand.
AAGCTCTTGAAGGTGGGAATGGCAGGATTCTAGAGGGCAAGAAAAGTAGCTGGTGGAGAGAACCAGCAGAGGGCAGCTGTGGTAGTGCAAGCACGAGGAAAAGATGCCAGGCTAGAGGGAAGATGAGAGACAGGCAAGGTGGGGGTAAATGCTAAAGAAGCTTGAAAGGAAAACTTGAGATTTATGACTGAACACAGGGAAACTGATACTTACAGTGTACCTTGCATTAATATGTTATCCATTTATTTGTGTTCTAATGAAATTTATTATGTCATCGATTGAATTTTTTTATAGTCTCTCATTGCTTTGAGAAGGTAATTTATTTCTGGAAGAAAGAAATAGACTATGGCAGGCAAATTCTTCTAAGCCAAAAGCTTATTTATCACCAAGGTTAATGATACACACACAATCACTTCCACATTTAACAGAGTCTACGTGATAATAGATTTTTATGTATTTAAAGTTTGAATGCAAATAAAACTGAAGCAGAATAATCCGGCACAACACATGTCAGATAGAAAGCTGTGAGGATGGCACTGCATGGTGATTCTCATTTCTCAGTGCCCTGCTGCCACTGAGGTGTGTGAATCCCAATCCGTCCTCATGAATTTGAAGAAATGATTTTAAGCCAAAGTAGAGTGTTAAAATAAATGCTTTAAAGGTGTTGAACTCTAATAATTTGATTGGTTGTATGAAAAAGTATATGTCAATGTGTTACAAATATATTATATTATATATTATAATATTATATACTATATAGTGTATATATAGTATTATATATTATATATTGTCGAGTGAATCAGTGGATGGAAATATGTATTATATATATATACACTATTATATTATATATAGTGTATATATATCATAATATATATGGCAATACAATGGTATGGGCACGTACAGTGGAAGTCCCACAGTGAGAGAGGAAGCCAGAGACTGGGCAGTGGTCAGCCTTACTCCTTTGTAACTTGCTCTCTCAAGAAATGATTCAGAAGAACAGCATTCATTTCTTCTGAAGGCAGTGTCCCCAATGATCTAAATACCTTGGCTAGGTGCTTCCTTCCAGTGGCTCCATTACTTCTCAATATTGATAGCCTGGGGACCAAGCTACCAGTTCATGAACCATGATGGCAAAACTGCATCCAACCCATAGGCAGATCCTTACAAGAAATCTACCCAGAGGAGTAAAATGCATGGAATTGAAGAGTCTAGAAATGACTCCTGGTTATTTAGAGCCAAAACAAAACAAAACAAATTTCTGAGTATGTATTTTATAACAGATATTCCAGGTTAGTAGTCCCCACCTGAAATGGGGACTCTCTGAAGAATCCTTTAATAGGCTCAGAAAAGAGGGGATCATCATGGAACCCTTTTAAGAAGATAGAATAGCCGGCGCCGCAGCTCACTAGGCTAATCCTCCGCCTTGCGGCGCTGGCACACCGGGTTCTAGTCCCGGTCGGGGCGCCGGATTCTGTCCTGGTTGCCCCTCTTCCAGTCCAGCTCTCTGCTGTGGCCAGGGAGTGCAGTGGGGGATGGCCCACGTGGTTGGGCCCTGCACCCCATGGGAGACCAGAAGCACCTGGCTCCTGCCTTCGGATCAGCGCAGTGTGCCGGCCGCAGCGCGTGGACCGTGGTGGCCATTGGAGGGTGAACCAACGGCAAAGGAAGACCTTTCTGTCTCTCTCTCTCACTGTCCACTCTGCCTGTCAAAAAAAAAAAAAAAGAATATTGCCAGTTTGGGACAGTATTGGTAACATTATTGCTTTGCTGCTTCATTTCTTCATATCTGTTAGCTGATTAACAATGTGTGGGAGAAGGTGAAGGGGGAGGAGAAGAAGAATTTGGAAAAAAAGAAACAGAGAAGACATCCAACCACCTTCTCCTTCCCTAGCACCAGACTTCCCACCTGTAACATGTCTGGCAATAGTAAAAAAGATTCCTCAAAGTTTAATCACGTTCACATTTGGACATGACATTGGATATCTCAGGAGCAAAGGAGAACCTAGCTCCCATCAAATGAATTGAAGGAGACATTGGAAGGCAAAAATCAGATTGCCTTATGGTTAAACCCAGTCAATCACGCTTGGTCAATATTTCCCTCTAAATTAATAGTTTTAATAGAGTGGGAAAATGAAGCATAGGAGGCACCCAGTGAATATTTGTTGACTGATCAAATGTATGAATCAATGAATGATGGCTCACTGACTCTTCTTTCAGCATTTGATAAAGATGGCTCAAAGCAGCTATCTGTGAGGTACTTCAAAAGTTTGTAGAAACTGGAATTAAAAGAGAAGTTCATTACGCCACAAATATTTGTTTGAAATCCATGCATAGCAAGGTCTTCAAAAAGTTTGTAGAATGAGGGTATTGTGAAAAATCTATCTATGGATTTAAAGATGTTTTTGCACTAAAACTCTATATTTTAGTTTCATTTTCTATAAACTTTTTGAAGGGCCCTTGTATATAAATTGACTTTTAAAATATTTTATTTTAAGGCAAAGACACACACACACACACACTCATACACTCATATATCGCTCCTATTCACTCCTCAAATGCCAGGGCTAATTCACTCCACAGCAGCCAGGGCTGGAATAGATGGAGCCAGGAGCTGGGAACTCAATCCAGATCTCCCACATAAATGATAGGAACCCAAATACTTGAACCATCACCTGCTACCTATCAGGTTGTGCATTTACAGGAAGCTGAAATGGAGATTGGCACTTCAGAGCCAGGCACTTTAAATGGAATGTGACATTCCAAGTGACGGCTTAACCAGTGCACCAAACTTCCGTCACACTTCATATACAAATTGTTTTTTTTTGTTGTTGTTGTATTGCTTTATTGCCATGTTTTTTTCTTGCTCATATATTATTTTTTGCAAATAAACCTTTTATTTAATGAGTACAAATTTTGTAAGTACAACTTTAGGAATATAGTGGTTGTTCCTCCCATATCTGCCCTCCCACCCCCAGTCCCATCCTACCTCCTCTTCCCTCTCCCATCCCATTCTCCATTAAAATTCATTTTTTATTAAAATTATACACAGAAGACCAATTCTATACTAAGTAAGGATTTCAACAATTTGCACACCCCCACACACAAAATATAAAAAAAAAAAAACTGTTTGAGAACAAGTTTTACAGTTAATTCTTATAGTATAACTCATTAAGGACAAAGGTCCTGCATGGGGAGTAAGTGTACAGTGACTCATATTGTTAACAATTAACACTCTTATGTATGATGTCAGTGATCACCCAAGGTTCTTGACATGAGCTGCCAAAGCTATGGTTTGAGTCCACAATTTCCATCAATATTTAGACAAGGCTATAAGCAGAGTGGTTCTCTCTTCAGAGAAAGGTACATCCTTCTTTGATGGCCCCTACTTTCCCCTTGGGGTCTCACAGAGATCCTTCATATAGGAATTTTTTTTTTTTTTTTTTTTGCCATGGTTTCCATGCCTGAAATGCTCTCTTAGACTTTTCAGCCAGACCAGAATGCCTTAAGGGCATATTCTGAGGTCAGAGTGCTCTTTAGAGCCTTTGTCATTCTATGAGTCTGCTGTGTGGACTGCTTCCCATGTTGGAACATTCTCTCCTTTTTAATTCTATCTATTGTTATTACCAGACACTTGATCTTATTTGTATGATCCTTTTAACACTTAATCTTATATGATCTTATATGGTGACTTAACTATACAATCAATTAAACACTTAATATGATCATTTTAACACTCAAGATGGCAATATTATCACTCAGTGTAATGGGATTTGGAATCCCATGCCAGTTTTTAGCTTTACCTTAGAAGTAAGTCTGTAGGAATGTGTGCAGAACTATATAGCTCCTCCCTCTCTTATTCCCACTCTTATTTTTTATTGGGATCTATTTTCAATAGACTTTATACACAAATGATTAATTCTATATTAAGTAAATAGTTCAGCCAATGATATTAAGAAAGAATGGGGAAAAAAAAGTGTTCCTTGACAGCAAGGCAAGGGTTGTGGGTTCGGCGTCATGGCGCACTAGGTTAATCTTCCACCTGGGCACCAGTTCTAGTCCTGGTTGCTCTTCTTCAGTCCAGCTCTCTGCTGTGGCCTGGGATAGCAGTAGCAGATGGCCCAAGTGCTTGGGCCCCTGCATCTTCATGGGAGACCAGGAAGAAGCACCTGGCTCATAGCTTCGAATTGGTGCAGCTCTGGCCGTTGCGGCCATTTGGGGAGTGAACCAATGGAAGGAAGACCTTTCTCTCTGTCTCTCTGTGTCTCATTGTCTGTAATTCTACCTGTCAAATAAATAAATAAATAAAATCTTTAAAAAAAAAAGACAAGGGTTGTTCAAGTCATTGCTTCTCATAGAGTCAATTTCACTTCTGAAGGTTTCCTTTTAGGTGTTCTGTTAATTATCACAGAGCAGGGAGAACATATGCTATTTGTCCCTTTGGGACTGGCTTATTTCACTAAGTATGATGTTTCCAGATTCCTCCATTTTGTTGCAAATGACTGGATCTCATTTTTTTTAATGCTGTGTAGTATTCCATAGAGTACATATCCCATAATTTCTTTTATCTAGTCTATAATTGATAGGCATTTAGGTTGATTCCATGTCTTAGCTATTGTGAATTGAGCTGCAATAAACATGGAGTGCAGATAAATCTTTTATTTGCTGATTTCATTTTCCTTGAGTAAATTCCCAAGAGTGGGATAACTGGGTCATATGGAGGACTATATTCATATTTCTGAGGTATCTCCAAACAGTCTTCCATAGTGGTTTTACCAGTTTAAATTCTCACCAACAATGGATTAGTGTACCTTTTTCCCCCATATCCTCACCAGCATTTGTTGTTTGTTGATTTCTGAATGAAAGCCATAATAACTGGGGTAAGATGTAAATTCATTGTGGTTTTGATTTGCATTTCCCTGAAGGCAAGTGATCCTGAGCATTTTTTCTTGTGTCTGTTGGCCATTTGGATTTCCTCTTTTAGAAAATATCTATTTAAGTCTTTTACCCATTTCTTAACTGGGTTGTTTGTTTTGTTGTTGTGGAGTTTATTGAGCTCTCTATATATACTGGTTATTATCCTTTATCAGTTGTATATTTTGCAAATGATTTCTCCCAATCTGCCAGTTGCCTTTTCATTTTCCTGTTTCTTTTGCAGTACAGAAGCTTCTCAATTTGATGTAATCCCATTTGTTAAGTTTGACTTTTATTGCCTATGCTTCTGGGGTCTTTTCCAGGAACTCTTTGTGCCAATGTCTTGCAGGGTTTCCCCAATGCTCTCTAATAATTTGATGGTACCAGGTTGTAGATTTAAGTCTTTAATCCATTTTGAATGGATTTTTATGTGGTATAAGGTAGGGGTCCTGCTACACACTTCTGCATGTAGAAATCCAGTTTTCCCAGCACCATTTGTTGAAGAGACTGTCCTTGCTCCAGGGATTGGTTTTAGCTCCTTGGTCAAATATAAGTTGTTTGTAGATGCTTGGATTGATTTCTGACATTTCTATTCTGTTCTGTTGGTCTGCCATCTGAGACTTGCTTTATGGCCTAGCATATGGTCAGTCTAGAGAAAGTTCCATGCACTGGTGAGAAGAATTTGTATTCTGGAACTGTAGGATGCAAAGTTCTGTAGATATCTGCTAAATCTATTTGGTCTATGGTATCTTTAACTCTGTTGTTTCTTGTTGTTTTTTTGTCTGGTTAATCTGTCCATCGCTGAAAGTGGGGTATTGAATTTCCCCATTCCTATTGTATTTGAGTCTATATTTCCCTTTTAATCTGTTAACATTTCTTGTAAATAGCCATGTGCCCTGTAATTAGGTGTGTATACATTTAAAGATTTGTTTTATTTATTTGAAAGTCAGAGTTAGATAGATAGAGACAGAGAAAAAGGTCTTCCATCTGCTGGTTCACTCCCCAGATGGCCGCAATGGCCAGAACTGCGCCAATCCGAAGCCAGGAGCCAGGCTTTTTCTCTGGGTCTCCCACATGGGTGAAGGGGCCCAAAGATTTGGGACATCTTCCACTGCTATCCCAGAACGTAGCAGAGAGATGGAATGGAAGAGGAGCAGCCGGGACTAGAACTGGCAACCATATGGGATACCGATGCTTCAGGCCATGGCTTTAACCCACTGTGCCACAGCGCCGGCCCCAGGTGTGTATGCATTTATAATAGTCACATATTCCTTTTGAATTGATCCTTTAATCAATATATAGTGTCCTTCTTTTCACTTTTAATAGTTTTTCTGTTAAAATCTATTTTGTCTGTTATTAGGATGGCCAGACCAGCTCTTTGTGATTTCTGTTGGCATGGATTATCTTTTTCCATATTTTCAATTTCAGTCTCTGTGTATCTTTGTTGGTAAGATTTGTTTCTTGTAGGCAGCAGATAGATGGGTTTTCTTCTTTTAATCCATTCAGCCAATATGTGTCTGTTTGTTTATAAAGATTTATTTATTTATTTGAAAGTCCAAGTTACACACAGAGAGAAGGAGAGGCAGAGAGGGAGAGACAAGTTTTCCATCCATTGGTTCACTCTCCAAATGGTCGCAAAGGCAGAAGCTGTGCCTATCCAAAGCAAGGAGCCAGGAGCCTCCTCCAGGTCATCCACGCAGGTGCAGGGGCCCCAGGACTTTGGCCGTTTTCCACTGCTTTCCCAGGCCATAGCAGAGAGCCAGATCAGAAGTGGAGCAGCTGGGACTTGAACCCATGCCCATATGGGATGCCAGCACTGCAGGCAGCGGCTTTACCCACTATGCCATAGTGTAGGCCCCATTATGTGTCTGACTTTTAACTGGGGAGTAGAGACCGTTTACATTCAAGGTGACTACTGTTAAGTACCAACTTTGCCCTGCTATGTTTCCATAAATAGTCCTGTTTTTGTATTTTGTATTCCCTTTGTACTTTTGCTGGGTCATTTTCTGCATTCATGTTCTTTCATAGTGATGTTCCCGTTTCTGTGTTTCTGTGTAGGGCATCCTTGAGCATCTTCTGTAGGGCTGGGTGAGTGGTTACAAATTCTTTCAGTTTCTGTTATGCAAGATCATTATTTCTCCTTCATTCATAAATGGGAGCTTTGCAGGGTATAGTATTCTGAGCTGACAGTGTTTTTTTCCTCTTAGGGCTTGGAATGTATCTTACCATTCTCTTCTTGCCTGTACAGTTTCTGATGAGAAGTCTGTAGTGAATCTCGCTGGATTTCCTCTGAATGTGATTTGGCCTTTCTCTTGTGAACATTTTAAGATCTTTTCTTTATGTTTTACTGTGGAGAGTCATTACAGTGTGTGGTGATGAAGGTCTTTTCTGATTGTGTCTATTGGGAGTCCTGTGTACTTCCTATAATTGGATGTCTCTTTCTTTCTTTAGATTGGGGAGGTTTTCTGTTATTATTTCATTAAGAAGGCCTTCTAATCCTTTCTCTCTTTCCACGCCTTCCAGAATTCCTAGGGTCCATATATTGGGTCATTTCACATAAGCTTATAGATCTACAACCATGTTTTTTAGTTTTCTAATTTCTTCTTTTTTAAATTAGTCTGTCTGTAATATTTCCAGAAATGTATTTTCTAGTCCTGATATTCTTTCTTCTGTTTCACCTATTCTGCTTTTAAGGCTTTGTACTGCATTTTTTATTTGATCTATTGAATTCTTCATTTCTAGTATTTCATTCTGACTTCTATTTAACATCTCAATTTCTTGGGAGTGCTCTTCATTTAGATTGTGAATCTGCTTCTGATTGCTTCTAAGTAATCTGACTATTAATTTTCTGAATTCTGTTTCTGGCCTATCCTCAACCTTCATCTTCACCTTCTATTATTGAACAGTTGTGTTCCTTTGGGTGTCTCATAGTGTCTTCCTTATTATTAGTTAGGGTTTTTTCCTTTGCTTTTTGGCATTTGTATGTATTTTTTTTCTTTTTTTGTCTTTTTGCTTGTCTCTTTAATCTATGTCTTTGTGCTTGTGATGAGGTTTCCCTCTGAAATGAGCTGCTATGTGTCTGTGTGTTGCAAGTGGAAGCATGCAGCCCTACCTCCTTGAGCCCAGCTCTCTTCTCAATCATGGTGGGGAGGGTACCAGGTCTGGGGCACTGAGCCCCACCTACTGGTGCCCAGCTCTCTTCTTACTGGTGCATGGAACGAGCTTAGATTTTGAATATTCAGGACTTCTCCTTGTACAGCTTGTGGGAAGGGGAAGAAATTACTCTGAAATGTGGTCCTTATTCCTGGGTGGTGGTTGTGGTGAGGTGGCCCCTGAAGTTGATGGACATGTGCACGTGAGGCAAAGGCAGTAGTCCCCTGCTTATGTTTGAAAATGTAAACAATCAATATGGCTTCTCCCAGCCAGCTGCATGTTCGGTTTCAGGAACAGGGGGCACTTAGATGGGCAGGGGGGTGCCGGACCTCTAGGTTTGTTCCTCTATACCTTCTCTTTTTTCCTGCGTGGAACTTCAAACGCAGTTTGCCAAGCTCCCCATCCTGCTGCTATATTCAGCTCCATGGACCCGCAATTTCTCCATATTCGAAATTCATAAATTGCTTTTAATAAAAATTTTCTCTTGGTAAGAAGGAGAGAAAGAATGAAAAGATTTAATTCTGAGTGATTAGTAGAAGGAGGGAAACTATGATAAAATGTGAATGAGCCATTTTCATGTGGGAAACTTAATTTATGAGTTTTGATTAGTAGAATGCAGGAGTGATTTTTACATACAGATACACACACAACATATATACAAATGAAATGTGCGATCAATAGTTTGAATAGGGTACTAGAGTCTACAAAAAGGCTTTATAAATTGCTGAAGGGAGAGAAAGTATAAGGGATCTGAAAAGTTTTCTGAGACTGGAGGCAAAGTAAAAATGAGAAACATAAATTTAGAGCTACACTGAGGCTATTCAAGGACAAATAAGACATCAGAGAGGATAGAAATTAACAAAGGACCCCTAAATTCTCACGTGCATGTGTCCCTCTCCCTATAATTCCTAAGCAAATACAAAAACTAAAGCTGCTTGAAATCTGCATCTAAAATTAAAAAACTGAAAACTCAAAGAAGAGCTTAGTTTCAGTGGGATGGAAAAAAGCTGTTTCTTCACAAACTCAATTTTATTAAGTTGAAATTTGAACACCTTTGTATGAAAAGAATTTAAATTTAATGCTACATGTCCAGAAACATTCATCCCAAATATTTTTTCAAAAAATTTCACTTAATACTTTACCCATTAAATCCCAAGTTATCAATTCTGTGAATATTTTCAATAACATAATATTTATGTCAAAGTTACCATAAATAGTGTATTTATTTCTTAATTTAAGTCTCTGTAAAGGTTATATATATATATATATATATATATATAGCTTGATGAGACATAATGGGTAACAGATATAATTGGTAAGTAAGAAATTTATTATTCCTATCAGAATGAGCCAATATTGGCTACAAGTATTGAGTACTTTTAATAAGCCAGATGCTGCATGTTTAATCCTTAAAGCAGCCTTGAGAAAAAGATACTGTTTTTCCAGTTGCAAGACTTAGGTAGGTTGAAGCTTGCCAACATTCCCTCAGTTAAGAAGTTCCAACACAGATGGAGCTAACTTTGTAGTGCAGGCTCTTTCCACAGCAGCACTTGGTTCCCAGTATGGGTTTCAACTTTAACATGACGTTCCTTTTGGATTTAATGCTATTAAAGGGCAAAATGGATGAGACTGATCATATTTTGCTGGCTTCCATAAGCATCAAACAATTGGATTTTCTTGTTCCGATTATTTTTAGTTCTCTGTATGCAGACTTACAACATTGATCTACAGGAAAGCTTCTGGTTTCGGTTGTCATGGTGCACTTCCCAGAATCAAAATACATTGTGTGTTCTCTTTGAAAACAATTGATAAGTTTCACATTGACAGAAACATTCCATTTTGGATGTCATTTATCTATTCATCATAAAAGGACGTATAATAATATGTTGATTTCTGCAATCCAAGTCATTCTCTTCAGTGGATTTTGTTTTATTAATGCTTCTCTACTTAAATTCTGATCTCAGGCTGGCGCCGCGGCTCAATAGGCTAATCCTCCGCCTTGCGGCGCCGGCACACCGGGTTCTAGTCCCGGTCGGGGCGCCAGATTCTGTCCTGGTTGCCCCTCTTCCAGGCCAGCTCTCTGCTGTGGCCAGGGAGTGCAGTGGAGGATGGCCCAGGTGCTTGGGCCCTGCACCCCATGGGAGACCAGGAGAAGCACCTGGCTCCTGCCATCGGATCAGCGCCGTGCACCGGCCACAGCGCGCCAGGCGCAGCAGCCATTGGAGGGTGAACCAACGGCAAAGGAATACCTTTCTCTCTGTCTCCTCTCTCTCACTGTCCACTCTGCCTGTCAAAAAATAAAATAAAATAAAATAAATAAAATAAAAAATACTATAATAAAAAAAAATTCTGATCTCAAAGAGTGCCTATTAATTAACTCAGGGAGCAACTCAACCATATTTCTCTGATAATGGGAAATCTGGTAAATGATTTTATTCTTTTGCTTTGTCAAAGTTACTTATTTTTCAAAACTGCATGGGAACATTTAATAACACTCAATATATTTCATGTATTCAGTCACATTTGGAATGGAGACTTTGGGACTGTGTGACCTTCTTAATGACATGTTGGCTTGATCTCAGCACCACAGTTTCAACTCATTTCTTAATCAGCATTAATCCACACTGTATAGCCTTCCAGGTAGCACAGTTGGTAATTTATGTCTTTATTTTTTTCTGGAAAGGTTCAAGACAGATCCAAGGTTATCTCCTTTGATTTTAAGATGATTAACTGACTTTTAATTAAAAATATTTCTAACTAACCACATGAAAGCTCTTGAAACTGAGGGCCTCTTGAATGCAAAGGCTGAACCTTGTAACCCTTTATGTACCCCAAGCATCACTCACTCATCCAGAAAGTATCCACTGAGCCTCTGCTATTAAGACAGAACCCCAAAGTGTGTGAAAATTGTATGGTTATATAGTATCTTTCAGATCATAAGTTATCAGTGTGTTTTTACAAGTAAAATGTGAAACACAACTCTTTTGGCCCCATGCATGTCTCTCCTTGAAAAGGTTATGTAGAAATAAACCAGATAAACCATTCTTACTTGCATCCTGGAAAACAAGCAAAAGGAGCCCTTCTAAAATGGGATATTTAACTTTGGATTTTAGTGAGACATAATAAGACATCTTCCTTTAATGTGGCCCTTTCACTTGACAAGTGGCCACAAAGAAGTGATAATATCTCAAGGACATCATCAAATGGCTATATCAAAATGAAATAAAGACAAAGAAGATGCTGATGCTACCGCTGTAGAGTTCTGTAATCAGTAGGGTCTTGAGAGTCATATCCATAGCAGATCATTCCCAGATGCACACAGTGTGGGCAGGAGTAGGTAGCTTGGAGCAGAGAAGGAGGGCAGAGAAGATGATAACATCACATGGTGAGCCAAATCCATGCCAATGCCTTGAAGACAGAGAATCTTCTTGAGTAATTTTTAACAAGATAGAACTTTGACCTCATATACAGAATGAAGGTCAGTAAATTTTAAAATAATATGACAATTCTTTGGACTCAAAGCATAGAATGAATTTTCCTGAAAATAAAATATACCCATTTGTCTTTAGCAGGAAATACATAAAATTATTTCAAAATGGTATCCCACAGAAGGCCTGAGGCAAAGTCATATTTAAACTGTATGAATACTGAGTGACATGATTGCATAATTTAGTGTGGTCTGGATTATTTGAGCAAACCATGGGGATATACTTGTCTGTTTATTTTCCTACGTGTTCTTGACATTAGTGTCTAACGACTACCCTGAGACTTGTCTTAACGTCCTCTTGAGAATGGATACAAGCACGGACATAAATTATTAACTTCTCCCTAGACAGGTCCATTAATATTCTGTGAATTATTATGGCTTTATTTGTTTCCCATCAGTTATTCTTGGTCTCTTTCCATTAAAGAGAAATCCACTCTTACTTAAATTTATGTGTTACAATGAATTCAGCCAACTGTTCTTTGAATCTATTTAATCCTAAAATTATTTCTTTAAGTAAATTTTCATGTATCCTCAGGAGCCTCTTTTCCTGAAAATGCCAAAGAGAAATTTCCCTTAATTGGACATAAAATAACAGTTCTTAGACGTGGGTTTTCTATAAATGACAGTCTGTTCTGTAAGGTTACTGGGTCACGAGCGCCAGAATCTTTGGTGGTTTTTGAAAACTGATACTTGAGTGTCTAAAAGGCTGCTCTGTTTCAGTTCCACTGACAACTATTAAGATGTTGAGATTCCAGAAGTGAGTACCTCATGCAAGTTGATGACAGCTGTCAGAGTATGATCAAGAAAGTGTCCATGAACTGATGAATCATCTGTTTTTCTTCTGTGATACCCATGGCATGATTATTATAAGCAAAACAGATTAAATATGAACGAGGACCTTTAGTATAGCAACTAAGATGCCATTTAAGATGCCCATGCACCACACCATTGTACTTGGGTTTGACTCCAGACTCTGACTCCTGACTCCAGCTTCTGCTGATGGGTACCCACATCAATAGATGTGATGGATCAAATAATTGAGTACCTGTCACCCATGGGGTGTCCTCCAGGCTCTTGGATTCAGCCCTAGCTGTTGTGGGCATTTGGGAAAATGAACCAGAAAATGGGAGAATTCTCCATCTCTCCCTCTTATCTGTGTGTGTCTGTTCCTGTCTCTCTTTTTTTAACCTCTCCAAGAAAGAAAAATTTAAAAAAATTAAGATAGGTTATACATCAGAGTTATAGGTAAATAACAGACTTTACCACCCTTGCCCTGAGTGCTATTAGATCTGTAGGATTCCTAAGAATAGTTCAAATTACACTAGTAATATATATTAACTCATTTTCTTCTGCATTCTTAAGTTCTGTTCCATATGGATTTCAGAATTTTAACATTTGGAGAGACCTTAAAAATAATTTTATACAACTTATTCCCTTTAAATATAAAGAAAATAAGACCCAGAGAAGGTAAGTTATCTGCCAAGGTCAAACCACTTGTAGCAATAAAACTTTTAAGAGACCATTTGGGAAATCCCATTATGATATCCATGGAAGTCACTAAAAGTACCACTGAGATATTTAGGACTCCAGTGTCAGTGAATGATACTGAGCTACTGGGCCCAGGTCTATTGAAAGGTCCCCTGACACTGAAATAGCTTAGCCAATAATTACATTAAAATTCTGACCCCTTGAAATGTGTCGTGTCCTAGTCACTGCCTGAAATAGAATGTTAGTAACACAATACAGTAGGCTGCTTCCAGAGGAGGGCTAGTACCCCACTCATTTTTTTCCCCTTTGGACAATAAAAGTGGTGCTTCAGGCATATTGACCAAACCATTGGAAAATCAATTGCTATTGAGTTAGAGATGAACAAAATAGTTTGGAAAGTATTTAATTTATGCCTCATAACATCTACTCTTTTAAAGTTCTTGTAATCTTTGATCCTTGGCTGACTCGTCTGCGGCTCCTGACAGAAAACCTCATTTCCAAATCCCTCTGCTCCCCTGCCCCCATTTCTCCTGCTATCCTTCCAAATAAAATCATTAAAGGAAAAGGAAAGAAAAAAGCATTCAGCACAGAGAGATAGGAGAAAATCAGCCCAACTATTATTAGAGTAAAGCCTCTTTCTCTAACTAATCAAAATTCACAGTAAGTGTGAAGAAAACAAAGCCAAACTGGCAGAAATAATACAGTCAGACTTAGGAAAGACTTAGAATGCAGTCATTTCTCATAAAAATGTTATTAGGAAAGAAATCTGATGACTGTGAGGTGAGAAGTTAATGCTAGCATGTAGCTGAGCCTTAAGTCAGCTGGTTTTCTGTTGTTTCTGAAAAGGTCACCTAAATCAATCATGTATTCCACTTTACTCCCCTTTTCCTCCCTCTCTCCTCCCCTGTGTCCCTCTCTTCCTTTTCTGCTTCCATTCCTCTCCCTTTCTTCTCTCTCTTCTTCTGTCTCTGCATTCCTCCATCTTTCTTCCCCCCTTTCTTCCATTCTTCCTCCTTCTATCCCTCCACCATTTCTTCTTTCTCTTGTTGCTTTTTCTCCATCCCACATTTTCTCGTCCCTGCTTTCATTTCTCCCTCCACATTGAACCTGAACTCCACCACTTTGTTCTTTTCCTCTCTTCTTTTACCTGACTTCCTCTCACTAGCATTTTTTCCAACATCTTCTTTTATTCCATCCTGTACACCAAGTCCTGGTGAATACTAGCACAGCACACTCAGACCCCCAACTCACACCTTCCAGGCAAAAGCAACTGACAATGCTGCTAAAAAATGTGTGTTATATAGTAAAACTCACGGATGTTGTACAATGTTATCAGAGAAGAGATTGCTCTAAGTGAGAGTAAGCCATAAAGGTGGGAGTTGGGTGTGCGGGATGTGAGGCGAAAGGCTGAAATGGGAGAGAGGCGGTTCCTGTCATGGGCATCAATATATAAAAATAATGTGAAGAGAGAGAGAAGTACCATCAGGATTCAACAATTTACAAATGCTTGGTATTTGGATTTCAGGTCTTTATTTTGATCTGTTTCCCTCAAATATAGTGAATGTCTTAGAAATGAAACCATAGTATCATTCTCTGAATAGATAGTGCCTTATCATAGTTATGATAGGTTTGATAGATTACCTTTGAATTTCAGAAAAATGAAACAAATTTTTAGAATGCACAATGCAATATTTCATGCATGCTTATGCTGAAAAATACCCATTAATTGCCTGAAATTCAATATAACCAATTCTGTATGTTTATATAATTTGCTATATTGGCATCTCTAAGTACCAAGAACAAGGCAGTTATTAAAAGTTCAGTGAATGAATCACTGAGTAAGCCAAAGATATATACAATAATGTACCAGGCGATTTTGATTGGCAGTGAATCCAGTTGATTGCAAATATTTATAAATCTTTGGTAGTAGTTGAAAGCACCGTGCAGTGTGATCCAAGAACGTAAAGTGAAAGAGAATTCAGGGTGGATCCCTAAGGAACAATGAAGTTTAAGGGAGAGCACAGCAAGGAGAGTATTCAAGAAAGACTTTGTTCATGGGAAGTAGACTTTGGAGAATGAGATGGCAAGGAAACCAAGAGAAGAGTGCATTTCAGAAAGGAGGAAGTAGTCAACAACGTGGAAGACCTTAGGGAAGCCAGTGGGGTGCAAATGCCCATTGGTATTCACTTTTAAAGTAACCTCTGTGGCTTCAAGAGGAGATATGGCAGTATTAGCATGATTTTAGTTAGTTAAAAGGTTAATTGGAGGGCAGACATTTGGCTTAGTGGTTAAGAAGTTGGTTAAGACACTTGAATCACACATCATAGTACCTGGGGTTCAATTCCCAGTATGGGCTCCTGATTTCCAATTTCCACTCCCTTCTGATGCAGATGCTGAGAGGCAGCAGATGAAAGTTTAAATAATTGGGTCCCTGATTCATTTCCTGTCTACTGCCTTCAGCCACAGTGGGCATTTGGGGAGTGAATCAGCAGATGGGAGCTTGCAGGCTCTTGCTCTCTCTCTCTCTTTCTCTTGCTCTCGCTCTTGCTCTCACTCTCTCTCATTTCTTCCCTCCCTCCCTCCCTTTCTCTCAAAAAATGTTAATTTTGGGTGCAACAAGTTGAAGGAGTAGAGATATGGTACCCACATACCCCTTTCAAAAACCAAGAATGACCAGATTTGGCAAACAAATTCAGGATACCTAGTTAACTTTGAATTTCAGGTAAACAATGACTATGAATATTGCTGTCTGTGGAGGAAGAAGGAGGAGGTAATACTGTACTCGAAGGGGATAACTCAAAGATGGGAAGTTGCAGGGTGAAGTCTATCTATGAAGAAGAAGGGAACAGAGAGAAGGGTCAAGTTGAAAGAGCCGTTACAGAAAGCAAAAGAATTTAGCTCTAGGTTCCAGTCTCTCGTCTGAAACCCTTGGAGCCTGACACATTTCAAAATTTTCCTTAGACTAGTAGTGTAGCACACATATTCTGTTAACACCCCTTTGAGGGTTCTGTGGAAACCTCATAATCGAATATATTGTTTTTTGTTGCTGAAAAACACATGAATATTTTTACAAATTAGTATACAGACTAAAAAATAGTTTCATTTCAGTTGAGATTTGGTTTCTCCACCAGCAAGTTATTTTAAAACAAAAAAGAACCCTTGGTTTTCAGAGCTTTTCAAATTTTGCAATTGATAATAAGGCAATAAGAATATACTCATTTCCCACCTTGGCCCTAGGGAAGATGAAGCAATAACATTAATTATCTCATAAATGTATGACAGTCAAAAATAAAACTGCTCATTCTCAGTACGCTACAGAGAGTTCTGTATTGCCTGTGCTGCTCTTGGTACCAACTTTTTTTTTTTTTTTTTTTTTTTTGTAAAATCAGGGTAATGTATGGAAACAAAACAAAATGAAAAAGCCAGGGAGGCCTGAGGTTTTAGATTGGGAATGGAGCAGAAACTGATGGAAAGACATAGGAATGGTTCTCAAGGCGAAATGGAAAAGTGAGGGAGAAAAACTCGGAAATGTCCCAGAGAAATTTGTTTTCACCGAGACATTTAGCACGAAATGAAGGAGGAAAGAAACTGTGGGGCAGTGACCAGTACTGTGTGACACACTGAGCGAGAACGGAAGGTGAGGCACCAAGCACAAAGAATGTGCTTCCTCTTTGGAAATTTAAGATAGTAAAATATGGATTGCTTTTAATTAGTTTTTGTTAAAAGAGTCAGATTGTGTCTATTTCTCAGGTGCCAAGAATAACCTATGAGGTCACCTAGTTTTATGTGTGTTATAGATGTTTTTAGAGGAGAGGTAGTAGAGGTACAACAAACAAACAAACAAACAAAAGGAAACAGAAAAAGGATGAAAAGAGGAACTAAAAAGACATTATTATTATCATTATTATTAAAATCCCAAAGGGACTATTTCATGACCAGAACATGGTATTAAATGGTAAGATGTGAGCTCTTCTCCAGTGAACTATGAGGATGGTGTCTGTTGCCTGGTGAAGCAAATAAGTCTTTCCCCATATTAAAATATTTGATATTCAAAATGTTTACTAGCGGCCCTGGCTCAGGCACTGCTCAATCAGAAGGTATATATGCTGAAGTGCTGAACAGTTTCTGACTGTAGAAGTCCTGTTAGTTGCTTGGTCAGAGCTGATCAGGAGCATTCAGGGAAGGGTCTCACATGGCCAAAAATGTATGAGGGAACCATCAGGAACTTGCGAAAGCAGTTATTTACCAAACACTGGAGAAGGTTACCAATGAGCATTCAATGATTAGTCCTGTCTTTGGGGAGGATCAGGACAATGTTAGCCCTAGGCCATGGTCTCTGGCAACTCTTGCAGGGCCTTAATTCAGATACTTAAAACATCCCAAGATGAACACAATACAGGAGCTATCTGGCACTCTCTCATTCACAATAACAGGAGTGAACATTCCTATACAGTCCTCTCCTCCTGTTTTCAGGCATGGTTCTCTCTGGGTTCAATCAGGAGACCAGAATCCAATTCAATCAGGTCACACCTTGATCTCTGGTTCCATCACTCTACCCTGAGGACTGAAGAAGGAAAGAAAAGAAGTGACAGGGCACATTTGTCTGCAGGCTCCAAAGGGAGACGTAGTCCTAGAAATCCAAGGAAGCATCTCTGCAGCTGTCTTCCCAATGAGCATTATAATTTAGTCCCTGAAGAATGGTAGTAGAGGTAATTTCTGGGATATGTGTTGTGGTTTGGGTACTAGTGAGAATTAGGATAGAATGCAAATACATGACCATGCTCAAAGGTCTTAACTCTCTAATCTCATCTACACCGTCTGCCCTGTTCATGTTATTCCAGCCACACTGGTCCTCTATCTGGTCTGTTAATATATCAGAAGATGCCAAAACAGGGCCTTTGCATTAGCTGCTCCTTCCATTGAAAATACTCCTTTCCTGGAACATCTCATGGCCTGATCCTTCTGTCAGTCAGACCTCAGCTCAAACGTCAACTTCACAGTGGGATCTAAGCCACTTGCCCCAACCATTCAAATCCAACTCCTTTATGCTCTCCAGTTTAAATTTCTCTTGATGGTCATTACTATCTAAAATAATGTTAATTAATCATTGTTTCCTTGATTTATTTTTTGTTTTACAACTAGAATCTAAATCTCCTGAGAAATAGTACCTTGTAGTTCTTAGAATCTGGAATAGTGCTTGTCACACAGTAAGTGGTTAATAGCCATTTGTTGCATAGTAAATGCAGTAGTGGGAGTAAAAATACCAAACTTTCCTTGAGTTGCATGACTCTCTGTGTCCTGACCTTGACTCCTATCCATCATTTATGAAACCATTTCTTTGGAAAAAATATGTTCTATGTTTTAACAAGCATTATAAAAATCTATTGGAGTATAACTCATTTATAAATTTCAGAAGTTCTACATTTTATATAGAATCCCAAGCAAGACATTTGGATAAGCAGACATTTGGAAATGAACTCCTAGTGGACTGGCCATATAAATTCAACCTTTTATGAAACAGATCTGTTTAAGTCAGGGAACTGAAAAATAGGAGTGCAGCAGCCAGAACTCTCTATCACTACACTTCCTGATGTGTGCTGTTTCACTGGTGTTTTGTTCATGTGGAAGATGAAGATGATACCAATGTCTGTGAGTCCAGATATCCTGGCCGGGGAGAGGTTCAGTACCCCATCATTTCATGGAAACAGAGAGAAATCATGTGAGAACTGACTGAGGCACCTAATAAAATAGTTGGAGGTAACTGGAGAAGTTAATGGCAGATGAACTCTAGTGCTAGTAAATAAAAATGAGCCAACAAATGCAGGGCTGGACCCGCTAAAAGACGCCTGCAGACAGATGGGGTTTGGATGATCATTCTGATGTTTTTAAAGCGACATCTAGGGATCCTCCTAGACAGTTTAGCCCAAACATCTGCTCAATCACTGCATGTGCTTTGATGTGTTGCCTTTTAAAAAGCGAAAATATTTAATGGCAGCAAAAAAATGGGAAAGCAATAATCCTGGGGATACAAAGTTGTGCTCTGGGGTTTGATGATTTTGTTACATCGCAGCTGATTTCGAATTTTCAGTTAGGATTTCTAAGCCCTTACACAGGTGCTCCGAGCCCTGTAGAACTCACTCAAGGACTCCAGGGGTGGCACTGTCTTTGCCAGAGGAAGGAATGTCTCCCACCCAGTCATACGTTTATGGACTGTGGAGCACTCGTTTCAGCCACAAAGCTGGATGGCAATTAGAAAAAGAGATTTTAGAGGGATGCGGGGGGAGTCACCAAAATCTTCCGTTAGCCCCGAAACGCCCATTTCTTCTTTATTTTTTCTAACCCCTTTGCATCTTTTCTTTGCTTGTGCAATCTCTTGTTGGGAGCCACATTCATTTGTCCATGAAAAGTGGAAAGGCTTTTCCCACCTCCTGAACTTGCAATTTAGGCCACTTCTTTGAAGGGCTCGACCTTAATTTTTTTTTGACAGGCAGAGTGGACAGTGAGAGAGAGAGAGACAGAGAGAAAGGTCTTCTTTTGCCGTTGGTTCACCCTCCAATGGCCGCCGCGGCCGGCGCACCGCGCTAATCCGAAGGCAGGAGCCAGGTGCTTTTCCTGGTCTCCCATGGGGTGCAGGGCCCAAGCACTTGGGCCATCCTCCACTGCACTCCCTGGCCACAGCAGAGAGCTGGCCTGGAAGAGGGGCAACCGGGACAGAATACGGCACCCCGACCGGGACTAGAACCCGGTGTGCTGGCGCCGCAAGGCGGAGGATTAGCCTAGTGAGCCACGGTGCCGGCTTCGACCTTAATTTATAAAAGCTACTGATAAGTAAGAAAAAGAGTTGGGGTTCCATGTGAACTTCTGCTAATGAACAAAACAAAATGAAGCCCGGAGGTTATTCAATGTACGTTAACCCCCAGACTTTGCTTATGTCACAGTCTTAGTAAGTTGGTTCTGAGTTTATTTCTTTGTTCATTTTAAGTGATGGAAAATACAGAAAAGGGTAGGAGAGATATTTGTGACAGTGTATTTAATTATTTTTGCCATTTGGCAAATTCAGATAGTGCACACAGAGCCAGCTATAAACATAACGGCTGGTCTAAGATACTTATCACAATGAGGTTTTGTTAGTTAGAAGATGTAAAAGAAAAGTATCTTTTAATGTTTTGAAAAAACAGGGCCATATTCTAGTTAGTTTGGCTTGGGTTCATTAATACCTAATGTGCACCATCACTGACTTTTATTATGATTGGTTTTCTAATAGGCAATATTAATATTCAGTGTTTGAATATGCTCCGTATTAATGTAAGAAAAAGCCAATAGTGTGACAGTGATATCTTATTTAATGTGATTGATCATTTCCTATTTTTAATGTTCACGTTTCATGGTAGACTTTTTTTCTGTTCTGTTTTAGTACATTTGGTATCATTTTACCTCTTAGGTAGATAACAAAGCATCCTTACACCTCCTTATCAACAGGGTAACTGACAGCTCAGAGATATTAAGTCATGTGCCTAATTCTGGAAAGTTCCTCTGTTTTGAGCTGTGCTGCTTTCGTTTCCCCTTCCCGCTATTTGTTCCTTCTTCCTGGATCTCTCTTCCTCCTGTCCTCCCTTACTTGTTTCCTCCTCCCTGCTTTTCTCCTTTCCTCCTTGCCTACTTCCTTCTTTTTTTCTCTCCTTCCTTTTCTCCTCATCTTCTAGGGAATGTACTGCAGAACAACACATTCCAGCTCTTTTAGCAGAAGAACTTAGGTCTTGCCAAGTGACCGTATGTTTTCCAGCAAATGCTCCCTGGGATGTGTCTTGCCTCACTCTCAGTTCACAGAGCTAAGAGCACTCGGGGAAGACAGGGTTGGAGCCCTTGACAGCACGGCTGGAAAAGCACCCAGTGAGGAACCTTTGTCCTCTGGCTATCAGTCTCTTTCCTTTCCTGGAAGCAAGACTCCAATTGGAGTTCCCTGGGACTGCCCCCTCTGGCTTGGTGGCAACAGGTGCATCCTGGACCCCTGACGTGGTTGTGAAGCAGAAGAGAGGTGCGGCCTCTCCCCAGCACACTGAGGGCACAGTGGTGCTGGGTGCTGCGGCTGTCATTGATTCTGGGATGACGGGACTCAGTGTGTGACTGCAAAACAGCAGAGGACAAAGGGGGAATTCTCCCTGTCTGAAATCTAACTCAACTGCCTTTTCTCCAGCCTGACTTTCTCCCTAGACCTTCCCATCCCTCTTAGGTGCCATCTTTCTTCTCGACGCCTAGGCTCAAAGTGGCGAAGTCATCTTTGGCTCTTCTGCTTTCCTTCCCTAGTCAGGCCCCAAAACGTCCCCTTTATTATGTTTGAGCAATCCATCTTTCTCACTCTGTCCTGGGTCTTTGTGAGCCTCTGAACCACCACCCCTCCAACTGCAGAAAGTTTTTTTTTTTTTTTTCCTTCCCGTTTGCCGTGTCTCTGGATTTTCTTCCTCAATCCCAGTCCAAAGTCCACTATTACTTTAATCAATGATGATGACCAGGTTATCTTTTGCTCCAAATTATATAGTGGTTTTCTATTGGATATAGAGTACAATAACAATTCCTCAGCCTGCAATATATGAGCTTTCATGACCTTCACTCACAAGGCCTTTAGAACCATCCGTATTGTAATAGTGTATGGTTGCCTCCCCTCCATGTACTTGTGCATACACATGATGTCCTCTTCATATTACTCTCTGAATTATAAATCCCTGGTAATATTCTGATGGTGACAATAAAAAATAAAAAAAGACTAGACCAGGTTCAAAAATGACTTAAATCAGGTCAACTTTTCTTACAGAGTAAAAATAATTGTAATATATAATCAATACCAATATATTAGGAATTAATTATAAAACATTTTTACTCTTTGAGCCAGGGACATCGATTGGAAGAGGAAAGAGCCAAATGCTCATTGTTAGGTCTCTTTGACCTGGTTTGGAGGCAAGAACAGTGGCTTGACCCTTCAGTAAGAGAGTGTCATTCTTCCATTGCTTATTTTCCAGGCTCTGATAGAACTCCCAGGTTTCTGTAGCCTGCTGTCTTCCACCTCTTCCCCAGAAGATGAGCTTCTTAGAGTATTAAGTCAACAGAAGAGCACGATCCATCTCGCTTACTGTCTTCAATTATTCTTGTAAGCACAGTCTGAATAAAACTTTCGAAAGATAAAGGGGCCAAATAGAGCAGCCTTTACTTGTGATCATCCACAATTTTTCAGTATAAGTTGTTCTGAAAGAATGCCGTTTGCTCTTTGGGGTTGCTTTAGACAACATTAGCTCAGATCTTCAAAGTCAGTCCAAACTCTCGTTCACAGAGCATCTCACATGTATATTCCCCTCTACACTTTGTTGGGTCTCTTTCAAGTCCTGAAATACTCCTGCAAGCCACCTCGTCTACCTGCTGGTGACATATTCTGGTTTGTTTTCTCTGGTTCTGATAGAGAACTCAGATAGAGAAACCTGAAAGTCCACTGCAGGTTAAGCTCAAAGAGTATTTTATAGTTTAGATACCAGAGCCATTTCCCTTAAGGGTCATAAGGATCAAGCAGAATAGAACTTACTAACAAACACCCAATTAAGGAGTGTTTACAAAGTGATGCATGTCCTCCAAGTGAATCATGGATACTAATTACAGTTTCCACTCCTTCTCCCTCCTTTGAATGGGCAAAGCACAAAGGAGAGAAGGTAAATAAAAGATACATTCTTTGCCCTGTGATTGATTTCATAATAAAATCATTGGAGAAGACGTCATCTTATTGATCACTGACTATTACCCTTGCCACTCTTCACCTTCTTTTTTTTTTAAGATTTATTTATTTGTTTGAAAGTCAGAGTTTTACAGAGAGAGGAGAAGCAGAGAGAGAGAGAGAGAGAGAGAGAGGTCTTCCATCCACTGGTTCGCTCCCCAATTGGCTGTAACAGCCGGAGCTGCACTGATCCTAAGCCAGGAGCCAGGAGCTTCTTCTGGGTCTCCCACATGAGTGCAGGGCTCAAGGACTTGGGCCATCTTGTGCTGCTTTCCCAGGTCATAGCAGAGAGCTGGATTGGAAGTGGAACAGCTAGGTCTCGAACTTGCACCCATATGGGATGCCGGTGCTTCAGGCCAGGGCATGAAGCTGCTGCGCCACTGCACTAACCCCCACTCTTCATCTTCTACCACATTCACCCAATGTAGAATGTTTTTAGCATAGGTTTTGAACATAAGCAGAACACCAGAAGAATGTGCTAAAGAGGATGCATTTGAATATGGTCCATTATATAGGAACAGTGCACTTCCAACACTATTTATCTTTGTATTATCTATTATTAAAATTTGTTTATTTGAAAGCCACAATGACAGAGAGCAAGAGGCATAGAGAGAGAGAGCAAGAGGCAGAGAGAAAGATATCTTCCATCCACTGGCTTACTCCCCAAATGTCTTATTGTGGTCAGGGATGAGCCAGGCGAAGTCAGGAACCTGTAATTCCGTCTGGGTCTCCCATATGGGTGGCAAGGACCCAAGCACTTGGGCCATCTTCTGCTGCCTTCCCAGGCTCTTTTAACAGGGAGATGGCCAGAAGTTGAGTAGATGGCACTCCAACCAGTCCTTCAAAATGGGACGCCAGTGTTACAGGTGGCAACTTAACCCACTGCATGGCAATGATTGTTCTACATTATCCATTTGAGTCATCTTTTTGTCCTAAAGCAAAAATGAGTCATTTTTCTTTCTTGTAATATTTTTCTTAAATTCTGTAATTATGTTCACTCATTCACAATTTAACATAAGGGTCAGCAGTCTGTGAAGATCTAGGTGGTAAAAAGTACTAAGTAAATAATTAATATTTTTATCAATACTTAATATATATATGAAGTATATAATTATACACTATATAATGAGTGTGTGTATATATATATATATATATACTTTACATATTTATAAAGTTTCTGTCACAATCACTCAAACTGCTCTTGAGAGTGAAGTAGACCTACATCATAGGTAAACAAATTGGTTTGGCTGTGTTCCAATGATTTCTTACATAAACCAGGAAGTGAGCTGTTGCTTTCGGAGCCCTAGTCCAACACATAAGATACCTCCTATATTCTCTTGACCACGCATGGTTTAGTGAACACGGATGAATAGTACTTGTCTCTTGCCTCAGTGCACTAATAAGTTAATATTTCTAGAAACCAGGTTAGCTTTCAACACTCACTTCTGGTCTCCTTCTGTCTCTCTGTTGCTCTTTTCCCTGCTGGTATCTCAGACCTAGCATTGCCCACTCTGATATGCCATTCAGAGGGCCTTTGTATGACATAAATTCTCTTCCATTCCTCCCCTAAAGCAACTTACTAACTCAGTGCCTAGTCGTCAACTAGCCAGAAGACATAATAAAATAATATACATTGAAAAGTGAACCACTGGCAGTAGCTTAGTTTGCCCATCCTTCTGGAATACCGATGCATTAAAAGGAGGTATTTTGAATTCACAGACATCGACCTCAACTTGTAAAATTCCTGGCAGAAGGAGACATGAGACCTTTCGTGCTGGCAGTTTCGTGAAACCTTCTCAGTTCCACAAAGAAATGACCACAGATTTTTTTCCTCTGCCTAATGAAGAAAAATCAGCATGTACTAAGTCAATATCACAACAGGCATTGTCCTAAGAACTTTCAAAATTTGCTTCAAGCTCCATAATAAACTGTGAATCAAGTGCCATTATTAATATTCCCATTCCATAGATAAGGAGACTGTAGCTGAGAGAGGCTAGAGAATGTGGTAAAAGCCACAGAACTCTAATGCAAGTACAAGTGACAAGTACAAGTGACACGCAGCCTTGGTACTGTAACTGAAGAAACAGATCTCTGAATTAGAGATAGTTGAGTTCTGTAATAGACTCTTCTAAGAGGAAGGAAAATTAAAGATGCTTCATGTAATTTTATTTTAAAAACAAGTAAACTGAGGCTCTGAGGGTGTTTTAGATTTGACAAAATAGCTGCAAACTGCTGGAAATAAAATTATCTTAATGATGTTTCTATTTTGTTTTATTTGTTTTTGTTTGTTTTATTCTTTAGTACCACATAGCCTCTTCACAAAATAGCAATAAAGAGAACATGAATTCATTAGAAAATGATTCTTTCCTGCTGGGACATTAGTCTGTGAAAGTCTATGACGTGTGCGACTTCTCTCTTTTATGTTTCCACTCATCATTAATCACGGGCCTACTGGGGGCACTTCATTGGCCCTCATTCACTGGGTGATTGCGTCTTCATGAGGCAAACCCACACAAGGTGCTTTATTGAATGGGAGAGCAGAACAATACATTCCTTCATTAAAATCTCACATCTAAACATGGGCGGCTGACAATGCTTTCTCTGAATTTCCCAAAGGGTAGCTGGAAGCCCCAACAAAACATCATAGAGGCAAAAGATAGCTGTCTGTTTTATAAAGAATGTAAAGAATTTCCCAGTCAGATGGCTCAAGGCAAGGCTTTCCTGGACAGTCTTCTTTTGGTAGCAAATGCTAGTGAGTTAGAGCAACCACTGTGAACACACTTATTGTTCAATTAAAAACAGCCATAATTGTAAAAAACAAAAAAAAATGACCATCACACAGCAAGTCCTTAGCTGCTATTTTAGCCTTAGCATTTTTTATGTGTAAATTTTTATAAGAACTTTTTACAGCCAAAGTGGATCTTAGAAGTGAACGATTATTCCATATAGTTTTGAGATACAGGAAACTGATAGTTTATTGTCATAAAGCTAATGGAAATTCACAGCTTCAATCTGCACATGATGTTGGCAACTTTTCCTACCACAGTCTTCTCAAGAGGATTGGTTTACATTTAACAAGAATTAAACACCAGGGATAACTTCACCAACCCTACTGCTGGTATCATTTTCTTTGAAAAGAAAATGTGCACAGAAAAATTATTTGTCCCTCCAATATGTGAGCTATATGTCAAATTTTTCTATATAGGTAAATTTAGTACACTTAAAACAAAGGAAAGCTAGAACTTGTTCCTGCAAGAATTGTGTAGAGGACAGACAACTTTAGTTTGTTGCCGGTATGGAAGGTCACTTGATTCCTAGTGGTCCTAAAAGGCCAAGGGCACAAGAAAGCTGAATATTGATTGACTTTGATACTGAACTAGGAAGAGAAATAACAATGGCCGTTTACTCTCTAGCCCATCAGCTTTTTGATTTCTTGAGATTTCTGCCCCATCCTCATTATGGATTGTTGAGATTTTAAGGCAACCACTACTTGGATGTGTTATTCTGCAAATGTACAGTTAACTCATATCATTGTTGAATTTTACAAGAGAAATTGAGATACAGAAGGCTCAGTTTTACATGATAATGTTATGATACAGCTGGAATTTGAACCTAGGTCTTCTTGTTCCAGTTAGAATCTTCTTTTGATTGCATTAAGTTGTTCCCTTGGGGATGAGGAGACAGGTACTACTGAGAGAATGTTGGTCATATTAACAGTATTGATGAAGGGGAAAGGGTATCATTCATCTCTCCTGGCATATTCTTATAAGGATATAAATAGTTGGGTTTTTATGTCAGTTCTGAGTTGTTTACCTGTAACAATTTTATAACTGTTTCTGAGTTTACTTAGCAAGATTTGTTGTATCTGCTTAGCATTGTTAAAAAAAATTTCAGCGTCTTCTTTGTTTCTTTCCTGCTATCTTTAGTAGATTGATTGTGGCTTCATGGGTACAGTATGACTGCTGCAGTTCCAGTTATCACAACATTATCTTTGTTTTAAAGAGGAAAAGCAAATGTTTACCTAGAGAACGTATTAGTCTTCTGTTTCCACCCTCCAATGGCCAACACGGCCTGCACACCGCGCTGGTCCGAAGGCAGGAGCCAGGTGCTTCTGCTGGTCTCCCATGGGGTGCAGGGCCCAAGCACTTGGGCCATCCTCCACTGCACTCCCTGGCCACAGCAGAGAGCTGGCCTGGAAGAGGGGCAACCGGGACAAAATCTGGCACCCCGACCGGGACTAGAACCCGGTGTGCCTGTGCCGCAAGGCGGAGGATTAGCCTAGTGAGCCGCGGCTCCAGCCCATTGTCACTCTTAACAAACCAGGTTTCTAGTAGGCAGGGAAAGTGGTGATCAGACATTAAATGAGCAATCTGCATTGTTGGCACTGTTCATAAAGAATATTGTCAATGCCTCCTCTGTACCCTAGTCCAGAGGCTTCATGGTCATCACCATGCTCTCTGATCTCACTCCTCAGTGATTTTGTCAAGGTTTAGGGAAATAAAAGGTAGCTGCTTTTCAGAAGAAGGTGTCAGACACTGATTTACTGCATGGTGCATTGCTCACACTCCTGCGCTGTTTTACAAAGAAAAATAAACCTGACCCTGGAAGTCTCACTTGGTAGAGAGTCTATCATGGAATACGATTCTATTTTTTCTATTCTGTTTCCTGGATCATTTCCCGAGCATTCCTCTGGATTTGGTGATTTCTGTATGACTTAGATGATTTTAGAGGTCATTTCCTTTCATTCATGTTTTTTATCTAGTCTTTTAGCATACCTACAAATGAGCTATCCAAATGACAGATTCTTCTTTTTCTCTCTGGAAGAAGTGAGGGAGCATGGGAAGGAGGGTGCGTAGGATGGGACATTTCACTATGTTCCTAAAACTATATATAGGAAATATATGGAATTTGTATACCTTAAATAATTTTTTAAAAAAAGAACAGATATTTTAAATGAAAGAAAGCATATTAATAATCTAAGTGGTTGTTTCTGAAACAGAGGCTGGTTGCATAATGTCATTCCAGATTTAGGCCTTATCGTGACTGACTTTTCCTGCAATGAGATACAAATAATATGTTCATTCCACAAAGGCATAGATGTACTGTTTAAGTTGAAAAGGTATCAGAGAACGCCAGTGTTGTCTCATAGCTATGGCCACTATTCCAGGTCACGGCTACTCCACTTCTGATCCAGCTCCCAGCTCATGGCCAGGGAAAAGCAGTGGAGGATGATCCAAGTGTTTGTGTCTGCTACCCATGTGGGATACCAGGATGAAGCTCCTGGCTCCTGGTTCCTGGCTTCAACCTTGCTCAACCCTGGTTGTTGTGGCCATGTGGAAAGGAAACTAGTGGATGGAAGATCTCTCTGTGTGTCTTCCTCTCTCTATAATTCTGACTTTCAAATAAAAAAATTAAATCTTTAAAAAAGAAAAGAAAGGGGGCAGTGCTGTGGTATAGTAGGTTACGCCTCCACCAGTGGTGCTAGCATCCCACATGGGTACCAGTATATGTCCTGGCTGCTTCTCTTCATATCCAGCTCTCTGCTTCTGGGAAAGCAGCGGAAGATGGCCCAAGAGGTGGGCTCCTGCACCCACGTTGGAGACCCAGAAGAAGCTCCTGGCTCCTGGCTTCGGATTAGCCATTTGGGGAGTGAACCAGAAGAGGGAAGACCTCCCTCCCTGACCTCTGTCTCTCTGTCTGTAACTCTGCCTCTCAAATAAATAAATAAATCTTAAAAAAAAAAAAAAAGAAAAAACAGAAAAGAAATGGAATCGGAGGCATCTTCTCGGGAGAAGAAAAAAAATCTGAGTTAGTAATATCTTAACTCTGCTGAGCACATGGCTCTCTCTCCCTTATCTTCCCCTTTCCTCCCCTTCTTCCCTGCAAGAGGTGTCCTTGTTACATATCCCATTTACTGTGGTGAACTAGCAGCTATAGAAGCTGCCCCCACTGAGTACTGGCAGCAATGATATAGTTTGGATACAGCTTCAGTGTGTACCCCAAAGATTGATATATTGAAAGCTTGTAAGAGGGATGAGACTTTCATGGGATGGAGCCTATTGCAAGGTAATTAATCCATTTAGGGCATTATTTAGGGCGCCGAAAGACTAAGGTAGTTCTTGAGGGACCCAGTTAGTTCTTGTGAAGGGACTGTAATGAAAAATGGAACAGGAGAGGGAGTAGGAGGTAGATGGGAGTTGGGGTGGGAGGACGGGTATGGAGGAAAAAAACCACTATATTCCTAAAGTTGTACCTACGAAAAATGCAGTCATAAAATAAAAGCTTTAAAAATAAATAAAATAAAATTTAGGTACACACAAAAAATAAAATATTATCTGATTTAAAAAAAAAAGAGTAAGGCTAGCCTCTCGCTGGTCTCCTTAGCTTCCTATGCAGCCAGGAGGTGGTGAGGCTGGGGGAGAGAGGGCCATTTAGTGAAAGCCCATGCTATTTGGAATTTCAGCCCCCAAACTGTAACCTAAACAAACCTCTTTGTAAAGTACCCATTTTCAGATATTTCATTGTACCAACAAGAGATAGATCAGTTCAGCCTAGAAACAACCTTGGCAGACTCACATTCACTGTCCTCTAAGAAAATGCACTATAAAAGAAGTTGAAAATAAGTTTTCTTTCACTTAGTTTTTCTGTTTAAACCTTAGAGTAATTTATATTTGCCCCTTAAATTTAAACAACTGTATTGAAATAACCCATGTAATACAAACATATGCTAAAGAACATTCAAGTGCTTTCTCACTCTGTGCTAGTGTGGTAGCTGCCCCCGATTTATCGCTTGTGTTGGGAACTAGTTTCTACTGGGAATACTGGGCTTTAGGACAACTTCCTTCTTCATTTGGCTTGTGTGTAGAAACCCCTTAATTCTTGGAAGTATTCATAACATCATATCTTAGTTCCTTGACACTTCTGGAAGTTCCAACATTTATTTTATTTTTTCTTAGAATTCATCACTGTTTAGGGAATAAACTTTCCATTGTGAATGCTTCCTAGTGATACAACTTCTGTCCAAAGGGAATTCAATACACCTCTTCGGATTGAAATTGGTTTTATGAAGGAAGCCTAGTAGTCAATGTGATTAAAACAAGAGATAAGAAGACTTCTATAGTTCTAACACAGGAAGCTGTCCACACAGCAGACTCATAGAATGACAAACACCCTAAACACCACCCTGACCTCAGAATCAGTCCCTAAGGCATTCAGATCTGACTGAAAATACCATGAGAGCATTTCAGGCATGGAAAGCCAAGACACTATGGCAAAAAAAATATTCTACATGAAGGATCTCTGTGAGTAAGACTCCAGTGGAAAGAAAGGGCCATCAAAGAAGGATGTACTTTTCTCTGAAGGGAGGAGAGAACTTCCACTTCGCTTATGGCCCTGTCTAAATACTGATGGAGTTTGTGGACTCAGAAGGCTGCCGCAGCCTTGGCAGCTCATGTCAAGAGTCTCGTGTGATTACTGACCTCATAAATAAGAGTGTCAGTTGTTAAATCAACAACAGGAGTCACTGTGCACTTGCCCCCCCGTTGGACATCTGTGCTTAATGAGTTGTACTATGAGAACTAATGGCAAAACTTGTCTTCAAACTGTACTTTATACTTTGTGTGTCTGTGTGGGTGCAAATAGTTGAAATCGCTATTTAGTATAGAGTTGGTCTTCTGTATATGAAGTCAGTTAAAAACGAATCTTAATGGAAAATGGAATGGGAGAGGGAGTGGGAGATGGGATAGGAGTCGGGGTCAGAGGGCAGGAATGGGTGGATGAAACACTATATCCTTAAAAGCTGTACATATGAAAGCTTGTATTCATTAAATAAAATCCTTCAAAAAAAAAAAAAAGAAGAAGACTTATGGGTTTATTGGCTCTGGATCTTCTCTAGTTTGGCTCCATTTCTTGCCAGGAGAGGCATAATTGCAGATCTCTCCTTTGTGCCCCAGGAAACAGGAAAAAGAAATAACAGCAGTCTCATATGTAGAGAGCTGGCATCCACTTGTCTTCTTTGTTGGACATGAAGTAGCCACATCGAGTTAGATTCACATTTGTCCTTTAGGAAGGAAGGCATCCAAGTCAAAGCTGAACAAGCCTCTTTCTTAGGGACTTTCCTACAAATTTCTTGACAATAAGACCCTCACAGACAAGGTCCCTTACTCCAGTGAGATTGGATTTGATTACTCAGTGGTTAAAGCCTAGAGCCAAAAATCCTGTTTGCAATCCCAGACCCATGGTTACTAGCTGGGAAAAATTATCCAGTCCCTCATCTGAAAATGTGAAGATAATGGCATCTACTTCACAGGATTGCTATGAGGATTTATTTCTTAATAATTATAAAGTACTTAGAATAGTAGTTGTGAATGTAGTATACATGCTCATTAATAAATGAACAAGCAAGAATAAACCAGGGCATTGAGGCTGATTATAAATAATGTTAGAGAAAATGTAGTTGTAGGACCCACTCACTGATAAAGCTGTGAGTTGGACAAAGGTGACCCAAAAGACAGATCTCCATCTTGGGGGCAGGGTCTCAAGATGAGTACTTGAGATGCAGATCAACAAATGAGGATGGGCATTCTGTAATCCCTAATGTAGCCAGGGATTTATAAAATTTCAGAATGCCAAGACCCTTACATTTCCTAAATATGATTTATTCCTTTTGAGATAGGAGATCTGCCTGTGTGCTGCTGTGACATTTTCCAAGCTGTGCGTCCCCTCTGCACTTTTCATCACCTCACACTCCTTTGAGGCATTTCCCAGGTCTCGGAAACCTTCTTTGACAAGAGAAATGTAGCTCAGGATCTCAGCAGTGGTCCAAATCACAAAGATGTTATGGGTCAAGAGAGATCAATTACATCTCCTGAGGTTCTCTTCAATGGGCAGCGGTATTGTGCAGATGGCACACACTTCAGCCTGGCTGGTTGAAGGTTCTGCAAAAAGCAGGAGAAAGTCAAAGCTAAAGCCAACTGTGGATACCCTTTCCATTTTATAAACTGCCTAAATAGTAAGCATGCTGACTGGCAAGAATTACAGCTATAATAAATGCAATGAAATTGCCCATTACTTGCATAATTGAGAACTATAAATATTTTAAATAATAAAAATGGGGAAAATTCTCTATTAATGCCCAGGGAATGTCTTAAATCTTTAAAGGCTGGGGGATTTGAAGGGATGGCCAAATATGAAATCTTTCCTCTCATCTCTTTGAGATAAAATATTTTTCATGGTTTTCTCAAAAGGCTCCAAGCTTGAAGAGTGAAAATGTGAGCAGTTATAAGGAAGGAAGCCCAGAAGACAGTGCTGCATAGTCCTTCTGGGAAGATGTGCTTAGGAATTGAGGGAAGAGCAAGGAAGAAAGAAATGCAGAAATAGAACTAATTTGACACTTCTTATACTTGTATGTTCCTTCTTGCTGTGCATTCTTTTTTATTTTATTTTTTCTCCCAAATGGTGTGTCTCGATGTGGTGGAGTAAAGATCTTTGCGTTAATTAGTTATCTCAGTCCCTGGAAATTTGGACTAATTCCCTATGTGCACTAAAGGCATGAGCTATTTAAATATGCTGAGAGAAATGCAGGTGCAATAAGAAACTTATTATACTGTCTTAGTCAGTTTTCTGTTGCTGGAACAGAGTACCTGAGACAGAGTTATTTATATCAAAAAAAAAAAATACAGAGAGGGATTTAGTTTGGTTTGTGGGAAGTTCAAGATATGGCACCTGCATCTTTTTTTTAAAGATTTATTTATTTATTTAAAAGTCAGAGTTACACAAACAGAGAAGGAGAGGCGGAAAGAGAGAGAGAGAGAGAGAGAGAAAGAGGTCTTCCATCCTCTTGTTCACTCCCCAATAGGCAGCAACTGCCGGAGCTGCACTAATCCAAAGCCAGGAGCCAGGAGCTTCTTCCGGGTCTCCTACGCAGGTGCAGGGGCCCAAGGACTTGGGCCATCTTCTGCTGCTTTCCCAGGCCATAGCAGAGAGCTGGATCAGAAGTGGAACAGCTGGGTCTCAAACTGGTGCCCATATGGGATGCCAGCACTGCAGGCGTCGACTTAACCTGCTATGCCACAGCACTGGCCCCAAACATGCATCTTGTGAGGGCCTTTGCTTAATTTGGAACTGTAAATATTTTAATAGAATTATGAAAAATTGCCCGTTAATTTGTGAATGTCTTGAATCTTTAAAGGCTACTTCATAACACTACAGAAGTCAGAAGGGGAGTTTAGTGCATGCAAAAGAGACAAAACAATCCATTCTCAAAAGAAAAAAACCCACTCCTATGAGAAATACATTAATCTCCCTTAATGACCTAATCACATCTTGTAGGCCATACATCCCAACACCACTACAATGGTGGTCATGTATGTTCATGACTTTTGGAGGGGATAGACCATAGTAAAGCCATAGCAGATCCTAAGGCAGGCCATATTAAAATGTTTGTAATACTTGTACATAGAAGCAAAAAGAGAACTAGTATTTGTTGTCATATTTCCCACAATTCAGTATTTAATATATTTACATATTCAGTGTGTATATGTGTGTGTGTGTTATAATACTGTGATAGACAATATTCATTTTCTATGTAATATCTGCTTTTACTTCTTAATCATGCAACACCAGTTTTATTTGGTACACAAATGTACCCAGATAGTTTTTTAAAAACATGTTTTCCAGAATTCTTTGCAGCTACGTGTGATTGTTTCTTTTGGTTCTGAAAAATGCAGTCTGAGGGGAAGTTTTCTGGGGTTTTGTGAAGAGAACTGTTTCATATGGGAAATGCCCCTGTTTCGTTATCACTGCTTCCCTCTTCTTACTTGGAACCTAGACCCTGAGGCTGGAGAACATTGGCATGGAAGACCCACCCTATGACTGGCAGACAGGAATAACAAGTCTGGGCATTAATGAGTTTGTGAAGGTGTGCCTCCAGCTGCTACTGGAGAAAAGTAAATGCATATTTGTCTAAGTCACTATATTAATAATCATGGTACCTACAAAAGAGTGTGTGGATTTATAGCTTAAGACAGGAAGTAAGAAGTTTTCATTTGTTAAACATTTACCTTAAATTGGCAAGTCTTAGATTTGATGGCCATTTGGTGGTACTGGTTATTTAGAAATTTTTAGGGAGTTCCAGCCCTTACTAAAATATCATAGTTTGAAACTATTGTAGATGGACTATTCATGATTCTGGTATATTTACTTTTAAGGTAACTCCAGTTTTTTGTTGTTGTTCTTGATATAAAGTTATTAACAGGATTTTGATTTTATGCAATGTACATTTAAAGTAGCTATTTGATTTACTATTTCATGTTGTACTTAAAGGAAATTTATTTCTAGCAACCATTTTCAATGCTACTGTGTAGATAAGAGCACAAATTTTTAAGCAAACTGCAATTAATAAGTAAATATTTAACATTTAAGAAGTTACATAGGACATGTGTGTCAGCATACATTCAGATATACAGTTACCAACTGGTATGTTTACATGCACCTTTTGATTCAAGATGTGAGGTTTATATATCTTGGCTGTTTCACAGAGCGTCTGCTCTGCCTGCTTGTAAAAATTCAATATGCTTTGAGGTTTTGCCCTTGAATTAACTCCTTTGTAATATATCAATTTCTCTACACTCAGCTTGACTGAAGACTTGGGCCAAGACCCAGAGCCTTCCTCTCTATTTCAGACCTTTCTGTCTCCCTGAGTGATTTAAATCTTCACATATGCTGCCTCTTATTTGCTGGCCATCATGTCATTCCATCCATAAATGGTTCAGAATGGATTTCCAAAAAAATAAGAACTCTGCTAAGAAATACAACCATAGCACATTAATATAGGCAAATATTTAGTTGTGATTCACATTTCTAAAGTTATCTCATTTGTTTTCTGTTTGTTTATTTAAATACGATTTGCATCCTGCATCCTTAATAAATTTACTTATTAGTCATAAGATATTTTATTGGAGTGTTTAGTTGTTTCTGTACACAGAAACATTATCTAAAACCAGGGATAATTTGTTTTCCTCTTTTCCTATTTGGAAACCCTTTATTTGTTTGTCTTGCCTTATTGCTCTAGTTAAGATTATCAGTAACAATATATAAAGACTAGTTAGAATGGACAACCTTGTCTTTTTCCTGATCTTGGAGGAAACAGTTTCAACATTTTCCCATGCATTATGATGCAGGATATGAGTTTGTCATACGTGGCCCTGTTTTGTTCAGATACATTGCTTCTGTACTGGGTTTTTTGAAATTTTTTATCCTGGAAGAATGTTGACTTTTACTGAATGTTTTTTATACATCTACAACGAGATCATATAGTTTTTATCCTTCATTCTGCTGATATAATGTATTACATTTATCAATTTGCGTATGTTAAACACATCCCCAGCATAAATTCTATTTGATCGTAATGTAGACTCTTGTGTGTGTTTGGTTTGCTGTTATTTTGTGTAGGCCTTTGTACTTACGTTCATTAGGGATACTGGTCTATAGTTTCCTTTTGTCTTAGATTTTTGTATATGGGTAATGCAGATTTCAATGAATAAGTTTAGAATGAATCTTCTATTTTAATTGATTAATCCAACAAGGGTTTTTCAATTTTGCTTATCTTTTCAAAAAATTTTCTTCGGTATTTTTTTTTTTTAATCTGTTGTGTAGTTTTGCAAATCTCTATTTCATTTACTTCTATTCTGCTCTTTGGTTTTCATTTCCTTTTACTAATTTTGACATTTGCTTGTTTTTGTCTTCTAGTTCCTTCAGTTGTATCATTAGCGTGTTTGAAATCTTTTATTTCTTTGCATAGGCACATATCGCTATAAAAATTCCCTACTAGTCGTACTTTTGTTGTGTCTGATAAGTTTTGGTAAGTTGTGTTTTAATTTTCATGTGTTACAATAAGCTTCTGATTTCTTCACCAACACGCTGGTCATTCTAGAGAATTTTGTTTAACTTTTATATAGTTGTACAATTCCTAATTTCCTCATCTGTGGATTTCTAGTTTTATTTCATATGGTTAATAAAGATATATACTATAATTTCATTTTTTGGTTGAGATTTGTTTTGTGGCCTAAGGCCTGGAGAATATTCCATGTTCTCCTAAGATGTTCTAGAGGTATTGGATGAAATAGCCTATAAATGTCTGTTAGTTTCATTTGGTCGGTAGTAGAGTTTCACTCTGCTTTTTCTCTGTTGACTATTTTTTTTTAAAAAATATTTATTTGAAAGAGTTATGGGGGGGGGGGCAGAGAGAAAGAAAGATCTTCCATCCACTCCCAAGGAACTACAACCGCCAGCAATGGGCCAGGCAGAAGCCATGAGTCAGATGCTTCATCTGGATCTCTCACATGGGTGGCTGGGGCCCAAGTACCAGGGCCATCCTCCACTGCTTTTCTCAGGCTTCAGAGATTGGAAGCAGAACAGCTGACATTTGAACTGGTGCCTATATGGGATACCAGCAATTTAGGTGGTAGCTTTATGAGCTACACCATGATGCTGGCCCCATGTTGACTATTTTTATATGGATGACCTATCCATTAATTAAAAACAGTTAAAACAGGATACTAAGGTCCCCAAATATTATTTTATAGAGTCTATCTCTCCTTTTAGATTTCATAACGCTTTCTTTGTATAATTGGGTGTCCTAGCACTGGGCACATATTTACAATAGTCATTTCTCCTTGTTGAGTTGATTCCTTTAACACTAACTGGTGGATTTCTTTGTCTGCTTTTAGTTTTTGAAGTATAAGCCTAATTTATCTGATAAAAAGTATAAGCATTCCTGCTATACTATTCATTCCTTCATTCTCAGTCTATGAGTATTTCTGGTGAAATGAGTTTCTTATGTTTAATATATCTTTGGTTCTTGTTTATTTATCCATTGAGTCACTCTATTTAACTGGGGAATTTAATCAATTTAGAATCAAAATTATTACTGATAAATATAGAAATGCACCTGCTATACTGCTATTTGTTCTAGTTATTTTGCATATCTATTGTTCCTCTCTTCCTCTCTTGTTTATATTTGTGTTTCAGTGGTTTTCTGTATTGAATGGTTTTGGTACTCTTCTTCTTCTCTTTTGTATATCTGACCTAACACTGAGGTTTTGTTTTTTGTTTTGTTTTGTTTTCTGTTCTGTGGGAATTATCATCTTTTTTCTTTAGTGTATAACTCCATTAAGCATTTCTTTTAGGGCCAGTCTTGTGGTGACTGATTCCCTTAGTTTTTGTTTGCAAAGACTTTATTTCTTCTTCATTTCTGAAGAATAGTTTTGCTGGATTTAGTATTCTGAGTTGGCAACGTTTTTCTTTCAGGGTTTTGAATAGATCATCTCTTTACCTCCTGTGGAGTTTTGCCTGAGAATTTTGCTGTTAGTATAATGAGAATCCTTTACATACAATCTGATGCTTTTGTCTTACATCAAGAAAAATTTTTTTGTTGTGTGTATGCAGTTTGTAGTATGCATAGGAAAGGATTTTTTTGATCAAATCTATTAGGAGTCCTTTGAGATTCCTGGATCTTTGAGGTTGTCTATCTTTCCCATGATTTGGAAACTTTTCATCAAATTGTTTCATTGAATAGTTTTTCAGTGCCTTTCCCCTTGTCTTCTCCTGGGTCCTCCACAGTGCAATAATTGATTACTTAATGGTGCCCTACAGATCTCAAAGAATTTCTTCTTTTTTTTTTTTTTTGTTTACCATTTTAAATCTGACTGGCTTATTTCAAATGATCTGTCTTCAAGCTTAGACATCTTTCTCTCGTCTGATCTATTCTGCTGTTGAGACTATCCACTGTACTTTTTATTTCATTTACTGAGCTCTGTAACTCCAATATTTCTCATGTTTTAATGAGCTCTGTTTGCTAA
Source organism: Oryctolagus cuniculus (assembly GCF_051225735.1). Lineage (NCBI taxonomy): Eukaryota > Metazoa > Chordata > Mammalia > Lagomorpha > Leporidae > Oryctolagus > Oryctolagus cuniculus. Next base: position 40,340,237 of record NC_142877.1, read on the forward strand.
ATTTCTTTTTCGAAGTGTGAATTGTCTTTCTAATTTATAAAACTGTTTGTCTTCTCTTGTATCTCATTATGTTTCCTTAAAAATCATTATTTTGAATTTTTCTCAATTTCTTTTTCTTTGGGGTCTGTTCCTAGAGAATTATTATATTCCTTTGGAGGTGTCATGTTATCTTGTTTATTTATATTACTTGTGTTCCTGTATTGTTATCTGTGTGTCTGGTGGGTCATTTGCTTCTACCAATTTTACAGGATGGTTTTATGCTGAAACTCATTCTTCTAGTGATGTGCCCTAAAGTGTTGGTTGAGTAGGTTTTATTGATTTTTGTTTCCAGAAAATTCTTTAGCATAGTGTTGGTGTGGCATTTTAAGCCTACAATCAACATTAGTGATGCCTATGGTTCTCAGTGAAGTAGGTTACAGAGGTCCACTGATAGGTCTCTGTGTGGTGCACTCAGATGTGGCTATGTTGGCTATGGTTCAGTTGCTGTGAATCATACAATGGAGAGATCATTATGGTGGGCCCAGGTGGGTGTGGGACAACACGCCTGATGATAGAGTAGTGTGCTTCTCAGTGTCTTGGGGCCACATGGGAGCTGTACAACACTAATGGACCCAGAGGGGTCACCTGTCACTGTCTGAGAGCCATGTAGTCTCAAAGGTCATGATGGACTTCATAGCAGCTTCCTGGGGCTGAGAGTGGGTTTGTGGGATTGACTTTCTGTTTCTAAGGGCTTCAGATGGCAAAACCTCTGAGAACAGGATGCTCACTTGCCTCACTCTAGGGCTGTAGGAGAGTGGGTAGGGCCACTCAGTGGCTCTCTGGGGGCCTCAGCAGGCCATACCAGTAAGTGAAGTTGTTTGGTTTTTTCTTGAGATGTGGGTGGTAAGGGCAGACACCAAATGCTATCTAAAGCCTTGGTATGTCAAACCACTCAGGGTGGGCTTCCTAGCTACTTGTCAGGCTGCAGAGGCAAGATTGGGGCCACCTGGCTACTTCCAGGGCAGTGAGAGGGTGAACAGCATTGCTTGATTACTTCCTGCGGTCCTCTACTGTCTATGTCACTCATCGTGGGCTTCCTAGCTTCTTTCTGGGGCTTCATGAGACTGTCTAGGGCCATTTGGTTTTACAGGGCTAGGTCAGGAAAGCTGCTAATGCAGCTGCCTGGCTACTTCACAGGTCCTTGGATGGGCAGGGTTTCAAGATGTCCCTACACAGCAAGGAGCCTGAGTGGGGAAGGACACAAAATGGGCATCCCTCCCCCATTCAGACTTTCTCTGAGACAATGCAGCTGCAAATAACTTGAGAGCTCCTCAGACTGGGTTTAGGGCCTAAGAGGGCCAGAGGTTTATCTATAACAGATACCTTAGGTGTACATGGCATGAGTGGGCTCCCTCTTGGTTTACCATTGACCTTTAGAAACAGGATAGCAGGTGATGTGTGCCTAGCTCCCTTTTTCAATAAGGTCATCATGTATTTCTGGGCTCTGTAACATTTCTATTCATCCAAACTGTACTAAACTGTACTCCAGCACTCTGCCTCAAACACTCCAGTGGAATAGCTGTTGTTTTTTCCCCTAGTATTGGTCTTTTTTTTTTTCAGAGTGAAGTGAATAGGCCATCTTGCTTATCCATACATCCAATGCTAATAGTTTTTTTTTTTTTTTATTTGACAGGTAGAGTTATAGACAGTGAGAGAGAGAGAGAGACAGAGAGAAAGGTCTTCCTTCTGTTGGTTCACTCCCCAAATGGCCACTACAGCCCACACTGCGCCAATCTGAAGCCAGGAGCCAGGTGCTTTTCTTGGCCTCCCACATGGGTGCAGGGCCCAAGCACTTGGGTCATCCTCTACTGCCCTCCAGGGCCACAGCAGAGAGCTGGACTGGAAGAGGAGCAACTGGGACTAGAACCTGGCACCCATTATGTGATGCCAGCACCGCACCGCCCAGCTAATAGTTTTTGATAGCTGTCTTCTCTCTGAGTTGGCCAGTCATTGTAGGATTACCTTGTACATTTTCTTTCTTAGATCTGGAATTCACTATCTTTTAAAGTATGATATGTAAGTTATACTTGGTGATATCCATTGTCTGGTATCAAAGCAAGGCAGAACAAAACTAATACATAGTAGAAAAAGAGAAAAATGCTTGCATATCTTTTGTAGACAAAGGGTCTGTGATCTAATATGAACATTAGATTTTGGGGAATACAGCTAGTACTTCTACATTAACAAAAATGTTTTAGGTCTCTTCAGGAAAGCAGAACTAACACACATACATATACATACAGAGAAAAACAGAGAGCATAATATATATATATAAATACAAACATGCATCATTCAGAAACATTGGAAAATGGAATGAAAATATGTTTATTTTGGTGCAAAGATGTATTGAAATCTACACATAGTTTTTTTTTATGATACATATTTTCCATGAATTTCTTGATGCCATCCTGCATGTGTTTGTGTGTGTGTGTCTGTTTGAAGTCTGCGTTTAGATCGGAGCTGCAACATCAGATCTTTTCTGGGTCTCCAGCCTGCTGGTCTACCATCCATATTTTAGATTTGCCAGTTTCCACAATCACATGAGCCATTTACTTAAAATAAATCTCTCCTATAAATGCATGGACACAAACACACACACACACACAGAGGGAGAGAGGGAGAGAGAGAACATACATACACACACACACACACACGACTGCAGGTTTAATTAATTCTTCTTTAGAGCAATCACTCTGTTGTCTATTAAATCCATGAAGCCTACCTACATTATGCTAGGGTATTCTTACTTAAAGTCTACTCCATTCTAAAAGCACCTTCCCTGAAACATCTAGAATAATGTTTGACCAAATATCTGTCTCTGTGGTCTACCCAAATTCACACACAATATTAATCATCACAGAGTGAAGGTTAAGATGCTTGAAGTCCATAGATATGATGGGGAATTACCTAAAAATTTAAGCAGTTATCATGAGATACAGCAATTCAATTACCTATGAGGAGGGCTTCAAAAAGTTCATGAAAAATATGTATTATGAAAAAAAAAACTGTGCATGTATTTCTAAACATTGTTTGCACTAAAACAACCTAACAATTCCACAAACTTTTTGAAATATCTACATATAATTAAGGTAATTAAAATATGCTAAAATATGGCCACTGTTGTGGTATAGCAGGTAAAGCTGCTGCCTGCAACACCAGCTTCCCATATAGGCACCAGTTTGTGTCTTGGCTGCTCCACTTCCCATGCAGCCCCCTGCTAATGGCGTATGGAAAGCAGTGGAAGATGGTCCAAGTGCTTGGGCCTCTGCACCCACGTGGGAGAACAGGATGAAACTCCTGGCTCCTGGCTCCTGGCTTCAGTCTGTCTCAGTCCTGGCCATTGCAGCCATCTGGGGAATGAACCAGTGATTGGAAGCTCTCTCTTTATCTCTTTTTCCCTCTTCCTAACTCTTTCAAAATAAACCTTTTGAAAATACACAAAACTTATGAATGCATTATCACAGAACTAGTATTCATAATAGCAAAAAAAAATAGGAACAATTCTAATCCTATCAACTGATGAATAGATAAAACACACATGGTATGTATCAAAGGGATATTATTCAGCCATCAAAATGAATGAAAGACTGACATGTTACACTATGGGTGACTCTTGAAAACATTATTCTAAGTGAAAGATGTAGCATACAAAAGGCAGAATTTTAAGGGAATGTCTAAAACAGGCAATTCCATAGAGACAGAATGTGCACTCATACTAGTGGTTGTCAGGATTGAGGGCAATAAAGAATGAGGAGTGAGTGCTAAAGGGTATGGGGTTTCTTTTTGGAGTTGTGAAAGTGTAATGGAATTAGTGATTTAATTGTGCAATTTTGTCAATATACTTTACACTTTAAAATGCATCTTTTGATATGTAAACTTTGTTCCAATGAGCAAATGAGCCTGATTGAGCCAGTTATGGTGCCAAGTTTGGAGGAGGCAAAAGCAAATAACTCCTTGTGACCACTCTCAAGTATCTCGTACTGTACAAAAGGGACTTACCGTTTTAGCAGCACACATTGTGGGCCAGCATCCCAGAAGGTCAGTAAGATGCTCTCAGGTGAGGAGCTACATAGAAAAATAAATCTCTAGTTAGGTCTTTCTAGTCTTGTCTTTTTTTTTTTTTTCTTTTTTTCTTTTTTTTTTTTTTACAGGCAGAGTGGACAGTGAGAGAGAGAGACAGAGAGAAAGGTCTTCCTTTGCCGTTGGTTCACCCTCCAATGGCCGCCTGCGATGGCAGGAGCCAGGTACTTCTCCTGGTCTCCCATGGGGTGCAGGGCCCAAGCACCTGGGCCATCCTCCACTGCACTCCCTGGCCACAGCAGAGAGCTGGCCTGGAAGAGGGGCAACTGGGACAGAATCCCGCACCCTGACCGGGACTAGAACCCGGTGTGCCAGCGCCACAAGGCGGAGGATTAGCCTAGTGAGCCGCGGCGCCGGCCTCTAGTCTTGTCTTGTTTCTTCCTTCCCTTGGGGTCTGAGTTATAATTCTAGCCCATCCCAGGTATCCTGCCCCAACTCAGGGACATGGCACTGGTATTCCCTTATTGGGGATGCTGTTCCCTTACATTTCTTGCCTAGTTAATTCCTTCTCATCATTGGATTTTATCTCACATGTCATTGCCTCAGAGAAATCATCCTACCCTGACTTTCACAGTCAGGTCAAATCACCCAACTGTGTGTCATTCTGTTATCTTGCAATTCTCCTTCTCAGCCACTTGTACAGGTGCACTTTCACACCGGCATGATTTCTTTTAGCCACCTTTCTTTTCCTGCCAGATTTTGAAGTTGTTGTGGAGGACAGATAACCTGCCTGCTTTTGTTCGCCAAAATAACATCAGAACTTCTTAGTGCCTGGTTCGCAGTAAGGGCTTTGAGAGTACATAATGCCCAGGTGACGGAGAGAAGAGGAAGGGTGGTCTGATGCCTCTCTAGCTACACAGCCAATATGGGGTAAGAGACTTCTGGGAGGAGCGATCTGTCTTCTGCAGCTTTGAGAGGTCTATTCACCTTCACTTCTGTCTCCTCCCTCCCCTAAGTTTTAATAATTTGGTCATCTTATCCTCAGAAGTACCCAGTGAGGTAGTTTGAAGCAGTTGTCACTTACATTCAAATCACCTGCAATGTAACATGAGAATACAATGTCTGGATGATTGCCGGGCTCAGTGCAACCGTCCAGCATTGTTTTATTGGGTTGTTAGGTCATGTCCAGTTTGCTCATTCAAATACTTCATCATATTTTGCTGCCATGTCTATAAATGTCAAATATTAACAACTCTTGACCTCCTGGCACAAAGCTAACCATGCTACCAAATGAGACTAGTGGACCTTCTTTAATAACAGGACCTCTAATAAGGATTAATCATAATATAATAATATATTTATTCTTTTTATTAGAGTCCTTGGGGAAAGTCTTTTAGTGGTTGAAATGTTATCTTACGGAGTAATAAAACCAAAGTGGATTTTATTCTTAATTAAAAGAAGATGATAAGTTTTGCTTAAAATATTTTTAAATGCCTTCAACTTGAGTATATATGACAGACATGTATCATTTTGCTTTTATAAAACTTTACTAGGCTTGGCAGTTGAACTCCAAGATAAGACTGATAGCTAATAGAACATTTGCAGAGAAGGCAAGCAAATTGTCCAGAATAAACAAAGTCAATGTTTATTTTTAATCGATAACAACTGCGCACAGGGAGGTGCAGCTTAGATCAAGGCACAGATCAAGCTCATTAAGCATCCTGGCCTTCTTATAAATCATGGGATGCATTGAATCCAAAATTCATCCAAACAAGAGAGCAGTTAAGGATCCTTCCCTTACACCAGGCCAAAGCCTGGTTGGCACGGAGACTTGTGGAGGAAGATTTGAGCAAGGATGTCTTTCCCTTTGGTAATTTCTGAACCTATGCATTTGTCAGCATGGGATGGTTTGCCTGTTTAGAGACTAAGGACTGGAGCCAAATCATTGGAGCCCTAACTCCTGCACTACCTAACCATGTGAAGCAGATGTTGCCACTATCTTATCCTTGCCTTTCAGACCCCTGTGGGTATCAAGGAATTACTAAACATCTAATGCTTGTGGAACACAGCCTAGCACATGTTAAGTACTCAAGTAACATGATTACTAGAATCATGGAACATCAGACTGGGGAGAAAGTTTACAGATTAGTCACTGTGTCTGTTCACTTTCCACGGGGCAATTGTGGACCTGGGAACCATGAATTAGATTCTTCAGGGTCAACCCGGAGCAAGACCTGAAGATCTCATAACCCAGTGCTCTCTAGAGCTCAAAATTCAGCTTTAGAAGAGTTCTACAGCTAAATATTTATTAAGAAAGAGGACCCAATGTGGTCATTTCAATTTGCTTATAAAAAAAAACATCCAGGCTGGCGCCACGGCTCAATAGGCTAATCCTCCGCCTGCAGTGCCGGCACCCTGGGTTCTAGTCCCGGTTGGGATGCCAGTTCTGTCCCGGTTGCCCCTCTTCCAGACCAGCTCTCTGCTGTGGCCCGGGAGGGCAGTGGAGGATGGCCTAAGTGCTTGGGTCCTGCACCCACATGGGAGACCAGGAGAAGCACCTGGCTCCCGGCTTCGGATCAGTGTGGTGTGCTGGCCACAGCGGCCATTGTGGGGTGAACCAATAGAAAAAGGAAGACCTTTCTCTGTCTCTCTCTCTCACTGTCCACTCTGCCTCTCAAAAAAAAAAAAAAAATCCAGGGCAATGCAAGACAGGAAATGTGTATGCATTATATAAGATCTCAAGGATTTCATGAATTTGAGACCAGAGACATTTAGGAAGAATAATAATTATAAAAAAAAAAAAAACAACTCTGCAGTGCCATAAGTAGAATTTTACTCACAAATACCCTTGTCTGCAGAGTCTTTTAGAAATCTCAACTTAACCTCCCAGTATTGATGGATGGTGGTTCTGGCCATGCAGAATGCAGTCTGTAGAGTATTTGACAGCATGTATCTGATTATGGCTCACAGTCTTGCTTGTATTCACTTGCTTATGGAAGTTTGTGCTAGATTTAGTGAAATTAAAATACATGTTTCTGGGGCTAGCGCTGTGGATCGGCAGGTTAAAGCTGCGGCCAGCAGCACCCACACCTGATACAGGCACCGGTTGGGGTCTCGGCTACTCCACTTCCAATCCAGCTCTCTGCTAATGGCCTGTGAAAACAGCAGATGTTTGCTCGGGCCCCTGCATCCATGTGAAAGACCCGAGCGAAGCTTCTGGCTTTGGGCTGGCCCAGGCCAGGCTATTGCAACCATTTGAGGGAGTGAAACAGCAGATGCATGAACTCTCTTTCTCCCTCCCTTCATCTCTTTTTCTCTCTCTAACTCTGCCTTTCAAAAAATAAATAAATCTTTAAAAAATTTAAAATATGTTTACTTAAAAGTCCTCTACTTTAAATTTCCTCATTTTTTTATTCAAATGTTCCTTGCTAACCACATCTCTTCTTACTTTTGGCCTTAAGTAATGCTAGAGTAGAGCACAGGATGATGCCAGAAGAAGTGAATCAGAGCAAAGTCTTCACTCAGTGCAAGTTCTCCCTTTCATTCTGCCCCTGAGATCAGTGGAATCAAAGTACATCATGGATGACCCTCAGGCCCTTACTCTCCAGAGAAAGCCTCTTTCAGCAACAGCAAGTGTGCCACTGTATAAATACACAAAACGTTATGGAAAGGAAAGAGATCTGTAGTGCCCTCACTTGTAAATATTTGTCCAAGAGTCATGTTTCTATTTATCTTTGAGTAAGTCTGGCAAACAAAATTTGGATAGAATCTCTTAAAGGGTGAAGCATGTTGATTTGTCAAAATGGGATCATTTGATCTATTGTACTTCAGGGAAGCGCTTTGATTTTACAGTAAGTAGTTCGGGGGGCGGTTATTATTCCTTTGGTCTAATCCCAAGAAGTCTGATATGAGTCTGTTTTCTTCTTTGCTGTTCTGTAACTATAATTGCTAATTACATCTGTGATAAGAATCAATTTTTTATTATGTTAAAGCTTCCATAGAAACCATTTTTTGTTGGTTATAGATCAACTGTGTACAAATAGACAAACTTTGAAGCTTTCTACAATAAAGTAACCTCTACTCGGGACCAAATGATGCAGGGTACATATCCTAAAGCTCTCCCTCATCATCTTCATTGTTAATTTATAGTGATTGGGCATCAAGCTTGCTTAAGATTTCACTTCTCTAATTTCTTACCTTTATTTTCTCTATATTAGGTTGCATGGAAGGTTTTTAGTTTGTAAATCATTTTTTATTCTAGATTAATGATTAAATGAGGTTCCAGGGTTCACAATGCTGGCAGTTTATAATTCTTTCAAGCAGGTGAACCGGAACACAGTAATAAAATGTAAAAATAGCAATAAAAGGAAGAGGCTATTTGTTTCCCTGGGAGAAGATGATTTAGAATATTCACAGGTACCAGTATAAACACATTTACCTGTTCCAGGCTGGATTTGTCCATGATCTCACACACACAGACTAACAAAGTAAATGTGATTGACTTTGGAGGTAATGCATGACTGTACTTGAAAATGGACAAGTGATAATGAGAGGGGATTGAAATCAATGCAGTTGTGTTGGTCAATGGGTTATCAGAGAAGGACTTGGTCCCTCTGGGACTCCTGACAGTGTCCATGGAACACATTTCAGAGTCATCCCAGCTTACGTACACCACTTCCACCTCATCACCCAGGCAGACAAGGAGTCAGAAGGGCTTTCAATGAGAAAAAAGTAGGGTGTGTTTGTGTGTGTGTGTGTGTGTGTGTATAGTGAACATCAAAGAGCCACAGGTGGGACATCAGCAGCATGTGCTGTATACAAGATTAGAGTGATAAATAAGACTGATTGAGCTAAGTAAGCACACCCAGGTGCAAACTGAGAATCTGAACATTAAACTGACTTGCCAACATCTGGCCTCCTTCTTTTCTCCTTTGGATTGGGTCTATGCCTCTCATTTCATTCTTTTATTTTGAAAAAAATACATTGTATTTTCTGTAAGATTTTTTGAGGCTAAATAGATAAACACACCTCCAAAATCATAAATACACATGTAAGCAGGGGAAATTCTTACTCAACTGACCTGAATGGATATAGTAAAAGAAAATGTTTTAGCTGCAAAAGAGCCGAACCTCCAGAACTGTTGTCCAGCTCTAGCTATCTAGTAGTACTTGTTGCTATCTATCTGATCTTGACTGAGTCTATTTTTGTCATCAGGTTGAGAAAATCATCATGTCTCCCTTTGTTGATTGGCAATCATCCGTGGGTATATGTGGGAAATACCTGCTCTCTCATGCTCCTGAGTGGGTCTCTTCAACAACCTGTTCCTCCTTTGTTTCTTCCCACAACAATAATCAAATCCATTTGGCAAGTATTAGTAGCCTCTGGAAGGAGTGAAATTATCGTAAAAATTCTACTGATATCTCACAGATCCAACTATGTTATAATATAAGCAGTTTTCAGAATTCTGTCACACATACAAAAATCCATTAAATAGGTATAAACAATAGTTATCCTGTCTTATCCAGCAAATGTAGTGATATCTGTCTCTCTGCAGATAGTCTTTGAAACACCTTACAGGAAAAGAATATTTTGAATAGACAAACATGTAGGAAAATCAGGCCAAGGAGTTGTCTGTTCAGTGTGTGCTCATGGTCTTGGCTCCAAAGGTCTTAGGTGACTGGACACACCAGATTCTCAAGATTTTCATACATCTAACATGCAAGGAATGTGATGTTCATACAACCTTTCTAGGCAACAAAGTATGTTGAACACCACTGCTCATTTGCTTATTAACCAACCCTGTAATGTTTAATAATGATAGTTAATGTAGCCATCTTTGGAGGATGAATGATTTGGGTACTTCAAGTTAATTAGTTGCCTCCAGGATACACACACACACACACACACATTACACAAATACACACCATTTTTAAAAGATTTATTTATTTAATTATTTCTTTGAAATACAGAGATACAGGGAGGCAGAGGCAGAGACAGAGGCAGAGAGAGGGAAGTCTTCCACTCCTCAGATGGCCACAATGGCCAGAGCCATGCAGATCTGAAACCAGGTGCTTCCTCGTTTCCCACATGGGTACAGAGGCCCAAGGACTTGGGACATCTTCTACTGCCTTCCCAGGCCCATTAGTATGGAGCTAGATCAGAAGTGGAGCAATCGGGACTCAAACAGGTGCTCATATGGGATGTGGGTACTGTAGATGGTGGCTTTTTTTTTTTTTGCTATGCCACAGTGATGCCCATGCCCACCCCCACATTTTTAAGGCTAAATCACAACCTAGCTAACTAAGAATGAAGTCCTTTAAAAAATCATGTTTTGCCTTTTCTGGGCAAATATTGCATTAATATTAAACTTTCTATTATGAATACTCTGAAGTTATGGGAAAGGTAATTTTAATATTCTTCACATGTAGTATTGCTGCTTTTACTTTGTTTAATGGCTTTAAGAATTTTCCAGAACATATTTTGTATGCTTTATTTTTAAAAAATTAGAAATCACACTTTCAAAATCCTGTTACTCATCCTTTTACTTCATTACTCATTCCCAGGTAAATTTTGAAAAGCTGTGTCCTGCTGTGGGAAGTTTTATTAAATTTTCTCATATGTCCCTGAAAGCTATACTTTATCCTACAGATAACACCATAACTGCATAGATTTGAATAAATCTTACTGAAACTTTGACATGTGATGTTTAGCCTATTGAAGTTGGTATTAGAATTGTCCCCAAATTACTTAGCTAGCACAGCATATCGTATGTAAGAAATACAACATTTGTATGCAGTTGGGAGAAACATATGACCTAATGGGAACACAATGCTTTCTTGCAAGCTTGTTATTCAGCTTCCAACAAATAAAGCCCCTTTGCTACTTGCAGAAGCTGAATCTTAGTCTACAAGAAGTCAGGCATGGAAGAGTGAACCCTAGGTACAGCATAGAATCGTAGCAGCGAATGGTGGAAGAGATCCTGTTCCAGCTGTTGCTATGGGAATCCTTGAGCCCCTTGATGAACCTCCTAACTCCCCCTTCCCTACCTTCTCCATTGTTCCCAATACTCACTCTCTATTGGGCAACAAAGAGTTCCTGAAGAGCTTAGATGTGAAATTAATGGTAATTAGTTTCTTATTTTTCCAAAAAGTTGCAAGTGAAATTGGAGAAAGAGTTCTAAATAGTATTATTTGTTGCTAGCAGTTGGGACCTCAAAACACCCTATAATATTATTTGTGTTAATAAGACACATGAGCACCTACCAAAAAAAGTCCAAGGTTGTAAATTTTTCATGTATACTATATATATATATATATATATATATATATATATATATATATAAAAGAAGGTGGAATGGGGGGAGAAAAGATGATCAAGAAGGTTAGAACAACAATCCATTTAATAGAGATATTTAATATTCTTTATTTTCTGCCTTTAATTATGCTGTTTCTTGGCAATTGTTCTTAAGTCATAAACATAGAGGCAGAACAGAACATCAGTGCATTGTAGGTTAAAGAAAACCCTTGTCTAAAATGACTGCCATTTTGATTTACTTGTCAGATAACTGCACCAGTTTTTCAAAGTTGGAGTCTCTGTAGACCAACACCATGTTTTTCACCTGGAAATTGACAGTCCTTTGGAATCTTGGCACAAAATGTGGCACCACTGAAATTATTTAGATTCTTCAGGGCACCATTTCAGGATTCTTAAAGCCAGAAAATAGCCCCAGTGAGATCCCCCATGATCAATCCATTCTTCTGGGAAGCTTAAGAATTATTATGGCTAATGATTTTGCCGGTGGATCTGGCCCATGTAATTAAGATCTAAATATAACTCCATGTTCATTCTACAACTGAAGTTCTTATCTGGACAAATGACCCATTTATGAAAGCTCATAAACTATCACAGGCAAGTCATTACATCCTTAAAAATCTCTCTAATAAAATGTGCCCAATGATGGTCATTTTTGCATTGCTAATAATTTTCCAAGAATATCCTTTACCATAAATAACTAGGAAATACTGCGTATTATTCAAGAGAGAGGAGAAAATAAAGATCCACACGCGTAAATAAGTACTTTTCCTTGCTTGCATTAAATAAAAATATTTGCATTTTTCTTCTGCCTTTTCAATTCCTGGATATGATAGCAGAGTTACCATCACATCAACATAATCTTGCAAGCTTGCACATTCACTGTAGAATGCAAAATGTCATGGCATTTCTTCATAGAAATATGAAACTTTTTTCAGCAAGTTTTATTCCACATAAAAAGTGAGTGAGAATCAGGGTTGAGATTCCAGGCACTTAAGAATTCCAGATGGAAGGGCTGGAGTGACCAGATTACAGAATACACCTTACCTAATGAAAACAGGAACTCATTTCTTTCCTTCCCCTTTATTATCTTTCTGAAGTTATTGACTAGGAGTGCATTTTTTTTTTTGACAGGCAGAATGGACAGTGAGAGAGAGAGAGAGAGAGAGAGAGAGGTCTTCCCTTTCCGTTGGTTCACCCCCCAATGGCCACTGTGGTTGGCACGCTGCGGCCGTCGCACTGTGCTGATCCAAAGCCAGGAGCCAGGTGCTTCTCCTGGTCTCCCATGCGGGTGCAGGGCCCAAGGACCTGGGCCATCCTCCACTGCACTCCCTGGCCACAGCAGAGAGCTGGACTGGAAGAGGAGCAACTGGGACAGAACCGGCGCCCCAACCGGGACTAGAACCTGGGGTGCCAGCGCTGCAGGTGGAGGCTTAGCCTATTGAGCCATGGCACCGGCCCTGGAGTACCAATCTTATGAAGATGATTCAATGTGCATCATTAGGAATGACTTCATCTTATCAAATTAAAATAAGGAAAGAGTAGAAGTAGAGATAGTAGAAGAGGAAGAAATAAGAGTTCCCCTAAGTTAAATGCAACACAAGAGAGAAAAGCAATATTTGATTGGGGAGAGTAATTAAATACTGACTGTGACTTCAAAGAATCTTTAATCAGGTTTTTAAAACACTGTAAATATTCTAGTGATTTGTGATTCAATCTGAATGCAGGAAAAGAAAATTTGTGTCTGTGTGTGTGTTTGTGTATGTTGTGCTTATAATCTGTGTCTTCTCATAATGAATATCTTCTTGGAAGCCTGTCAGAGCCCTGAATCATCAGAGTGGAAGTGGTTCTCAGAACTCATTCCATAGGGCCTACCTCTCAAATTAAGAAAGTCTACTCGCAGCTCTTACAAGAAGGGATATTTCAGCCTTTCTCTTAATAAGAAGCACAGAAATACCACAGCCACCTGAGTACCTGACTTTCTCAGCAGGTAGCTAGTTTTCACTACTGCATGTGCACACAGATGTGTTTCAGTCTAGCTGTGTGACTTCAGTGAAATATTCACTCTATATAGTAATTGGCAACAGTACTGGACAGCTGGATGAAGCCTCACTTAAAGTTTTGCATATCACTAGATATTTTTAAATTAAAAAAGACTATACATTTATTTCATCTTGAATGTCACATACAGCTAAACTTTCTGTCATTTGTCTTGTTGAAAGCTGTTTTGACATAGGGGTGAATATGAGCAAGGCAATTAGAAGTATGAAAGTTTTTTGATTGATAAGTAATCATATGTACATTCTTACCACTCAAAGTGCATATTCAAGACCAGCAGCACTGGCATCATCTGGGTCCTTGTTAATAATGCAAAATTTCAGACCCCAACTCAGACCTACAGAATCAGAATCTGAGTTTTAGAAGTTGGCCCCCAGCGACGTGCCTGCACATTAATATTTGAGAATTATTACAGTCCAAAATTTTGGAATCCATCAACAGTGTATCCAACACATAGAAGTGACATGGGCAGGTGGAAACCATAAAAATGTCCCACCAGGAAATAATTGAACTTGGTCCGTTATTTCATGTGAAAAGAAGGACAAGTGTACTTATCAAGATGAGAGGCATTAGGTGTTTATTTTTGCTGTGTTGTGAGAATACACATCGTCAAGGGAGAAGCCTAGGCTTCATTATCTTGCCTCTTTCAGGTGTATCAGCAACTTTTGGATAGTTTCCAAAGGTCTTCTTCCACTTCAGGTATCGTGTATTAGGTGGGAACAATAATTCTTTTCTTGGTTTCTCCAGGTTGAGGTTAATGTAATATTATTGTCTGATTACTTGCTACTATACATGTCTGCAGATCAGGAACATGGTCAATACCAGGGACCCTGTTAGGAATAGTTAACTGTAGCCTGACTCAGATATACTGAATGGGAATTTTATTTTCAGAAAGTTGCCCATGTGAGTGGATACATATTGCAATGTGAGAAGCACTGGTCCATGGCATTTTTGAGCCAGGGAGCTCCCCATCCCTGAAGAAGGTCAGATGAAGCCAGGGTGAGCCCCCTAAATAGATGGTAGTGGGAAGAGCCAGGCCTAGTGTAGGGTAGTTAGAAGAAAACACTTCCAGGGGCAGTTGCAACTCCCAGCTCTATCTGCTTCTGGCAGAACATTGAAATCAAAGATAAAGTAATGTAAAATGTGGCTAGAGGGAATATTTATAGTTTTTGCATTTGGATATAAGCTAAGGATCCTTTGAAGAAATGTTGGTTCAGAAACACATTTTGCAGAGTGGGGGAAACTTGGATAGCTCTTTAGAGCTTATGGGAAATAAATCTTGAGCACAGAAGCCTTGTCTAATCATTGGCTTCTTACTTGTCCTCAAAAACCTCCCTCAATTACATTAAGCCTTGTCTGTTGCTAATAAAGCTATCATTTTTCATGGTGAGGGATGTGTCCCACTTTGAGAGAATCCCAATAAGAAGAAACAATGGCATGAAGTAAGAGGAGAAATAGTGGGAGGAATTCTCCCACATACTTTAAAGGAACAGAGCTCTCATCTATAATAATTTTAATCTGAGAGAGACAGTTTGTTATGGATGATTCTTTTTTTGTTTGTCTTTAATCAAGATGCAATTGTGAGATTATGATTAAATGTTAAATTCTTTTGTGAAATGAATTCAGAAGTCAATGAAGTCAGTCTAGCAGAAGTACTGGTGTCTAAAAATAAGTGTCTCTACATCAAGAATTGCTCCAGCCATCTGTCTTTCCATTCTTCCATCTTCCCATCATTATTCTTCCATCCATGCAATATATGATCTCTCATCTAACAGTAGTGGCAATTTAGAGCATAGAGTAAGTTAGCTTCCTAGAGTAGACGAAAATTTCGTCTTAACTCTGTTTTAGTGAGTTACAGGCATGCCAAACTTGCAAAACTTTATGTGCTCATCTTGATGATTTTCTCATCTCCTAGTGTGGGAGCCGACACTAATCTTCAGTATGCCTTTATATAGAGAACGTTCAGTTGCTTACTCTCCTCTTTGTAGTTCTGGTATAATGCTCATTGAATTAATGCAGTGAACACTGAGAAATGTGTACAAATAACTCACCTCCTGGGCCTTGACCTACTGGGTAAACTGCTCCCCATCTTGTTCTGTGTGCCCATTTTCATAATAGACTCCTGTAGATAAACCTCTTCTCATTGATTGATGGCCCACAGAAGATGGCCATTTTTGGATCATGTGTTCTAATTCTTGAACTTGAGAAATATGATTACCATCAACTTCCTTTTTCTTTTTCTTTCTCTTTCTTATGTTCCTTTATTTTAGTCATTCCTACAGGGTGTGTCCTATAGACACGTCTTTCTTAGTCATTATCTCCTAATTAATTCCCTTGTTAAGTATAAAGTGTGCATTAGGCTTGACTAATGTCTTCCTTTGTGACTAAGGAAAAAAGAATTTATTACCTTTACATATTGACTCACACTGCATAATCACAACTCAGTTTATTTAAAGCCCTCATTCTTCAGGAACCATGCTGGAGTTTAGGGCTCAAGTAACTGTCAGGAGAATTTCACCTGATTCTCATAAATAGGGTACTGAATCAGTTGTTTGCACATATGATTGGTTTAAGAGGTGGCTGTATTCATTGGAAACCCATTTATTTCTCTGGGTAATATCTTCAAGTTCATATTGAAAATCACAGAGGGGCTGGAATGAAATTTCCCCGTTTGTGCAGAGAATATGGTGATATTTTAAGAGTTATATCAGGGATACCAAAATTATGCAGGCATAAGATTTACATATGCATTGGCAAAACTAGCAATCTGCTCTCTCCTTGGTTATGTGGTTCTATGACAGTAAATACAGAAAATGATCTTAGGTTCAGGTTCTCCCGAGGGAGAGAGCCTGTGCTGGAGATGAGGGTGCAGGATGAAGTTTGAGCTATAATTAGCTGATGCAGCATTAGGAATAAAAATATTAAAATAGAATAGAATAGAAAAGTGGTTCTCAATTCTGGTTGCGGGGTCCAGCAGTGGTAATATAAACTGGTTGTTGATTAGAAATGCAGATGTGTGGGCCCCACTACAGACTCCCAGGTGATTCAGATACAACTATGTTGGAGACAATTAATGGAGCGTATTTTCCTTATCCCTCTCTCTTTATTTTGCAGAAAGTCACACTAATCTTCACTTTGAGCACAGATTTGATGTACGAATCGGGTACACAAAGTACAGAAGGGTTTTCTTACTATGTTGGTCCTGAAAAAAAGAACTCTCATCTCAGAAGTCCTTTCTCGAGAGCGGAGGATGCTCAAGATGGATTCTTTTCCTCTCCTCCTTCTGCCTTTGACCTCACTGACTCTGTTTTGCGGTGACAAGTAGTTAGAATTTTGAATCGTGAGATCAGTGCTTGTGGCTGAGCTTTTCCCCCTTAACCACTATGTGACTCCTGGGAGATTCCTCAAACCGTCCAGGGATAATAATATTAACAATGCCTCATCTTGGTCCGTCTTGGTTATTACAAGAGACAGTGAAACCCACGTGAAAACATTCTGGAAGCTATAGAATTCTTTTAGATGGAGTGTTTATTCTTGTTTGGTGAAGCTCCAAGTGACTTCTCATGATAACTAAGACTGCTTGGTACCCTGCTACCCTGATCATCTCTGTGGTTTCTCAGTAAATATTTGCCAACTGTGTATTTTCTCTAATGCTTCTAAAAACCATTCTGGTTTTGGCACTCTTCATCTGATAGTTGAAGCTGCTGGGCATCCTGGTATTCTAGTAATTTCTGTGGCCACTTGGTAGATATTTGCTGAGTGCATCTTCTCTCGATCCCTTCTCAAAACTATTCAATCTGTTAGCAAACTGTTAGTAAGGCCAAGAGAAAGACTTGGGACATAGGGGTGGTTGAAAAAAAAAAGGTTGTATTACTATATCCGTAGTGCCTGGCCCATGGAGTCCTAGAAAATACCATCTAACCACCAAGCGTTTGAGGCTTTGGGGCAGCCTCTTTATGAGATCATCTGTGTTTGTTGCTTTGTGGTTATTTGTTGTTAATGAGTTTTCTTAAATGTTTCCTCTGGAAGTCAGATCTTCATCTTTCTAATTAAGAGAGATAGGAAGGTATAACTTATTATTAAGAAAGTCAGGGATTGACTCTCAACTGTGAATACATAAGAACTTACACTGGAGTTTGCATCACAAAATTTTACATGGTGCCCATTCTCTGTGGGATCTTCCACTAGATGCCTAAGACATATGAGTAGAATTCTCAGGGACACAGCTTTTCTCCTTAAGTGGTCATTCCTTGAATTTTCTCCCAGTTGCACATTCTTGGATTCCAGTAAGGTCTCAGTTGAACCTTTCTTCCTTTTTATGGGTTTATAGGGATTTATCTGCCTTTCCTTCCTCTTGAATGGAGATGACCAAATGTGCTATTTCCCAAGAGGTTCTCCTAAAATATAAGCCCAGAAATCCAGATCCATTCTAAAAGTTCTACTGCCAGCCACGCCAAGATAAATAACAATGAAAGATATCATAGGTTGTTCCCCAGAAGTGGACTGACAGGAGGATTTGGGGAAAAAGAGGTTTAGTAGGAAGTGGTCCAGAAAAAGGAAAACGTAGGTGAAATGTGAAGAAACGAGCACGAAAGGGAAGGATGGACTTCAAGACAAGTCCCAGGTGACTGCCCCATCCCACAGCAGTGCTAGGTAGATGACGAAGGCCATGCTTCAGCACTGTCCCCATCAGGGCAGAGGTGAGGGCTTGTTTGTATCCTCCCATGCCTCACCCACCAGGAATTCCCTGAAGAGGATTTGATTCCTAAGTTCCTTGCTCTTGATGTGTACTGAATCCCTTCCTTTTTAAAAGACTTACTGTATTTATTTGAAAGGCATAGTGACAGAGAGAAGAAAGGAGGGAGGGAGGAAGGGAGGGAGGGAGGGAGGGAGATCTTCCATCTGCTGGTGTATTCCCCAAATGGCTGCAATGGTTAGGACTTGGTCCAGCAGAATCCAGCAGCCTAGAACTCCATCTGGGCACCCATCTGGGTGGCAGGGGCCCGAGTACTTGGGCCATTTTCTGCTTCTTCCCAGGAACATTCACAGGGGGTTGCACTAGAAGCAGACAAGCTGGAATGCAAACCAGTGCTCAGATACAGGAGGCTGACTGTTGCAAGTAGCAGTCCAACTCACTGGGCCACAATGCCAGCCCCATTTGTTTGCACTGAAGAAGCAGGTTCTGGCATCCTGGAGGTAGTCCTGTGACTGTTGCTGTGTGCCCACCAGTTACACTCCTCATAACCACACCAAAGAAAGCTTCACTCTGTCCGCCCCTCAGAGCTCCTGCATGAAGCCCTGGGCTCCTTCAGGCAGTGTCCTTGTTGCTCGTTCTTGTGTGCCTGGGGCTTCTTGTGTAACTTTGGCCCCTTTCTCTGTCAGTGAGGTCACTCTATGAAGATTCAGTTAGGCCAGGAACTGGCTATGATCTGTGGGCCTTTTAATCTCAAGTGGCTCATTTACTTCTTAGGGGATCAGAAATGATTGACTCTTATCTCATTCTCCTTCTGGACTCTGTATCAGCTGAATCACCTAAGGGCATCTTCTTCTACTTCCAGCCTCTTTGTGCCAGGGATGCAAAATCTGCCTAATTATGGGGAAAATGGAGAAGGGATACTCACAAAATTGGAGATGATTAAGGCCATTGAAAATTCAACATTTTAGGAACATTTTGTTTTAGCAGGAGCTGTTATATTGCATAACTGATTTACTGTTTGAACAATTTTTTATTTGTTTAACCATTATTTTCTCTCTTTTCTTCTATGTAAGGGACATTTACAGATGCAAATCTTTTGGATCATAATGAACATTTCTTTAGATTTATCAGGTTTATAGAGATGTGTTCTCATTTTCATTCCTACCAGTTGCATGAACAAGCTCGTGCAAAAAGAAAGACCTTCCTTTTGCTAGTTCCAATATTTTGCATCCTAATAAATTCCAGGTGGAACTAATCCAGCTGTATTCTTGGAAAATGTAAAGTTTGGAAGAAGATGGCTACTATTCATGGCTATGTAGTAGTTTGTTTTATACTGCATACAGTTGTATGGTTATAAATGTGAAAGCAGCTGGCAATAAATGATTTTATGGCAGCTATTTCAAAGGTAGAATGAAGAAAACAAAAAGAAATCAAGTTACTGCTTATAATTATGTTGTCTGGGTGAGCTTTCACAGTGTTCTCCAAACACTTCACTGGCTATTTCCAAGTGATCTCATTCAAGGTATCCTATAAATGACCTTGACTTTCAAATTATTTAGTCTGAGTAATGAATAGTAGATTGTGATGATGTTTGCATTTTAGGACAATTTTTTTAAGGAGATGACATCTTTTTGCTATTTTACCTTTTATGATAGAGAAAAATTGAAATTATTAACTATTTATAAAAAACAGCATGTAACTATGTTGTTATATGTCAAATAACCCAGTAACTTATGTATTCACATCCATTTAACAGTTATCTATTGAGTTCTTTTCACCATTCTAGGTGTTGGTTGTGCAAAATAGCAAAATAAATGTGGGAGTTTTCATCCAAGTGTGGTTACGTGAAGTTGGGTAAACAATGAACTAAGAAACAACTAGATCTCAGGTAGTGATAGAAGTTGTAAGGGTCTATGTCACAAGCTAAGTGAACAGAGAGTAATTTAGGTAGAGGTCAGGAAGGTTGCTTGGAGGAGGTAACATTTGATCAGAAAGCTACTGGGAATAAGAGAATAACCCTAGCAAGTTCCTGGTAAGTGGGATATTCAAGGCAGAGGAGATAGTAAGGCCAAAACCATGAAGCAGGGCCATGCTTTGTGCATTTGAAGAACAGGAGGCCAGTGTGGCTAGAACTCGGTGAGCAGGGGAAAGCAGAGGAAAGAGGGTGGTGAGGAAACAGGAGCCACATCACTGAGAAGCTTTGGCTCCAGCGCCACAGGTTTCAATTTTATTTAAATCTGATGAGAATCGATTATAGGTTTGAAGTGAGGAAATGGACATGACCTTATGTGGGCTTTAACATGTAAATGGATGGGTGGAATGATTTTTACAAGAAAATTACAGTAATGGTTTGGGGATACGGGTGTTAGATAGGTAGGTATCCAAATTGAGTAAAAGAAGAGAGGCATAGTGCTATAGGCACTGCTCTCTGACTATGCCTGATTTGTTTGAGTCTTCTGTTGATGAATTATTTGGAGAATTAAGAAATATTAGAGACAGGAGTTTGATGCAGCATGAAGATGCCCTTTGGGATGCCTACATCCCATTTCAGAGTGTTTGGACTCTAGTCCTTGCTCAGTTTCCAATTCCAACTTCTCCATGGTCCTACTTCTAACTCTAGTGTCTTACTAGTGCACCTGGGAGGCAGCAGGTGCAGCTCAGGTACACATACACCATGTACATGGGAGACACAGGTCGAGTTCCTATCTGTGGCTTCTGCTTGGCCCAGCTTCAGCTGCTGCAGGCCTTTGAAGATTGAGCCAACGGATGCAAGATAACTCTCTCTCTCTGTGTCCTTAAAATAAAAAAAAATGTTAAGAAAAATTTCAAAGACAAAAAATAGAATAATCTATTGTTTATACTAGATAATAAAGAAAATCATTTAGTATTTCATATATGATCTTGAACAAGTTCCCTTTCTTTGCTTTGCTCTCTTCCATGTTTGTAAAAAAAAAAAAAGGATACTATGTTCTTTATAACAGGCTTACTCATCAGATAATGCACATGGAGGCTTAGCCCAATGCTTGGCACATTGCTGTAGTTCAGGAAATGACAATTGTCACTGTGGCCATGCTGCTCCTTCCACACACTCTGAGGCATTCAGGATGCTCTGAAATTGCCCATCTCTCTGTCACCATTATCCTGAGCTATTGAGAAAGGTAACATGGCATCTTATAGCATCACAAAATTTAATAGCAAATGAGTCATCAAGTCTAACCCTGCTCTTATAGAAAGGAAAACCGAGGTGTTAAGGTTATGTTCCCTCAGGTCTACAGCTAGTGAGTGACCACAGTCATTAGGAGTATGCACCCCAGAATCAGGAATCCCCCGGTTTGAGAAATACTGAAGTGTGCTGCATCCTGGATAAGCGGGCCAGGACACAACCCACTCTGCTGAAAAACAAATTTCAATGAGTTTCATTGTTTCTGAAATGCCCAGTTTCTTATATTCCGACTTCTTTGACAGCAAGCACTCCACTTCACAGCTGGAATGCTTTTCAGGCAAGCAGAGTTGTAGCGTGTTTCCCTGCCTATACATGTGTGCACGAGGTTGTCATGCCTGGCAAATGGAGAGGACAGTTGTAACCCCTTGACTTTAAATAAGTGAACCAATGAGGGGCAGTTTCTGAGGAAGAGGTTTGTGTTTGAAACCCTTCATTGGCAGTGTTGGCCTGAGCAAAGAGGAAAGTCAAAATCTTTCGGAAGGGTGGTGGAGATTTGGAAAAGTCTAGAGCCATCAGTGGAGCCCGTGTTAAGACTGGATCCACAGCACCATTCTTGATAGTATATGAGTTAAACCGTGGAAAACTGTGACTCTGAGTTGGAAAGTGATTCAAAAATACCTGACTGAATGCAAGGAAGTTTTAGGAAATAGCCAATTTCTCTCTCTCTCTTTTTTTTTTTTTTTTTTTTTTTTTTTTTTTTTTTTTTTTTTTGACAGGCAGAGTGGACAGTGAGAGAGAGAGACAGAGAGAAAGGTCTTCCTTTGCCATTGGTTCATCTTCCAATGGCCGCCGCGGCCGGCGTGCTGCGGCTGGCGCACCGTGCTGATCCAATGGCAGGAGCCAGGTACTTATCCTGGTCTCCCAAGGGGTGCAGGACCCAAGGACTTAGGCCATCCTCCACTGCACTCCCTGGCCACAGCAGAGAGCTGGCCTGGAAGAGGGGCAACCGGGACAGAATCTGGCGCCCCGACAGGGACTAGAACCCGGTGTGCTGGCGCCACAAGGCGGAGGATTAGCCTAGTGAGCCACGGCGCCGGCTGCCAATTTCTCTTTTGTCTATATATACTCTAAAGAGAGAAGTGTTTGAAAAATATCAGTCTATTAGAAATAGAAACTCCAATAAGTATGCAATGAAGTCTTAAATAATAAGGAAGGATAGTATATTTTAATTTTTTAAATGTATAAATTTGAAAGGCAGAGTTACAGAGAGGCAGAGGCACAGAGAGAGAGAGTCTTCCACCTGCTGGCTGATTCCCCAGATGGCTACATTGGTTGGAGCTATGCTGATCCAAAGCCAGGAGTCAGGAGCTTCTTTCAGATCTCCTACATGGATGTTGGGGCCCAAGTGCTTGGGCCATCTTCTACTGCTTTCCCAGGCTGTTAGCAGAGAGCTGGGTCGGCAGTGGGGCAGCCAAGACTCAAACCAGCACCCATATGGGATGCTGGCACTGCAAGCTGCAGCTTTACCCACTATGCCATGGTGTCGGCCCCAAGGATTGTGTATTTTAAATTCATAGAGTTTTCTCCTTCTCAGTGGTTATAGAAAATAACACGCAGTAATGGTGTTTCTTACAATTGACAGTTTCCTCAGTTCAGTGAAATGTGACATATAATTAAAAACACTTAAATGGAAGTTGTAATGTGTAGAATGGCATTGCTTATAAATAATGGAAAATCGAACTACTTAAACACTAAGAAATCTACTGACAAAACCATCAGAGGATTCTAGCGTTTTCCATTTAAATATTTGACAATAGGTCAGTTGCATCACAACTCTCCATCTTTCTGTCCTTATGGCTGAGGAAGTTTTATGTTACTTACTTACGGCATTCAACACCTTTACACAGAGCTGATAAGTCAGTCTGTCCTACCAGGGATCAGGAGGAGAGAGAGAAATTCTCACTTTGAAGGATCGCACAAACTGAGAATCAGAGTTCTGTTGTATATTTTGAACCATTGTTAGGGTCGAGAAGGACAGTTTGAGTGGTCTTTCCTTCCTTGCTCTCAAATTACTCAGAAAGGATGGACTCAGACTTTGAGAGGATGGGAAACAGAGTCTATAGCCTTAAGGATTTCAAGCTTTTTTTTTTTTTTTTTTTTTTAACATGCTTGAAACCAACATGCTGGGCTAAAGAAGTATTTTCCAGTTGATGGCCCAATCTATAATTTCACAAAAGAAAAGTCTGTCCAATCCAGGTCAAATCATCCTTTTTTTCTCCCTAGAGAGCAAGTGTATGCTGGTTTGGAAAAAAAGATAACTAAAAGTCAAGTGCTATGAAGCACATTTCTGATGGCCACATGCTCAGATCTGATTAACACAGATGCTTCTTGCTCCCAGAGT
Organism: Oryctolagus cuniculus; assembly: GCF_051225735.1. Lineage (NCBI taxonomy): Eukaryota > Metazoa > Chordata > Mammalia > Lagomorpha > Leporidae > Oryctolagus > Oryctolagus cuniculus. The sequence continues at coordinate 40,363,925 of NC_142877.1, forward strand.
TTGCTGGAAAGAGAATCTGGAACCTAAGTTCACTGCTGATGCCATTCCACACATTTTTTAGGTGACTGCTGAGTTAATGTGCACTTCAAACAAACCAAGATAATTGGACCGAATTTTGGTGCAGTCTGTTCATTCTTCTATGGGAGAAGATTTCTCGGGAAAGTAGTTAATGTGGAATACAACTTTGAAATAAACAAATCCCATGCCCCTTCTTCTGGTGACTCCACCAGAGATTTAGTATGGCCAAGAACACAGACTAGGTGCAAAAAATTCCCTTTGTTGACTTTATTTGCTCACTCTTCCTCTCTCTTTCTCTGTCTCCTTCTCTCTTAAGTAATAAAAAGTGATTAATGGAGGAGACTTCGTTTGGATGAATTATATGGAAAGCTATTTTATGAAAAATGAATGTTTTCATGATATTGTATTTCCATCTCTGCTTTATCATTGCCTTTTTGTTTAAGTTAATGCAATAATATTACCAAAGTCATCTTCCATTACATTACCATTTGCTTTCACAGTCTAGGCAACGATGTCATTTTCAGATGAAGCTATTTGTCCTTGTTAAAACAGACAGGGCAATTGGTGCATTCAGACTCAATTACTGAGTAGCATGATTGATTCTAAGATAGAACTGGGAGCAGTTAGCATTAACTGTTCAGGATGCTCTTTCTTCCACTAGATCTGATGGGAGAACAAGTCATAATGACTGAACCTAAGGGAAGCAGAAGGAAGTTAGATCAGTTCCCCAGAATTCCGAGACAGAATTTTGAGTGTCGCATATCTACAGAACGCCCTTGGAATCAACACATAAGGAAGGAGGAAGCAGGTATTGGCCCAGTGCCAGCTCCTGCTGGCTTCACATGGAGCTCTGGAAAGTGGAATAGCCCTTCAGTGTTTCACTCATTGAACTAAGATGACCAGCCCTTGTATTGCTTCATCAGGTACTTGTGTGGGTTTCCTAGGATGGGACATGACCTTAGGTAAGGCCGCTGAGTGATTGCAGCTTAGGCCATTGCTGAGAAGGTCGATAGTTGAAGACCGACTGCTCACGGCCCTACACCCTAGACTTGAGCAGTGGTCCTCAACCAGGGGTGATTTTTCCCCCTGTTGGGTATTTGACAATGTCTGTAAATATTTTTGCTTGTCACTACCAGACGGATGCATTTGACATCTGGGAGGCAGTATCCAGGCTTGCTGCTAAACATGCCGCAAGGCGCAGGAGAGCTCCCAAGGAGAAAGAACTATCTGATCCAAAATAGCAAAAGTTCTGCAGTTGGGAAACCTTGCCCTGGGACAGCGAAGCCCTTCTTGAAACATGATCTGATGGGGATCACTGGGTTCACTCCAGAAATCTATATTAACCAAGCACAATGGTCTGTGTTCCCTATTGTTCTGACTTCTCCTACAGACCCTTTGAGATCTCATAGCTTTCGTTTACTAATGAGGAAACTGATTCTCAGGGCAGCTTAGTAAATTACCCAACCCCCTGAAGGACACAGAGGTGAGATTCATTGTGGAGCTGTTTATTGAAGACATTGTGGTATCTTCTGGTTTTCCCCTGAAGAAGTTTAGAACATATCACCCCAAAATACACCTTACTAGAATATTGATTATTTTGAGTTAAAGACACTGTAAAAAAAGCACAGTTGCAAGAAGAATATTCTTACTTTGTTTCTTAGAGGTAGGAGACAAAATTTCCACGTTAAATCTTTCCTCCCTATTCCAGAAGGTAAGTGACATCATCATCAAGAAAAATCTGTAAAGTAAACCTTCTTCAACTAACTCTTATCTTCCCAATCACTTCTCTTCTCCATTAACTACCTTAGCCAAAGCCCTTTTGCTTCTTGTACTTTGAAAGTTTACGACTTTTTGTCCAGTTTAGCGTATCAATGTTCAATTCTAACTGCATGTTTAGGTCTTCATTTCCTCCTGAGAGCTCCAATGCCACCTAAAACTTGTATCACCTAAACGTCCTCTTCTCTTGATCTGTTTTATGTTAGAATAGAGCAGAAAAATTTGCCTTCCTCACACCTTGATGTTTCAAACCTTTCTTTTTCTCTAAACATGAGATGGATGACACTCACATGTTCAGGTTTGCTCCCTTGTAATTCCTGGGTCTTAAGTTGTAAATACACCTCTATATAACTTAAAAGACACAGTGGAATGTGAGTGATATGGCACAAATCGTAGAGATGACCCTGAATCCTCTCTAGTTTGTATTTTTAAGTAGATCACTCCTTAACTCCAAGTTCTTGCTGTTAGTGGCAAATACTTAAATAAGGTTGCAGTTGATTTTCATACTGGGCGTTCCACTTGTTGGTAGTCTTTCAGAATGCTGGTAAAGGGAGTAACGTAAAGGAAATTTTGCTTCATGCTATTGCTTCCTCTGCCTTGTTGGATGAAATGGTTTCAAGAACATTATTTACATTTTATTGGCATCTCAAGAACCCTAGTAATCAAGGAATTAACTCATTTGTGCAATCAAAAATTACCATATTCTATGTTCCAGAAACTATTCGCTTTTCTTATCATAGCATCGACTAGTAAATGTTTCTACAAGAGCACAGAAAAAAGCATTTGTCGTTTTGCAAATACGTAGTTGGCTTAGCCAAATCAGTTATTACTCTCTATAAAACAAAATCACATAAATTTTGACCATTTTAATAGGGCATTATGTAAAAGGGAGTAAACATATAATCTATGAAAGTGTTATGGGAAATGCAGTGTAGCACACATTTAACCCAATGATATAAATGAAAAGGACTTAGACATTTCATTATTATTGAACCCAATAGTAATATTAGTTATTGTGGTTGACAGCAGCAATGGTTTTCAGATTCTAGCACAATGCCAATCCCTTTTTAAGAAAACTCTGTCATTAATTCTATAAAACATTTCTGTGTAGTAGACATTATCATCTTTATTTTACAACAGAAAAATAGAAAGCTGGAAAGATTAAATAAAACAACTTGATTGAATTTACAGAAGTATATGGGCAGAAGTTGTTGCCATAGATAACTTTCTACACTAATAAAGTCTAATTTAAAATAAAAAATACATTTATGTTTTTTATGCATGTTTTCAATCAAATTCTGTAAACATTGCTTTGTCAAATGTGATATAAATATAAGCAGTAATATGCCAATAAATATTTAAAAACTAGTCCTCAAAAAAGAGCATGTATTATTTATCTTAAGTCATAGTGACATTGAATCTGTAGCACATAATTTACATAGAAAGATAAAATATATAACATTCTTTATTATAAATGACCAGTTGATTCTCTTAGAATGCTTTTGCTGAATTTTACTGAAATATTTTATCTGTAGCCCGGCTTTGGTTTCAAACATCCCATGATATGCATCATCAATGCTGATTAATGTTTTCAGACTTCAAACCACCAATATAACATGATATAACATAGAGCTGGGAAGATATTTTTGGAGTTCACATTATATACATATATACAATTATTATTATATACATATATACAATAATGTCAAGAGCATAACTAATAGTAAAATGTGGCAAAATAATCAAAACCTGATGAGTTCTTTTGGTTGATTGTCTTTGATAAAATTTATTTCATTGTAGGTTTATGTAACTTAATTTTTTGATATTAACTATTTAAAAATGAGCTCCTAAGATTCATAACAATTTGACAGTTGGGTCTCTTGAGCTGTTAGAATTGCCGGTAAGAAAGAGTTTTCAGTTAATCAAATGTCTCCTCCTCCAACTCCTAGCTCTGAGGATGTAAATAGAGGACATCTCATTTCAAGCAAAATCGATGTCCAAATAGATGATACTGGGCAGAGTCATTCCTTTGCAATTTATTGTTACTTTTTGTGGTTTATTCACAGGCATTTCCCTGCATCTCAACAGGCATTTATGGTAAGTGATCTAGCTTTTTATGATGTTTGTATTTATTTTGTTGTTAAATGGGGTTGGCAGGGGAGGTTAACCGGAAAAATTAAAGGTTCCTTGATGAATGTATTTTTTTGTGTGTGACTTAAAGAGACTCAAAATCCAGGTCAAATCTTGTTAAGGAAGCTCAAGAAGCTATTCAAATTCTGTGTTCTTGAATTTCATTGCATTGGATACCACCCAAAATGATTTGATGCATTGTGGGTTGAAGTCTTTTGTTAAGAAATTTGTAGAAGCAGGATTGTTCTCTAATATTGTTTTCTTTAGTAAAGTCATGTTTTCTCTCAGAAAAAGCATAATGCACATAAAGCCTAACATTATCCTTATTTTATTGCAAATTACAATGTAGTAGAGACACTAAAAATGCATACATGTGCATATGTATCTCCAATTTTTAAAAAAAAAATTCTAAGGGACTCAATAAAAGCAAAGAATTTTAATAAGCTGCAAATATTTTTCCTGCTACTGATGGATTGTTTTAAGTAGTTACTGTTTCATTTACAAATGGAAACAAAATATATTTTAACCACTTGTTTTCACTAGTATAAAGCTCTCTGAATATCCATCTACAATGATTTTTAAAATTTTTTATATCATTAACAGTATATTTTATAATATTAAAGTAACATGGAGTGTGTTTACTATTTGAGGGCTTTCTGACACAAGTGAAGTAGATTACACTTTCCATGGAAGCTCTTAACTGAAAAATAAAGTACCTCAAAAAAATCTAAAAATTGTTTAAATTCATTACTGTGGCAGAGAGGTAGAGAACCTAGGTAGATATCAAAGATTGGACCTTTTTTTTCCTGGTATTTCTTTTCAAAGTATCTATAATCATAAAGCAAAATGTAGACCTGAATCAGGGTAAGTGGGGAAGGATTTGGTCACACTGTTGAAAACTTTAGGGTATGCCTCCTTCCTTTTACATTCCACTGGGGTCTTTCTCTGTGGAAGCAAAATGGGCAATGATTGGAGAGAAGTAAACCAGGCCCGTTGCACAGTTTTCCTCATTGTGGCCATTCTTTCTGTCTCGCAAATTCCTAGTTATAAATCTGAAATATTTGCTTAAAGGAAATTTGCTTACAGGAAGAATTATATGTAAAGCTGCACTTGGTAAATAGTCCAAATCTGTATTTAATCTTCTCTAAAATCAAGCTAAATTCCTTTGCCAGAAATAGTTCTCATTTTGAGAATATTCTTGCATTGCGATCTTGATATTCCTTGATGAAAACAAGCACACAAAACTCCAACTGCCTAAACTAATACTGTGCATATAGTTTTCTTGTATATTTCATTGTCAAATTGTTGACCTGTGTTTTGCTTCTGAGAATCTTATGGTACTTTGCAAGCAGCTTCAAAAGGGGAATTTCTCTAACATGACTTAATAAAAACAGGGGGAGTAGCAGGAAAGTAAAACAAAAGTAAAAGAAAATGAAGAATGACCGTAGAATTATTGGATTGCTTGGGACTGACACTGTGGCACAGCAGGTAAAACTATGCCTGCAGTGCTGGCATGCCATAAGCATGCCGGTTCAAGTTTTGGCTGCTCTACTTCAGATCCAGCTCTCTGCTATGGCCTGAGAAAGCAGTAAAAGGCAGCCCAAGTCCTTGGTCCCCTAGAGCCACATGGCAGACACAGAAGAAGCTCCTGGCTTCGGATTGGCCCAGCTCCAGCGGTTGCAGCCATTAGGGCAGTGAACCAGTAGATAGAAAACTCTCTCCCTGCCTGTGCCTCTCTGTAACTCTGCCTTTCAAGTAAATAAATAAATCTTAAAAAAAAAAAAAAGAATTAGAGGACCCCAAGTGGAGAGAAAGAGCTATATCAAATCTAAAGTGAATCATAATCAATTCTAACCCCTGAAGGATAAACATTTCTTCCTACATTTGATATTGCTCAAAGGGCATATAATAATAGCTCAGTACCCACTGTGGTGAGGGAGGGAGAAATATTAAACACTGTTGATAGAGCATAAAAAGAGTGAACAACCATAGCCAGCTGACAGCATACAGTTCTGAAGTCCTGACTACTCATCTCTTATTCCTCTATGATTGAGTAAATTTAAAAGCAAGAGTGAAAGCTCACAGAGTTCAAGTGCCCTGTTGCCTTTGGTTAACCCACTGGAGCTTAAGGCCTAGGTATATTTTTAACTCCATGATTTCTTAGTTTAGAAGCTTTTGCGTGAGTTTATGGTCCATTCAGCATTATACAACATGAAAATTATTTTGCACATCCCTTGTGAAGTTAAAACCTTCTGATTCGTCCTTGGTTGTTTCTCAAGACCCCGATCTTTTTTTTTTTTTTTTTTTTTTTTTTTTTAAGGTTACACAATAATTTATTGAGAGCCTCCTCTCCCCTCCCTCGCGGCCTCCAGGTCACTTTTTCCGCTTGTATATCTTGCGTGCTAGCCCCAGGAAGATGGACACAGGTAGGGGCGCGGCGTACTGCTCAGTGAGACCCATGAAGTGTCCATAGCTGTCCTCCTCGTACTGCGAGAACACAGCCGGCAGATCCAGCTCCTCGTACAGTGCCTTCACCCAGGCCACCTTCTCGGCCTCCTTCTGCCCATAATTCTCCTGCAGGATCTGACGCTGTTCCGGGGTGGCCCGCTGCAGACACTGGACCACCAGCCATGTGCACTTGTTGTCCTGGATGTCGGTGCCAATCTTGCCAAGACCCCGATCTTTTAGACCACTTCTTTTCTTGCTCTTATTCAAAGTCCCACTGCTTATTCTTCATTAACCAGATCAAATTTCCTTTTATTTTTATTTATTAGGATTTTATACAATATTTATTTATTTTTTAAAGATTTTATTTATTTGAGAAGTAGAGTTACAGACAGAAAGAGGGAGAGACATAGAGAAAGATCTTCCATCCTCTGACTCACTCCCCAAATGGCCACGACGGCTGGATCTGGGCTGATCCGAAGCCAGGAGCCAGAAGCTTCTCCCCAGTCTCCTACACAAATGCAGGGGCCCAAGCATTTGAGCCATCTACTACTGCTTTCCCAGGCTGTAGGTGGAGAGCTGGAATGGAAAAGGAGCAGCCAGGACACGAACTGGTGCCCATATGTGATGCTGTCGCCACAGGTGGAGGCTTAGCCTATTATGCCGCAGTGTCTGCCCTCTTTATACCATATTAAAGACAATGGTCCAGAGAAAAAACAGGAACATTTCAGAAAGCAAGAAATCAGAACTCTCAATATTGCATTAGAATGGATTTAGGGCAAAAAAAGTTTTTGGAATACCTTCTTGGTTGCACTCTACTCTTCTTGTTTTTAATGACAAATTTGCTAAATTTTTTTTCCTGAAATACCACTTGGTACATGTTTCCCATCTGCTCAGGAGATTTTGATCATACTCCATTACTTGCAGGTTAATGTACAAGCTTCTTAGCCTGAACAGTGGATATGTTACGTATCTCCCTAAGCTAGTGCTTCCAAAACGTGTGCAGAGGAGAAGGGTGGGAATCTCTCCTAAAGCATGTAAATGAATCGGTATGCTAAGAAATGTAGATATACATTAACACACACTCACACAGACACACACACAAGCCTTTGCATCTTTAAAGGGGGTTTGCTGTGCAGCCTTTACCAAAGTTATTTGAGCATAGACATTATGGTGCTTTCAACCTTTCTCTATCTGACTTAGTGTTTTCCCCAGAATATAGTTTTAGTCATTTTTTGGCACCTACCTGTCTCTTGTGACCCATGCACGATCTGATTTGATAAATCTCAGAATATGTTAGTTACATAATAACTTCCATCCTAGAGCCTTTCCTAAAATGAACTCCCTTATACCACACGCTGTGCACCCCCAAGTTAATACACCCCCAAACTATAACCACCACTTCTGTTCACCCCACACTCTAAACAAAAGCACACCATACATAATTAAACAGGAAATCTCCCATGAGTGTGCCAACATTTGAAGGTTGTTTTACTTCCTGAAATCCTTCAGCACTTGTATCTGCTCAATCATCAATGGCTCCCCATTATTGCTTCTACTTTTTCTTATATTTGGCGCTCACAGACAGTGTGGAATTCTTTAAAGAGCAGGGTTTGCACACTGAGTGCCCAGCCAAGAACTGTGTCTATAGGAGAAGCTTAGCAAATATTTTCTGTTGATGAAAAAACAATGATTGTAACCCAAATAGTGACCTAAATGCAGTCATAGAAAAGAGAATTGTAGAAGGCTACCAACATGTAGCAAAAAGCTACCCAGTTAGCATTTTCTCAATGTGCAAACATTTGCATTTGAAGAAACACAAATGTGTTTTTTAAAAACATTCTCAAACTGGAAATGGCGTTTGTGGGCATGGCGTTGCCTACCCTGACCAAGGTAAAGTGGAAACTGGAGAACTGAGTTGGAGCACTCATGTGAAGAGCCTCTTCCTTTGTGATGTATTATGGTCCATAGATCAGTGGCCATCCAGGAACATACAGGTCATGTAGCTGGCCGTGAAGCCTTATGTGGCTTTTCCCAGCATGCCCTAGATCCATCTCTCCAGCAGCTGTAACTTTTCAGGCACCTGCTTGCTTTGAATTTACCTTCACGTTATTTATGGTCCACAAATCCAGGGTAACCCTAGTTCTGCCAAAACAAAAGTTTAAGTGTAACGGAATCTTCATTTGAAAGGGTTTGCTTTCTCGCCAGGAAGATCTCCTTCCAGGGTAACGTGAACAGCGGACAGTCCCATTTCATGGAAACTCAGGCATCAGTACCACATTAAGCGTGCTGGAAGACTTGGCACACTCCAGCACTTTGGGGATCCTCAGGCTCACATCTGAGGCCGAGAGCCCCCCCAGCCTTTCTCCCACTCCTCAGTCTTCTGGGGGCAAACCCTATAAAACAGAAAAATAAATAGAACCTTGCCATGAGGTACAGACTGAAGATCATCCACCAGGTGACTCAACCCAGTTTAAGGTAGAAACTCCAAGGGAGCAGGCTGTGCCTCCTTTGAAGTACCTTGGAAGAAGAACCAGACTTTCCATTTCGACTTGGAGCAGCCCCATGACTGCTCCAAGTGTAGTGTTTCCAGGATGGTTCCACAGGGCGCAGCCCGCCTGCTTAGACTCAGGATGAAAAGCCACATTTGGTAAAACACCAAAGAAAGGCCTGTATTCCTTTTGGAAAAATAGATCCAGATGACGCTTACGGGGGCCTTAAACCTACGGATTCCTGTTAAAAATCAGAATTGGCCTCTAAACCAGTCTCCGAGGGACAGATCTGAACTTCCCTGATGGACATAGCAGACCTCATGTGTGCCTCCTGGCCTGTGAGCCTGGTTTGGACACTCTGGTGCTAATAAGTTTAACAAAGGAGGCTAGACATGATACATGGCAATGGAATTTTTACCGAGAGGTGAATGGCTAACATAATTTCAGTCCACTTTATGAGAGTCAATACAGTTAACAGAAATGAAGTCCAGGCAGAAAAGTGCATCCCTTGAGTACTTGAAAATGGGGGAAAGATTGTCTTTGGAGAAAAAGAAAAAAAAAAGTAAAACAACTTGAAATTTCCTTTCCAGGTATGGCATAGGCATAGCCTTTTTAGAGAAGGAAGAGTTTCAGACATTGAGTTATTGGCTGGAAATCTTAGGAAATATTTAAGTGTAGCATAACTTAGCTGAATCAACTCCCACAGTTATTCATTTTTATTTCTGTTACTAATGTGCAGCGCCTGTTTCCATCAAATCATTGGGCCTCTCTCTGCTTCCCAACAAATTTCACCAGGCCACAACATTCCAAATGAGGGCCTCATTTGCATTCAAGTTTGCCCTTCAGCTTCTAACAGGTAAAAAAAAAGAGATAGAGAGAGACCAAAGTGATGTTTTGTTAGCCTTAAATCTACGTGGCAAATATTTTTATCAGTACCTCTGTCCAGTCCACAGACATGACTTGAAAAGAAATTAGAATATTCCCCATTGCCCATTTGAAGGGCAAGCCCTCCACCCTGGACAGATTAGAGAAGGTATAACAAGTATTGCTTTGCAATTCTCGACCTGCTAGAAGGGTTATCTTATATAATGCATTTGGGAACCAAAGCAAAATTGACAAAAATATTCACCCCTTCCTTTCATCCCTCTAATAGCTTCCCCCCTTCTTGCTTTCTTCTATTCTCTTTGAAATTTCCATTTGCTTTGAAAACTTCCTTTAAGATGGTCCAATAATGACTCCTCTCTCTCCCGTAAAAACTCTTTTTTGGCATCCTGTGTTTTTTGCCCTTGTCAGATTGTTCTCACATATGAAACATCATCATTGTTGGCAATCCTTGAGTTAATTGCTGGCTCACAAGGAAAAGTAACATTGGAATCAGTGCAACTTACTTATCTTGGGAAAATGCAGTGCTGGGGTCAAATTCATCTAAATTATAGCACATTTGAATAGTATTTTATCAACTGACTCCTATGAAGCACTGCAGAGAGTTTGACAGCTTGACAGATAGCACATTTCTGGCTATTAAAGTGTTTCTAGCCCTCTGCATACTTCCCATTTGAATAGAAAGTTTTAGCCATTATACTTGTGCACATACACATTTGTGTGTACATCCTACAAAACATGGTACAAACTCCCCCCATGAGCCTTTCTTGCTCCCTCTCTCTCTCTATCTCTCAGCTACATGAGTCTTTAATATTAAAAAGACATCAAACTAAGAAACCCAAAGTACTACCTTCACTTTGGAAGGAAGGTAGTCTCAAGTGTCCAACAATATATGCTAGTTCAGCCTACATAAAAATGACAGCAATACCCACGGGCAGAGTTCCCCCAGGGGATCTGCCAAAAGAAATGAAAATCCTGGAAGCTTAGCGTTCTGGTTCTGCAGATGCAGCAAGAAGCCAATGTCAGTCTCCCTGGTGTTCTGTTCAAACTGAACAATTTGGGGACTTAATTAAAAGATTAAGGTTTCAGAAAGTAATAAAGATTACAACTTTATTACTGTTTCTTAGGTTTGAATATGCAGTCCCTTGCAATTGTGTCAAGGTTAAAATTTGACTAAGGACTCGAAAAACATAAATGAATTCCAACTTACTCCTTCCTTAGATGCTGCTACTTATTGGCGTGCTATATGTTTTTAAATGTCTTTCCTTATAGAAGAAGCATTTGACATTAAGCCTTTTAATGAAATAGGAAAACTACATCAGTAAATTACAGGACCTATCCATTTAGCAGTAACTCCAGGGATATCTTCCAGACACCTTGAAAAATAGGAGCACTATTAGGAAGCTCTCCCTAAAGAACTGCTTGCAAGTGTTTAAGAATTGGCCACATTTTCAATGTGATCACCAAACTAATGTCTGTGTGCTTGCTCATTGCCCTCATCCTATCTTGAATGGCGTTCTTCTTTCTTGCTCTCTGTACATGCTCGTACCTAAAGGATGAGTTCAAATGAACACAGCTCAGCTCTCTTTGCAAAGTACATCAAAAATAATTTTGATTGTTCTTAACAGAAGTCAAGTATGTTTAGCTCTTTGGGACAATGATTTGCATGTCAACTCCTTTTTCATCATTGATTCTATTTTTAATATGCATCTTGAAATGCATTTGAGAGAGACTATGTTAGGTTAAAACTGAGCTACTAGAGCCGGCACTGGGGCGCAGCAGGTTAACGCCCTGGCCTGAAGTGCTGGCATCCCATATGGTACCAGTTTGAGACCCGGCTGCTCCACTTCCGATCCAGCTCTCTGCTATGGCCTGGGAAAGCAGTAGAAGATGGCCCAAGTCCTTGGGCTCCTGCACCCGCATAGGAGACCTGGAAGAAGCTCCTTGCTCCTGGCTTCAGATCGGCGCAGCTTTGGCCGTTACGGACAATTAGAGGGTGAACCATCGGATTTAAGACACCTCTCTCTCTCTCTTTCTCTCTCTCTCTCTCTCTCTCTCTCTCTGCCTGTCCTCTCTCTATGTAACTCTGAATTTCAAATAAGTAAATAAGTCTTTTTAAAAAAATTTAAAAAACTGAGCTACTGTCACAAAAGACCACCAACTAAAGTGAATTAATGAATGCAAATGCTTGCCAGTATTTCTGTCTTTTTGTTGGAGGATGTTTCTATTCTATTAGGCAGGGAGTCCAGAATCTATCAGGGGGCTGGCGCTGTGGCTCACTTGGTTAATCCTCCACCTGCAGCGCTGGCATCCCAAATAGGTGCCGGTTCTAGTCCCAGTTGCTCCTCTTCCACTCCAGCTCTCTGCTGTGGCCTGGGATGGCAGTGGAGGATGGCCCAAGTGCTTGGGCCCTTGCACCCCATGGGAGACCAGGAGGAAGCACCTGGCTCCTGGCTTCGGATTGGTGCAGCTCTGGCTGTTGCAGCCATTTGGGGAGTGAACCAATGGAAGGAAGACCTTTCTCTCTGTCTCTCTCTCTTATTGTCTATAACTCTACCTGTCAAATAAAAAAAAAAAAAGCATTTATCAGAGTGTCAAGTAATCTCATATACTTAACTGCCTTGGTTTTGGCAAAAGAAGTACGATGTCATGGGCACACTCAATCTCTTTTGTTCCCTGGGCCCAAAGTAGAATTCATTTCTTCCACTCAACTTCCATAAGAGAGGAATTAGTTTTATAACCAACCCAACTGCAAAGGAGATTGAAAAGCTTAATCTAGCTTAGAATTCACATTCCTGACCAACTACAATTCTGTTATGTGGAAAAAAGGAGGCATCACATTTTGTTACTTCTAGATTTTACCACTCAAGAGGGAAATAGTAGGAAATTAAATTGCATATTTGTGTGTATTACATTATTTAGTTTAGGGAAGTGTCACTTACCTAGAACAATTGCTTATTTTGCAAGAATATTTGATAATTTTGATACCATGTACTTTTTTTTTTTTTTTTTTTTTTTTTTTTTTTTGACAGGCAGAGTGGACAGTGAGAGAGAGAGACAGAGAGAGAAAGGTCTTCCTTTGCCGTTGGTTCACCCTCCAATGGCCGCCGCTGCAGCCGGCGCACCGCGCTGATCCTGGCAGGAGCCAGGAGCCAGGTGCTTTTCCTGGTCTCCCATGGGGTGCAGGGCCCAAGCACCTGGGCCATCCTCCACTGCACTCCCTGGCCATAGCAGAGAGCTGGCCTGGAAGAGGGGCAACCGGGACAGAATCCGGCGCCCCAACCGGGACTAGAACCCGGTGTGCCGGCGCCGCAAGGTGGAGGATTAGCCTATTGAGCCACGGCGCCGGCTGATACCATGTACTTTTTAAAATGTCTTTATAATCCTCATAAATTTTAAAATATGTGATTGTTAAGGTGTCAGTTAGTTGATTTATCATTAGTTACCAATCTGTATATTTAAACAATTAAGCCTCACCTCAATTGTATGTAAGTTTTTTTTTTGTTTTTTTTTTTTTTGTTTTGTTTTGTTTTGTTTTTACCATACTCCTTGAAAAATTTTCAGACACATCAGTGGAAATTGCAATTGATATTCTGAGAGTCACTAAATAATGACATCATTTATTACACCCTAATTCTGGCCCATTTCCATAGAAATCCTTGGAGGAATAAATTGCATCTTGTTTTTATAGATACCCAAAGTCCCTAAGGCTATCACTGTCTATAAACATACCTGGGGTCCTGAGAAGTTCTGTGAAGATGTGAGCTTAGGGCAGAGTATGAGTTTAGTAGGGTAGAATGTTCAAGACAGGGAGAGAGAGGAAAAGAGAGAAAAGGGATGATGAAAGACAATATAAGTGTAAATATCCTGGAAATCACCTTAGAATCTTTAGAAATAAAGATAATCATTTATCCCCTGTCTTCCATTTCAGTCATGGCCAACAGGGAGAGTACCGTACAAGTCTCTGCAGATTGAATGGAAATTAACAAAATCAACATGAAATAGCCTTACATCTATGATTTGTTGACCTGAGTTCTTTCCTAAATGTTCAAAGTGAATCTAGTCTGAATTAACGTTCCTAAATCATCTTCTAAAACATGTACATTTTTGCTAAAACTCACTTTCAGTTTGCTTCAGATTTGTATTCAGGTGTTTGGGACTCAGCTTACAAAACAAGACTCTTGACTCTGTCCTTTATAAATCCCAGCAGCTACCACATAGCTAGATGCATTGTAAATGTTTCCTTAACAGCTAAGAAATAAACAGGTAGCTCTCTGTTTATACGGGAGGCTAGTGGCCTTTTCTTCTCCACTCCAGAGACCAGACTAAGGGTCCAATAATCATTGCATCCATCATACCCTGGTTTCTATTTTTCAGTTACTATAAGGAATGGTTTCATTTAGATTTTTAAGAGGATAACAAAAGAGCCAGTTAACAATGCCAGAGCCCAATTTTAATGTAGTTTTATTAAAATATAATTCACATAACCTAAAATTTGTTCTTTCCAAATGGTTTTAGTATATTCACAAAGCTAGAAAGCCATTATCATAGTCAATTTTAGAAAGTGTCCATCACCCTCAAATGAAACCCCATATAAGCTGTTATTATTTACCCCCATGTCCCCAGCCTTAGGCAATTAGTAATCTATTCCTGGTCTCTACAGATTTGCCTATTGTAAATATTTCATATAAATTGAATTAGAAAATATGGAGTCTTTGCGATTTGTCTCTTTAACTTGGCAAAATATTTTAGAGACTCATCCACTTTACAGTATGTACAAGTAATCTATTATTTTTACTAATATTTCTTTGTGTCTATAGACAATATGCTGTTCATTTATTAACCAGTTGGTTATATTGGCTATTTCTTATTCCTTGCCTGTCAGTTGGGCATAATTTAATTTTTTTAAAAAAAGTTATTTATTTCTTTATTTAAAAGGCAGAGAGAATAAGAGAGTGGGAGAGGGAGAGGAAGAGGAAGAGAAAGAGGGAGAGGGAGACAGAGAGGGAAGGGGAGGAGAGAAAGAATGCTTCCATCTGCTGCTTCATTGCCCAAATGCCCACAACAGATGGGGCTGGGCCAGATTGAAGCCAGAAGCCAGGAACTCCATCCGTGTCTTCACATGGGTGTCAAGGACACAAGTACTTGGGCCATCACTCATTGTCTTTCAGACACATTAACAGGAATCTAGATCAGAAGTAGATTAGCTGGGCTGCAAAACAGCACTTTGATATGGGTTGCAGGTGTCCCAAGCAGTGACTTAACTGGCTATGCCATAAACACCTTCCCTGTAGGCATAATTTTATGTCTACATATATAAATTCTATGATGCAGTGATGTTCTGTGATTAATTTTTAACGTTCCTGAAACAAATCATGTTCCCATTCTTTGCCTCCTTAAAAGCTGTCTTTGCATGACAGTTCTGATGTCCTGCTGAACTATATGGAGATGTAGTTGTCCTTAAGCATGATTTGCATCACTGTGTATGATCAGTCTTAGTGTATTATTTCATTAGAGTTCTTTAAGGGTGCTAATGAACACTGAAGAAGTATCAAAGTGACTGTGGGCATAAGTTTCAGATATACGTTTTGCTTCTGAATCTCTCTGACCAGCCATGTGACTTCAGGCCATTAATTAATCTTTCTGGATCTCAGTAACCTCAATTGTCAAGTGTGGATAGTCATCTTTATAACAGGATTGGTGTAAAGATAAACTGGATATAGTAGTAAAGCGCTTATCATGGTTTCAGACTCACACAATACACATTTGGAGTTGCTGCTTGGTGTAGCATTTAAGACGCCCTGAGGATGCCTACATCCCATATAGCAGGGCCTGGATGTGAGTCCCAGCCCTCCTTCCAATCAGCCTTACTACTGATCCACACCCTGGAAGGCAGCTGGTGATGGCTCAAATACTTGGGGTTCTGATGCCCATGTTGGAGATCTGGACGGAGTTCTGAGTTCCAGAGTTTGGCTGGAACCTCTCCATTGTGGGCATTTGGGGACTGAAATTGCACAGGAAAGATGTCTGTCTGTTTGTCTGCAAATAAACAAAATAAATAAGTAAATAGAATTTTTTTTCTTTATTTTTTCTTTATTTTTATTTTTATTTATTTATTTATTTATTTTAAAGGTATACATTTAACAACTATTATTACCAATAGTAATATTATTTTTAGCTTTTATTGCCATAACTTTACTTTATTACACTGTTACACTGTTATTATTCTATTACTGGAATCTGAGTTCCTATAATCGTTCTGAACTTTATCCACTATAGTCATCTAGATTTTAGGATGATGTCTCCTCCATCATTCAGTAAATAACTTCTTATTTGCAGGAGGCATTATTTACGCTCTGAATGATGCCAGTTAGCAGTCCTTTATCATGAAAGCTTCCCAACTTTCTGTTGGCTTGCTCTTGCTGCCTCTTGGAAAGCCATCTGTCTCCTCTCACCCACTTCTCAGCCCTGTGGTAAGGACTATAATTGCATCATACCACACTCTCTACATCACATGTGGCCAAGCTGCTGTTCAAAAGATGAAGTCAACATGCTTGTGCTTAAGTACTCCCAAGCTCCCTAAAGTTTATCTATACTCAAACAATAAGAAGGGAAAATTTGAATTTTATCTTTAAACAAATGCTTTTAGTAAGAAAGTATCATTGTAGCTAGTTGTCTCACAAGTCAAGCTCCATGTTGCAAGACAGAAGATTCTAACAGACAAAGCCAAATCATGTTTCTGTACAATAGGTTTTTAATCATCCTTCCTAGGAAGCTTTTGGAAATACATAACAGTTACCCCACCTCTTGGTTTAATGAGAGGGGAAGCCCGATGCTTATTTTATGTTTCCCAGTACACTCCAAAAGCTTGCAGTTTTTCATTTCTAAGATCATGGATATTTGAGGCTTGAAGCCATTTTGGAAATCCTCCTGAAATCGACCCTTATTTCCCTGGGTGGTAAAAGTGAAACCAAAAGTTGCCAAGTGATTCATCTAGAAACACCCAATTTCTTCATGTAAGAACTAAAGTCAATACAATGTCCAGGGGCAGGTGCCATGGCATAGTATGTTTAGCCTTTGCCTGTAGTGCTGGCATCCAATGTGGGCAACAGTTTGCGTCTTGGCTGCTCAACTTCTGATCCAGCTCCCTGTTGATGGCATGGGAAAGCAATGGAAGATGTTCCAAGTCCTTGGGCCCCTGCACCCATGTGGGAAACCCAGAAGAAGCTCCTGGCTCCTGGCTTCAGGTCAGCCCAGCTCCGGTCATTGTGGCCATTCAAGGAGTGAACCAGTGGATCGAGGAACTCTCTCTCTCTGTCTCTCCTTCTCTCCGTGTGTAACTCTGCTTCTCAAATAAATAAATAAGTCTTTAAAAAATACCATGTCCAGCCAGAGAAGAGTAGCAGGGCCTATTTTTTTGAAAGTCAGACAGAATCAGTCTAGCACAGTCTACTCACCTCTTTGAATTTTAGTTCCAAGATTCCTCCTATGTTAGATGGGGGATAGTATAATCTATACCTCCTGCTATTAAAATAAGGAATTGAACTGGGGATCTTCCAGAGCTGAGTAGAGTTCCAAAGATTTGTGCCAGTAAGAGTTACAACTCCCATACTTTCCAAGACCCATACTGCCACCTCTTCCTCTTATTCTCCTCAAGCTTCTTCTAACCAAATCCTGCTGATAGTAACTGTGGGGAGCAACTCGGACTAGACTGTTACTGGAATTAAGACTTATTCTATGCATCTGCTCTCCCACAATATGGCGCTGGGAGAGGAGTAAACAGCTTCTACCCAGCTGCCTCTCACCAACTTGACAAGCTGCAGGAGCTGCTCCTGATTGGAGGAGAGCGGCGTGCTCGGCGTGTGGGCAGCCGAGTTGGGATTGGCGGAGGAGGACTATATAGGAGGAGAGAGACGGCATGGTGGTGTGGGTTGGTTGGAGAGTGCGTTGGAGAGTTCGCGGGGAAGTTCGTTACTTCGTTCTTTCTCATTTCTCTCTACTCATTCTTGCTTTGGGAGTTTGCTGTTTACTTATTCTTACTTTACTATAGAAAGGACTTGTAAAAAAAGGGAACAACAAGCGCCCGGTCCGGTGCGGCTCCTCCGCGTGCGGAGGAGCGGCAGTAACCAAATCCTGCTGATAGTAACCAAATCCTGTTTATAGTGACTATTCCACCAAACCATTGGGTTCACCATTGGTAACTTAAGAAGACTGAGTTAATATAAAAAGTACCTGCACACACATCTTTCTGTGCATCATATCAATGATTCTTCTGTATCATTGAAATCCTTTTAAAGATAATGTTGATGCATCTGCATCCTCAGGGTTCCAGGACATAGCCTATGTGAGTGAGGGTTTTTCTCAGTTAAAATTGCATATTCCATCCTAAAGCATAAGTGCATTTCAATCTACTTCTTAAAACAAAATGCTTTACATTACTTACCAGTTAAATAATTTTACAGCCCTCTTTTAATAAATCTTCTGGTATGATTAACCCTCAAGAAGGTGCTCATCCTGTGGTTTATGGTGTCTCTGGCACACTGCCAATACTCTGGTTTTGAAAAGTCAGGCATTCGCCCAACCTTGCAAATGCCAGCCCTTGCATATAATTACAGGAACCTGTGAATGTGATCACCAGCAGCTCAGAGCTTCTAGCTTCTGCAAATCCTGAATCCCTTAGCAAGCTTCAAAGATCTGCTGGCACTGCCGTAGGGAAAGGTTAGCATCCTAAATTATAGCCTCTCAACTTTTTTTTTCAACATCGCAAATATTTTATTCTCTCATCTATTTTGAAAAAGAGAGAGAAGTGCACAGCATTGCTGTTTTCCCATGTTGTAAATAGATGGAAATGAGGACTCATCAGCTTTTCTCCATCCTTCATAAAACAATGAAAATATGCTTCGTTGCCAGGATGAAACAGAGATATGCATCAGGGGATCCAGGAAATGTAAAAACACTTGACTTAAAATACTTGTTAAAGATTCCTCTGCAAATGTTGAAGGCAATACTGGGACCTAAGAGTGATGTGTGTGTGGAAGGAGGGGTGGGTAAAAAGAATCCTAGTTGAGACCTTCATCAAACAGAGATTACTCCAAATCACCTGTTCAGCCAGAGGGAGAGAGAAGTCATAAGAAATGTGGTAATCAGTAGAAGAAAATGCAGGAGAGCAATAGGATAGCAATGCCCAGCAGTTGAAGCAAGTTGGCTGCCTCATTGTTAGGTAGATATTCCCAGGTCGGCCGAGACTGCCAAGAGGAAGAGCTGGGACACGCAGACCCAGCTGGGCACAGAAGCATCATGTGCGTTCCTACTGTTTTCACTTAGCATAGTTGCACCTTCTTCACTTTACTAGCACTCTCCACTTCACACCTGTGTCACCTGAGGTAATGCCAATTTCATGATGCCAGGGACAAGACAGTGCATTGAGATGGGAAAGGTCCAACACCAGTTTATTTAGCATAGCGTAGGTGAGTGGAATAATGAAAGATGAAAGATCCCCTAATTCCTTTTCTACCAGTGCCCCCTCCTGTCCCAGGGCTGTCTTCGCCACTTCTCCAGCCCTAATTCACTTCCCAGCATGAGCCCATCAATCTCCTTACAGCTTCCTTTCCAGCAGTGAGGTTCCACACTCAGTGGAACTGCTATGCTAAAAAAACTGGTGTTGAATCTTTCCCATCTCAGTGTACGGTCTTGTCCCTGGAATTATCCATCCTTAGGAAATGATGCACTTGCTTAAGAAGTTAGAAAAAGTAAATAAAATTCAATATCAATGAAACTATTTAAATCTGTTTTGGGGTATGGTACAAAATAAACTTAGCAGAGAAGTAACCAATACTAAAAGACAGCAGTGTTGTTCCTAATGCTATGAAAGAAAACAAGGGAGGTGAACAGAGACATGTACAGGACTGTGTAGAGCATAAATATTTATACTAATCAGAGGCCGTGACTTTCTTCCTCCAGTTTCCAAACCTAGAACTTGTATGTTCCTGTCCCCATTCCCAACTCTCCCCCTCTCTTTCTCCAGAATACCTTGTTATAGTCTAGGAATTCTACTGTTAGTAGTGGAATGTTATGGATAATTCTCTTCCTCCTACATAAAAGATATGTGGTAGGAGTGGCTTTCAGCATTTGCTATGTGTTTCCGGGAGCTCAAATTCAAACTCTGAGCATATTTGCTTAGAATAAAGACAAAGCTATCAATGGTCTTCCAGCTCCAGCATGATTGAATCTTGTGCCAGGCTTTTCTAAGTCTTTGTACTCAGCACCACTGGCTGTTGTTCAGTTCTTTCCACCAGGATGTACTCATTGGCCCAGAAAGCCTCTTACAACCTTGTTTTCACCTGGTTAACCACTATCATCATGGCCTCTGGGTGGACACCGTCCCTTGCCTCCCTGATCACATCAAACCTTCTCACTCTCAGCTCTCTTGAGACAACATGACTCTCTTTCATAGTCCTTACTACAATAAAGTATAATGTTTATTGGGTGGTTATTTTATCAATTTCAGAGACTGTCTTTGCTCACCGACAGGCCTTCAGACCCCAAAACAGTGTTTGGCAAGTGATAGAGAATCAGTAAGCTCTTTTTAAATGAATGCACACAATTTTTCTATACAAAAAGATACTCTATGCCTTATGTTCATTATAAATTCAATCACTTATGGGCTTGTCCTGACAACAAAATTACAATGTAGAGTATGAAGTATAATCTTGTGAAAATACAAATTACAAGTTTCAAATAACCAAATGGAAACCAACAGTTTGCAATTTGGTTCACATATAAGTTAGTGACTATATTTCATTCTAAGGATATTTTGCTTCTTATAATATGTGCACCAAAATTAGTGTTTTTTCAAAGAGCCAGGACATCAAAATTTGATCCTCCTTGTAGTCATCCTAGGGTAGCGAATATTTCTGCAGTCACCTTTCCTCTTGGAGAACTCTGAAACTCTTGAATAACTCAGAGCGGAAAATCAAGCTGCCTAAGGACTGGTCAGATCATTTGTACTTCAGGGTTTGTCTGTTAAAAAAAGATCAGTTACGAGATGTGCCCATTAAGTTTTTCATTCCCACCCCCAAACATGGCAGTGAATTGGGAGCATGTGGCAAGCCTGCTCTTTGCTAGTATAGTGTCTGCTATATGGAGCATGCTCAGTGGATAAATACCGATGGTAGTGATATGATCGTGCACTTAGCCTTGACTAATCACTAAGTGTAAATGGGGATCACCACCCAGACTTGAGGGAACTCCTAGCAAAAATCAAGCAAACAAACATGTGACTAGAGCATCTAAACTTATGTAATACTAATGTTACCAGGGCCAATAGGATAGTGAGGGCATTTTTTAAAAGGAAGTGTTTTTTTTTTTTTTTTTTAAGTTAAAGTAACATGATTAAAAAAGAAATACAGGCGTTACAAGTTTTTAAAAGTGGAAAAATTGTAAAAAAAAATCTCTTTCCTGCTAAAACTTCCAATATCCTGCTTAAGAGACACCAATTATTCATTTTCTTATAATTTGAATGAAAATGTATTTCATATATAACTCAATAAATGAAATCAAATTTTCAGTCTTCTTCTGCCTGGTTTTTAAACTAAGGAAAGAATTCCCATTTCAGAATGATTTTATTTTATATATTTTTTTTTCAAGAGGCAGAGACAGATAAAGAACCTCCATTTCTTTGTTCATTCCCCAAATGCCCACAGTGGCCTGAGTGAGGTCCAAAGCCAGTAGAAAGGAACTGAATCCTGGTCTCTCTTCTGGGTGACAAAGATTCACCTAATTAAACCATCACCTGCTGCCTTCCAGGGCTCACACTAGCAAGAAGATGGATCAGAACATAGAAGCAGGAGTTGAACCAAGTCCCTCTAGGGATACAAGTGTCCTAACTTGTAGCTTAACTGCTAGGCCAAATGCATACCCCTCAAGATTATTTTTGAATATTCACTCGAGTTTCCTTCTACTTACCTAGTCAAATTTTAAACACACACATACATATGTTAAACCATTTTATATAAAAATGGGTATTTAAGGAGCCTGCGCTGTGGTTGATCCTCCATCTGCAAAACTGGCATCCCATATGGGCACCGGTTCTAGTCCCAGCCGCTCCTTTTCTGATCCAGCTCTCTGCTCTGGACTGGGAAAGCAGTGGAAGATGGCTCAAGTGCTTGGGCCCCTGCACCCACGTGGAAGACCTGGAGGAAGCTCCTATCTCCAGGATTCAGATGAGCTCAGCTCCAGCCATTGCAGCCTTTTGGGGGGTGAAACAGTGAATGGAGGACCCTTCTCTATGTCTCTCCCTTTCTCTGTCTGTAATTCTCTCAAATAAATAAATAAAATCTTTAAAAAGGTATATACATAAGACTACATATAAATGTATTTTACACATGTATATACACATATGTATGCATTGTATACTCTATTATGTATAGTTTTATATGTGTGCATAAATGTACATATATGTATACATACACACACATATATAATAAAGACTTAATATGTCCAAGCAACAGAATGAGAAATTGTATATATTTTACTATAAAAATTTTAGTAAAATTACATGACTATTCCTATGTTTAGATATTGGCTTGGAAAACTGAATTATTTAAAAAGGATTTGAGGGATATGCATAATTTTACCCAAACATCTAATTTATCTCTGTCCATTTCTTCTCAAAATACCTGTCTTTAAATTTTTTAGACCTGAAATTTTAAAGGTAATACTTTGCCATTGTTACTATTATATGTATTAGTTAGCATACATATTTTTGTGTCTATATGTTCATACCCATTGCCTATGGTACAAAATGTGTCATTTATTAGATGTAAGCCTTTTGTGCATGGGTGTGAGAGGTTGCAGCATGACTATTTTTGAATACTGAGCAGTTTTAATAAAGCCTGTAGGCAAGTTTTAGTACGTTAAGATTTTCATTTTTAATCATCTTCCTATTGCATAATTGTGTTCATTTTCTTTTCTATTTGTTACATGATAATGACAATGATTTTTTTTCCTTTGACTAAAACAAGACCTGTTTGACCCAGTTCCTCATCCACAAATGAGCAAATCATGTAATGTGAGAATGAATTAATAACAGAGCCCTTCAACACCTGTATCTCAGGTGTTTCTGAAGTGCAGGGACATTTCTTCGAATTGTACCTGCCCATGTCAGTTCGCTAATGATTTTCCGCAAGTTCAAAATGTTATTGCGTCCGTCTCACTCATATCTGAAAGCAGATCTAATTATGAGACACATAGAACTTGACAGCTAAAGACATTCTCTCATTTATGACTCTATTCCTTTGGGACATTGTTAAATTTTTTTTACAAAGGTCATTTCTCCTATGAGGAGATAATTTATACAAGTTATTTTGTGGTAGCTATCGACTTCAATTGTATATTGTCTTTGGAAGGAAGAGAAAAGAAAATGGCATGCCACTGTGCATTTTCCACTCACCAAGATTAGCATGTTCTGAGCATCTCAGAGTGTCAGAAGGACACTTCCCTTTGGGCTTTTTCCGTGTGAAGTATCGAAGGAGCTCTTTCACACCTTTCATTTGTGTTGTTAAGACTTAACTCAGAAGTAGAGAACATTTTAAACCGACAGAATAAAAAGCAAACCTCAGAGTGGTTACCCCCCACCCCCATGGAGCTTGCCTGGAAGCCCAGGACACATGTCAGCAAATCTCCTGAAGGGTGGTAAATAAAATCCGAGTCACCTTCAACCCCTTCTTCATCTTTAAAACCCACTTGAGAATGGGTTCCTTCCCACCCAGGCTTTATCCAGTGCGTTCTGGGGCCGTCAGACCTGCAGCCTGCGTGAGGACTAGCTGTAATTGGCAATCCATTTCTCCATTTCCATTGTACAGCCATCCCTGACAAATTAATCACAATCAAATGTTGGCTGCAGCAAGGGGTGCCCTACACGGCAGGGAAGAAAAATGAGGCCTCACGCTGTTCTGACAGCCGAATCTTTCAACTCACCCCATTAGACTGAACAAGGGGACACTGCAGTTTGCCTGTCACTACCACCACCCATAAACAAACAGCTCGCTCTGCATCTCAGGCTTGGCTGATCCAATCAGGCCTTCCTCAGGGCCTGCCAGGTGTCTGATCAATCAGGGCTGCAGAGAAAGCGAAAGGGATTTGTCCTGATGAGGAAGAGTCGCCAGGCAGTGGCATGTTAAGATTGGTGAGGACAGCATTGCCCAGCGCAGCCCAGGAGGGTGATGAATCTGACCATATGGAAGTTGGTTGAGGTCCGTTGTGGCCTCCAATTGGGAGAGCCTGTCTGTCCGTGTGCTGGCTGCTTCTCCATTTTCTATCATCTATCAGCCGCTTATTGAGTTATCTTGCTGTTTCTCTTTACTTATTAGACCTCACTGGTTGGGTGGGTGGTAAGTGATTTCCTTTTCTTAACGTGTACCCGAAAATCTGAAAGCATCTTTAAACATGTCCTTCATGGAAAGCAGGGCACTTCAATATGATTGTAAGAAAATGGAATTGAAAATATTTTGGTGCAAAAAAAAAATTTGAAGTGCAGAATTTGAAATCCTTGCATGTTTGTCTCATGATACTCAGTTTCCATCAACTTTTTGAAGACCCGCCCCCATGCATGGATTTCAATTATTTTTTGCACCAAAATAAACTTACCTGTAAAAATCCATTTTTTTTTTTTAACAAACTGGCTATGCCCTTGTGTATGCCCCATCTCTCTAACACAGTTTGTAAACTTTAGTCACAGAAGAGATTCTCAGGTCCTCACTTTTCTTCTCTTAGTCATAATTCTAACAAATGTTTCTAAGCTTACAGCAAATGAGATGGGAGGAAGGGCTTAGGAGTTAGATGCTGACAGTAAGATATGGTGTTATAGTGAAATGTGATGAAAAAAAAAAAAAGCTCAGTTTTCCCCAACCCTTCCCTCCCAGTATAACAGAATAGAAAACCACATTTTGAAATGCTTATAGCCAAGCTGTGTGATGAAATGCCCACCCAGCATACTAGATTCTAGATGGGAAGGTTTTTATTCACTCCCTCACATCGCCTTTGTAATGTTTAAGATGTGATATTTAGTCAAATTGTGAATTATGTAAAAATTTTCACTTAGAAGGCAGAGAGACAGAGAGGAAGGAAGGGGGGTAGGGAGGGAAGAACATTCCATCCAAAAATTTACCCACCAAATGCATGCAACAGCCAGGGCTTGTCCAGGTCAAAGCTGGGAGCCAGGAACTCAGCCTGGGTCTCCCTTTCTAAAAATATGGTTCACATACTGTTTCATTTAATTTCATACTCTGAAAGCATATGGAATTACATTAAGAACACATTTTATGTGTATAATCCTGTTTGATTTTTGTTGCCTTATAAACATTTTGAGATTACTCCCAGGAATATGTGTCTATCCTATTATTATTATTGTTATTTTATTTGAGAGGCAGAGAGACACACACAAAGTACAGATGGGCAAATGCGGAGAGCTCCCATCTGCTGACCCATTCCCTTAATGCCCTAAACAATGGGGTTGAGCAAGGTTGAAGTCAGGGGATAGGAACTGAATGCAGATCTCCTACATGGTTGGCAAGAACCCGACTTCCAGAGTCATCATGCGCTGCCTTCAATGGTGTGCATTAGCAGGAAACTGGAATCAGGAGCCAAACTGGGACTCAAACCCAGGTGCTGGGATAAAGGATGCAGGTGAGGGACCCGAATATGTAAGCTATCACCTGCCACCTCTTAGGGTATACAATAGCAGCAAACTGGATTTGGGAGTCTAGCTGGGACTCAAACCCAGGCATTTGGATATGAGATGTGGGCATCTGAAATGCCATTTTGAGCACTATGGCAAATACCACCCCACCTTTACTTCTTTTTACAGTGGGCAGTGGCATTCATGGCCCTGTCGTCTGGTTGTCACCAAGACTAGAGCTTGTGAGTAGGTGATGGAACATTTTAATTCCTGGAGGCATGATCACAGTCCAGACTTTAGGAGTGAATAGCATCATTTACTCTAAAATTTCCATTTCACCTTGCCCAGACAAGTGAATATAATGAAGTATAATTAAAATGTTGGCTTTCATACATTTTTTAAATCATTTAAAACCACTCTCATCTCTGATACTTTTCTCAGAAAACCTCTTTCTTCCTAATGTATTTCGGATTAGAGATTGTCAGTCAAGCTGAAGGACATTATATAAGGTCCAGATTATGGAAAAATATTTCCTGGAATCAAATTGAGTGTAGCAGTGACTTATTCAGAATCATATAGAAACCAGACTGTGAATGCAGCACCATGTCCTACTGTTTAATCTTTTCTCAGAAGAACACAAATTGGCATTCTCCTAGTGATTAGTTTCTTTATTTAGGGGAAAGAAATGAATTTCTGTTTATCCCTTACTCTCTCGATCTCTGAAAAAGTACATAATAGTTTCCTAAACCTGCTCTAGAAGCTTGAAGATGCCAGTACTCCTTGGGTAATGGGCTCTTTATTCTAACTTTTCAGTATCCTTATCCCTTACCCTTCCAACATCTTATTGAGATAAGATTTTACCAAAAAAAAAAAATCTAGCAATTTCTAGCCTCCAGTTATTTTGATTGATTCTTAATGTTATATTTAAATTATGTTCCCATTGCATTGAAAATATCTGTGCAGTGATTGAACTGAAGCATGCTTTGAAATTAACAGTGTTAACTGAAGCTTGCACTGCTTGCACTGTAGTGTAGCAGGTTAAGCTGCTGCCTGCGCTGCTGGCATCTCATGTGAGTGCTGGTTCAGATCCCAGCTGCTCCGCTTCCTATCCAGCTCCCTGCTGATGTGTCTGAGAAAGCAGCAGAAGATGGCCCAAGGTACTTGGATGCCTACACTCATGTGAGAGAACTGGAAGAAGCTCTTGGCTCCTGGATTTGGATCTGACAAGCTCCAGATATTGTGACCATCTGGGGGGTAAACCAGTGGATGGAAGATAAATTTCTCTTTCTCTCTCCCTTTCCCTCTCCCTCTCCTTCTTCCTTTGCCTCTCCCTCTACCTCTCCTTCTCTCCTTTCTCTAACTCCGCCTTTCAAAAAAAAAAAAAAAACTTAAATAATGTTAACCACTTTCTGTTAGACACCTATAATTGTACCTGACACGTTATGTGATTTTATAACTCTCAAAATAATCTTGATGGGTCAATACTATCCCCCCCCCCCATTGTCATTGTGCCATGAGGGATCTGAGACTCTAGGATATTCCATAGCAAACTTTAGAAAGGAGAGAGGTAGGAAAAGAAGTCAGATGTTAACTCCTGAGGGGCACCTGAAAGCTTTTCTGACTTCTCCATGCCAATGAGCAGCACTAAGGGAAGTACCTCCTGTCCCACAAAGAATCGTGGTTTAAGACCACAATGTCTACAGTCATGGACACAGTACATTTCTCAAAGTCTACCCACCAAGCATCTTGTCTGAAGAATTCAAATTCTCCTTTCCAGGGCAGGATGCTACAGCCTCTCTAAAGATCTCCTGGGCTGAGGGGTTTCAAACCCCACAACTGGGAGATCCATATGCATCTATGGCAGGTGTACTGGAGTTTTGATGCTGAGTCCCTAGACTGCTCTCACTATGAACTGTGTCTTCTGCATATTGCCAGCTTTCTGAATCAGGTCATTAGTGTGCATTGCAAATAATGCTGGGTTTATGGAGAAAGCAGAATGACCATGAAGGTCTGTCCCCAGCCGATTGCAAATACAGGCTGTGAACTTTAGATGAAGCAATTGTAATAGGTTTTTCAGTTGACACACAGTTATGACCAAAGCCTTTGAATCATTTTTTGTCTCCTTAATAACCATGTGTTTGCTCATCTGTATCTTTAATAAGAACAGAGCATTGCTAGGTTAACAGTTTTAAAACCATTCTTTGCTTTAGGTGGTAAGCATCATGTAGTAATTTTCAAATCAGCTGAATCACTTTCTCTCATCTCTTTCAACACTGCCCTTTCCTCACCAATGTGATCTCTCTCTTTTTCAAAACACTTATACAATACACACACACACACACACATCCTGCAATTGTTAGTTACAGCAGTTTCTAAATTACGAAAATTGATGAATTGACATCAAGGTCTTCTCTCTGTATGAATCTTATTTATCCACCACACATGATTATTTACGTATACTTATATGTATAGAATGAATATTTGCAGAGCCGGCGCCGTGGCTCAATAGGCTAATCCTCCACCTTGCGGCGCCGGCACACCGGGTTCTAGTCCCGGTCGGGGCACCGGATTCTGTCCCGGTTGCCCCTCTTCCAGGCCAGCTCTCTGCTGTGGCCAGGGAGTGCAGTGGAGGATGGCCCAGGTGCTTGGGCCCTGCACCCCATGGGAGATCAGGAAAAGCACCTGGATCCTGGCTCCTGCCATCGGATCAGCGCGGTGCGCTGGCTGCAGCGGCGGCCATTGGAGGGTGAACCAACGGCAAAAGGAAGACCTTTCTCTCTGTCTCTCTCTCACTGTCCACTCTGCCTATCAAAAATAAAAAAAAAAAGAATGAATATTTGCATTCATACATGCACATAATATATATACTAAGTGTATGTATGACTTACATTTATTCTTAAGGATTCCTTTTCTAATTTAATGAGAAGGAGCCCAAACTTCCAGGCCAAGTTCCCAGCACTATAAAGAAATTCTTTGAACCATGGAGACAACCAAGTTATGAAGTAGAATGTATTAACAATGATGGAAGATATTTATTGAGAACTGACATTTTTCCTAGTCTATGTTAAGTGTTTCATGTATATAGGCTACCTCACAAAGTTTTTGAAAAAAGAGAATTAAAAGTCTGAGTGTTTTTTTTTTTTTTTTTGGTGTAATAAACTTAGTCAAAAGCAAGAATTATACCTTAGTGCTGTTTAGGGACTTTGTTCTTATGTATTTCCAAAGATACCAGGCTGACTGGCAGTGGGGGTCTGTTTCATTGGCTTCCATGGACCCATTTAACAGAAAAAAGAAGAGTACCCAGGGTTCCTTCTTAAGCAGCAATGTTAGCTGTAATGTACATGTGAGTGTGTCTATTGGTCCCTTTACTCCCTCGTCTGATTTAATGGAGATTCCAGGTAGTGGCAGTTTGTTCAGTGATTTTGAGACTGATTAATGAGTTGTCACTCTTTTATTGGATATAGGTAATCAGGGGCAGGAATAAAAGTGTGTCTAGCATCTGAGTGCCCAGAACATTCAACAAGTGATAAATGGAACTGTCAGGGTCTTTGAGATGTGTGATTTATGCGCCTACCCTTGGGTTACTACGCTTACTATAAAACCTACAATTCAGCCCTTACCCCAAATGCTGATGGCTTTTATATTTAAGAATTCTGCTTGTGAAATATCATATGGCTTTGAGCAAATAGCTGTCATGCCTGTCAAAATCTTTTCTTAAGGGGCAGCCCATGAAATTATAGTTGTGAAATTTGATGCATATTTTGAGAGAGAATTAATTACTTAAGCTTTTACAGCAGATTCACTTTCATTACCAGTTTTTCTCTCTATTATAACCTCTATGCTCAGTTTTCCTATATGAATTATAACCTTCTCATTGCAGACTGACCCCTCATTTCAACTAATTTTTAAAGACGGGAATTGATTGACATTTTCACAGGCCAGACTGGCTCCCTTCATAAATCTGTAAAATAAAACTGAACTTTCTGCTTTGTAAAATCTCTCTATTGTGATCTTAATAGAGACCTAGACAAGCCTAGAGGATAACTCTATTGACCTCATCAAGTACCTTGCTGCAAGATAGCTCTCCAAACTAGACTATTAGCCATTCCCTTTTGGGAGACTATGCATATTAAGTCATAATTATGGCATCTGACAAGAATCACTAGGACAGCTGAAATCCTAAGGGCACATACTGTGGGTGTCAGAGCAGTTTGTGCACAGAATTGGAGAAGAATCTCCTTGAACCACTTGATTTCACTCTCCTGACATCGCACATGATCTGGCTGCTTGAAGCATCAACTTTTCCCAAACCATTTTCTTTACTTTGAGCCTCCAAGTGTTGTGCAGAGTTTCTCCCATTGAGAGAAACTTCCCTTCAATGCCATCTCTTCCATGAGAGTGAGGGGGTGGAGGTGAATCTGCCTTCTGCTGAACACCATGCCATGAGTAAGACTTTTCCCCATGCTCCTTGCTGTTTGTCATTTGGGGACACGGGCAACACTTCCCTCATCGCATTTGATCACAGTCCGATTTAGGGGTTGGCACATCATGTCCTGTAACAGAATAGACAATCTTCAAAAACAGGGATATGATCTTTGCACCTGAAAGTTTAAACTAAATGCTGTGGACCTGAAATGCATCTCAAGGCAAGGTCACTGATTGGTACTGCCAAGGTCAGCAAACTCGGATAGAGCCTTGTAGAAGCCCCAGAGGATTGATATTGGCCTTCTTTTCCCTCGTTTTCCCTAGGACCGTGAGTGTCAACTTTGACTGCCCTTTGGAATCACCTGGGAAACTTAAAAAAATAAATGCCTGGATTCTACCCTGAGAATTTCTAATACAGTTTCGCTTGGTTGTGACTAGGGCATCAGAATGTGTCCAGTATCCTGGGGGATTCCAATGTGTAGTGAAGGCTGAGATCCACTGAGCATGTGCAAGTAGAATTTGTTTGTCCCTTCATAGGCATTATAGTTTTATTTTCAGCTTTCAGTCTTCTTTACAGAGGGCAGCTGACTTCACATGATTTCTTAGACTGACAAGCCAGCACCTGCAAATACTGAAGCTGTGACAGGGGAATAGAATTCATTTCCACTCCTCTCTTCCCCTCACCTGTCCTCTCCTCTCCCCTCCCCTCCCCTCCCCTCCCTTTCCCTCCCCTCCTCTTCCTTTCTTCTCCTCTCCTCTCCTCTCCTCTCCTCTCCTCTCCTCTCCTCTCATCACCCTCCCATCCCCTTCTTTCCCCTCCCCTCCCCTCCTTTCCTCTCCATCCCCCTTGCCTGCCTTCCTTCCTTCCTTCCTTCCTTCTTTCCCTCCTTCTGTTTTAACATCTAAATTTTGAACATTACTTGAGTCAGATATAACAATTACTAAAATGATTATGGTGTTCTTATATTTACTTTATGCATCCTAAATTACTTATGTTCAGAGTAAAGTTTCTATTACTTTTGGTGTTATTAGAGGATTTAGAATTTGATGAGTATTTCCTGCCTTGCCCACTCTGCATCTGAGAGGTTTGCATTTTGAAAAAGATTTATATGGAAGTCTACAAAATCTGCTGTTTGAATTAACCATGCCAAATTAACCATCTTTCTGGTAGCTGTTTCTACAGTTGGGCTTAGTCTCACAATGTTACAAGTTCATGTAATTAGGTCCCATTGTTAGAGGGAGTTATGAAATATTCCAAGTAAAAATATAAGGTAACTAGGTTTGTTTGCTTAAAGAACATTTCTTTTGAAATGTAGTTTAATTTGAGCTATACTATAGTACTATCATGGTGACTGCAAGCCAGAATATGACTTGACTCCCTCTTTCAATGCTGGTGGCAGAATTTGTTAGCAAACTTCTCTGCCTTTGGTTGTAGAAATCTCCCCTTTGGTCTTTTCCTCATCTTACAGCTAATGTGTTAATTTATTTGGCCACTTGCAGACATACTTTAGCTGCAGCTTAATATCTGTCAGGTCCCTAGGAGGTGCCTGGTGCCCTATAATTTTTCAGTCCTTTGAAGTTGTTTAGCCTAGGATTCACATTCTATCTCTTACTCTAATTATTTCATCTCTATGAGCTGTGGTTTCTCTTCTTCTGTAAAATAGAAATAATAGAATATAACCAAATGGGGCTGCTTTCTGTGCACATTAAATGAAAAAAACATGTCTAAGTGCCTATGGCTGCAACTGATTCATAGGGAATCCTTCCATAGTAAATGGTAGATATTATTTAGTTCTATTTTCTAAACCCTCAATCTCAGGTTACATTTTTCCAATTATTTCTACCAGTAAAAGGAAATTTGGGCTGTAAATGGTGAATCTGCTGTACAGGGCTTGGTTTCAAACTGTTCTGAGCATTTTCACAGACATTTTGGACAGTAAAGAATCTGTGTGTTTTCAGACACCATTTCCTTACAGATCAAGGATGAACACTCCTTTCAGATGAATCAAACAGAAATTAACTTGTACAAAGGACACAGCCTTGGCTTTCTCCCCCATAGGAAGTTCCCTGTAATAATGAGACCATGCCCTCCTTGATACGATCAAACTGGAGACAATATTTCGATGCCCAGGGAAGTAAATTTTGCATTCACAAAGATGCTGAAATACAAACCAAAAGTCATCATCAGTGATTAAAGTGTGGTCTTAAAATTGAGGTATACCCCAAGTTACATACCTATTCAATACAATTGCATTCTTTTTGAGTACTTGTAGCACTGAATCAGAGAGCAGCACTAAGCATATCAATATTGTAAGAATCCTCTGGACAGATAAAGGTTATAAACTGTTAAAACATTGTGCATTTATTCAATAGATGTCCACTAAACACTATACAACATTAGCATAAATGAGATTCATTCAGTTGTTTTGAGTTGAAAAGATTTTCACCAAGTACCCATCTCTTTGTATGCAAGAGAATTTTATGGACATAGCAGACTTTTGCCAGGATGGAGAAGGGAAATTTGGGGCAAATTGTGAAGTGCCTGCACCTGGCCCTTCATTTTAGACCCTCAGTGGTACATACTATGTGAGCACTAAAGAGTGTGCAGACCTTTAGCAGAAACCCAAGGTCTGCTTGCCAAATTCAAGGACAATTCTAAGTCCACTTAAGAGCCTGATGTGTACATTCCAACAGGTTAATAGATCTGCTGGCCCCATTTCATTGGAGGATGGAGGCTGAAATAGTACCAGAAGGTAATTCCAGTTCTGAGAAAAATCAAGGGAGAAAAAAGTTTTTAGGGCAGACTATCTCAAAAAGTTTGCAAATATTTGGAGCAGGAAAATTTGACTTTTTTCAGTGATGAATATTTGTAGAAAGAATAATATCTTAACTGTAATTTTGATTCATTACTATCTATGCATTATCTCTGCTATCTGCCCTAGTCTCTTTTATATACTGCTCCCTCTACACTCACTCCATTAGAGTGTTGACGTATTATGGATGCTTATTTGGAAGAAGGATTTAATTATCCAAGGTGAAGAAATTTAGAGCAGAAGGAGGGGACATCAGTTTTGTGCCA
The DNA here is from genome assembly GCF_051225735.1 of Oryctolagus cuniculus. NCBI lineage: Eukaryota > Metazoa > Chordata > Mammalia > Lagomorpha > Leporidae > Oryctolagus > Oryctolagus cuniculus. The sequence goes on from NC_142877.1 coordinate 40,396,848, forward strand.
TATATTTAACAACAGAAACAGCTTATTAACATCTGCCACATTAATGCAGCCTTCTTCTCCCCCACTATCCTGGTATAGACATTTGTTGATCTTCTCATTGAAACAACATACTTTCCATCCCGATATTAACTAATAATTATCATAGAAATTTTCAGTCTTGATTTTCTGAACCTACTGAAAGATTTCTACCAGCCGGCGCCACGGCTCAATAGGCTAATCCTCCACCTTGCGGCGCTGGCACACCGGGTTCTAGTCCCGGTCGGGGCGCCGGATTCTGTCCCGGTTGCCCCTCTTCCAGGCCAGCTCTCTGCTGTGGCCCAGGATTGTAGTGGAGGATGGTGCAAGTGCTTGGGCCCTGCACCCCATGGGAGACCAGGAGAAGCACCTGTCTCCTGCCTTCGGATCAGCGCGATATGCCGGCTGCAGCGTGCCGGCCACAGCGGCCATTGGAGGGTGAACCAAAGGCAAAGGAAGACCTTTCTCTCCGTCTCTCTCTCTCACTGTCCACTCTGCCTATCAAAAAAAAAAAATTAAAAAAAAAGACTTCTACCAAGATTTTTAAAATTCCATAATAATATTGGTAAGGGGAGTGGGAATTAGAGTATGAAGTTTATGAGGGTTTTCCAAGATCAGGGGACCTGGCAACTTCTTCTCTTTCTACACAGTTGCCCTGTCCTGGGTATCCAAAGGGACAGCATGGACTTTTAAGTCATTATTAGAATACAAAGATGATACCTATGGTAGGTATCTGCATTTTGATGTCTAAGTATTCATTCTTCTTTCTTCCAACAATACATAGCATCACATAATTTATTTAATGTGTTGTGTCTGTGTGTGTGTATGTATGTGTGTAGTCACACCATCTCTGCCCCTAGTCCAGATCATGCTCATGGATTTCCATCTCAAGCCATGAAGTTGTAGTTTGTGCCCTAACACTGGCCAGAGTTACTGATGTAAGAAAGTACTCAGGGCTCAGTTATGGTAAACAAATTAATTCTATTTTTATAGTTACAAAAACTGATCAGAGATGGACACATGCTCATTAGTTCTATTGTGCTGATGAGTTTTGGGAAGCCACTGGAAAGATAAACCAAAATTGTTTCTGCTAAAATTATGTATTTAATTATTTTTTAAATTTTTATTGTTATGCAAAGTTAATTTATTTCATATATACACATTTAGGAACTAGTGGTACTTCCACCCCTGTCACTCATACTTATACTTCCTCTTCCTTCTCCCATTCCCACTTTTAATGTTCACAAAGATACACTTTCAGTTTACATAATAACCATAAAGTTAACCCTACACTAAGTAAAAGAGTTCAACAAATATTATAAAGAAAAAGAAAATACTATTCCTCAACAGAAGAGACAAGGGCTAAAAACAATCATTAAATCTCAAAGTGTCCATTTCACTCCAATACATTACATTTTAGGTACTCTATTAGATACCTCAGATCAGGGAAAACATATGGTATCTGTATTGTTGGGAATGGCCTGTTTCACTAAGTATAATGATTTCCAGTTGCATCCGTTTTGTTGCAAAAGACAGGATTTCATTTTTTAACAGCTAAGTAGTACTCCATAGTGTATATATACCATACCATAATTTCTTTATCCAGTCAAGATTTGATGGACATCTGGGTTGATTCCATATCTTAGCTATTGTGAATTGAGCTGCAAAAACATGGGTGTACAGATAACTCTTTCATATGCTAATTTCTTTTGGTTTTGGTAAATTCCTAGGAGTGAGGTAGCTAGATCAAAAGGTAGGTCTATTTTTAGATATCTGAGGTATCTCCATACTGTCTTCCACAGTGGCTGCACCAGTTTACATTCCCACCAACAATGGATTAGGGTACCTTTTTTCCTACATGCTCTCCAGCATTTGTTGTTTGTTGAGTTCTGTATGACAGCCTTTCTAACTGGGGTAAGATGAAACCTCATTGTGATTTTGATTTGCATTTCTCTGATGAGTAGTGATATTGAACATTTTCTCAAGTGTCTGTTGGCCATTTGAATTTCTTCTCTTGAAGATGCCTGTTCAAGTCCATTGCCCATTTCTTAATTGGATTGTTTGTTTTTGAATTTCTTAACCTCTTTATAGATTCTGGATATTAATCCTTTATCTATTGTGTAGCTTGCAAATATTTTTTCCCATTCTGTCAGTTCCTTCTTCACTGAGTGTTTTGCAGTTCAGAAGCTTCTCAGCTTGAAGTAATCCCATTTGTCAACTTTGGTCTTGATTACCTGTGCTTCTGGGGTCTTTTCCAAGATTTCTTGGCCTATGCCAACGTCTTGCAGAGTTTCTCTAATCCTTCTCCAGTAATTTGATGGTACTGGGTCTTAGATTTAGGTCTTTGATCCATTTTGAGTGGATTTTTGTGTAAAATGTAAGGAAGGAGTCTAGTTTTATACTTTGGCATGTGGAGATCCAGTTTTCCCAGCACCATTTGTTGAAGAGACTGTCCTTGCTCCAGGGATTGATTTTAGCTGCTTTGTCAGAGATAAGTTGGTTGTAAATGCATGGATTGATTTCTAGAGTTTTTTCTGTTCTATTGGTCTACACATCTGTTTCTCTGCCAGCACAAGGCTGTTTTGATTATAACTGCCCTGTTGTATATCTAGAAATCTGGCATTGTGATGCCTCTGACTTTGTTTTTGTTGTATAAGATTGCTTTCACTATATAGGATCTCTTTTGTTTCCATATGCATTCTAACACCATTTTCCTAGATCTCAGAAGAATATCATTGGTATTATGATTGGGATTGCATTGAATCTGTAAATTGCTTTTTGTAGTATAGGCATTTTGATGATATTGATTCTTCCAATCCACAAACACGGAAAATTTTTCCATTCAAAGATGGCTATATAGGGAATGATGTACTGTGCTGGGCAAGGGATAAACAGAAAAAAAAACAAAAGTGTAGGAAGTGCTCTCTCAAGGGAGAATTAGATAAAACCACACTGGGAATTCTACAAAAGGAAGAGGAACAGCACGGACCTGTGTGGAAGGTGCAGACATGCGGCACAAACTTGGAACAACACACAACTGCAGCAGCTGAGAGTCAGAGCAGGCAGCAGCTTGGTGGCAGTTATAAGACCAGTCTGCAGCAACCCATGGTGATATAGTTGAAAGGAGAATATGGCACAAATCCAGCCTGGAGCCCTAGGGACTAATAATGACTTGCAGACCCAGTAGAAGTAAAAGGGCCATGTATATCTCCATCCTCCCCACAATGGTGCCTGCTGCCCAGCTGAGAGAGGGCAGATGCCATTTTGGGCTTGGGTTGCAGCTACAGAAGCCTTTGTGCATGCACAGCAACTGGCTGAGAGAGGGCACCATCTTCTCATCATTGCTGGTGGCAGTGGCAGGGAGGGGGTAACATTTGACCAGTGGCTCTTATGCATACATTTGATCCAGAGATTCTAGCAGAGGAAAAACTACAGACCCCTCTGACGTTGGGCCTGGCTGGGAATATTGTCAGGGGACTGGGCACCCATATAGGTATTTTGGTGAGGCACCACCAGCCTACCAACATACCATAGACTCCAGGACTCAAGCAGCCTAAGCAGAGCTGGTTTGGTAAAATCTGTCTCTGTGTGGAATGGACAGGCTGGCAGAGCAGAGTGGAACATCTGCACCCAGTGACTGTGGGAGCCTTGTGTTCTGAGACTGGAGATTTGTTAGCTACGCAAGAGGGTGCAGGGTGTGGTTGCATTTTTGGGCAATCACTGGGTGTCCCTCCACATGTGTGGAGCTCTTTGAATGCCTCAAATGGGTCATTGTAATGGGAACTGTTTAAAGAGTGAGGACTGAACAGATTCTTTGTGCAGTACATATGGTGGTGCAGATGAGTGTTGAACCCACTAGGGGCTAACACTTGGGCATTGCTCAGCTTAGAGGAGAGGAGGTAAGAGGATGATCACACCAACAGATATGACCAAGCCCCCCTTCTGTTAACAAGAGGAAATCTACCAAGCTCAACTCAGGTGTTATCCTGGATACTCATGCCCCTCCTCTACCCCAACCAGACCTCCCTGACCAGACCTCCCTGGCCATACCCAGAACACACCTCTTGGTATTCACTGAAATCGCACACATTCTACTAAGACACAGAAGCATAGTTCAAACATAAAAGCCATCAGAGGAAAAGACCAACAAATAACTCCACAAATGCCTAAAAAAAAAGGCAGAATTTGAGAAATAAGAATAAGAAAGATACAATTACCCCTTACCCCAAAGGAACACAATATTTCAATATGAGACTGTGAATATGAAAAGACTGATGAAATCCTGGAAACAAAATTAAAAATATTAATCATAGGATTACTCAAAAACAATCAGAAGCAAATTAACAAGCTAAAGAAAATCATACATGACATGAATGAAAATTTTTCCTATGGAGTTCAGATTAAAAAGAGAAATCAAAATAAATTATCAGAAATGAAGCGGTCAATATATCAAATAAAAAATCACAATGGAAACAACAGACTTGGTGAGACAGAAGAAAGAATAGCTGAGAATATCTGAGCCTGAGCCAGAAGGCAAATCTTTGGAAAAAAAAAAGAATTTCAAAACTTAAAAGCAGTATTGGAGATACTATCAAATGAACCAACACACAGGTCTTAGGAATTCCTGAAGTTGTGGAATGAAAAATTGGACTGGAAGGGCTATTTAGTAAAGTATTTACAAAAAGCTTCCCCAATTTAAAGAAAGAAAGGTACATCCAAGTTTAGGAAGCACATAGAACTCCTAATAGACATGACCAGAAAAGTCTTCACCATGACGCATTGTAGTCAAACTTTCAACAGCAAAACATAAAGAAAAGATTTTAAAATGTGCATGAGAGAAAAATCAGATTATTTTTAGAGGATCTCCAATTAGACTAACAGCTGATTGCTCATCAGAAATGCTACAGGTTAGAAGAGAATGGCGAGACATAGTCCAAGTCTTAATAAAGCTGTCAACCCAGAATACTGTACCCTGAAAAACTCTCATTTATGAATGAAGGTGAAATAAAGACCTTCATAACAAACAGAAATTGAAAGAATTTGTCACTACTTGTCCAGCCTTACAAAAGATGCTTAGGGATGTGCTACACACAGAAACACAGAAAGATAAACATCATGATGAAAGAGCAGGATGGCAGAAAATCTCCCAGTAAAAGTGCAAAGGAAATCCAAAGTAAATAATAAGAATATTTATGGGAAAATGGCAGGGCCAAGTTGTTACTTGTCAATAGTCACCTTGAATATAAATGGCCTCAACTCTCCAGTTAAGAGATACAGACAGGCTGAATGGATTTAAAAACAATACCAATTGGCCGGCACCGTGGCTCAATAGGCTAATCCTCCGCCTAGCGGTGCCAGCACACCAGGTTCTAGTCCTGGTCGGGGCGCCAGATTCTGTCCTGGTTGCCCCTCTTCCAGGCCAGCTCTCTGCTGTGGCCAGGGAGTGCAGTGGAGGATAGCCCAAGTGCTTGGGCCCTGCACCCCATGGGAGACCAGGAGAAGCACCTGGCTCCTGCCATTGGATCAGTGCAGTGCGCAGGCTGCAGCGCCAATTGGAGGGTGAACCAACGGCAAGGGAAGACCTTTCTCTCTGTCTCTCTCACTGTCCACTCTGCCTGTCAAAAAAAAAAAAAATACCAATCTATTTGCTGCCTATAAGACACACATCTCACCAATAAAGATAAATACAGACAATGTGAAAGGATGGTAAAAGTTACAATAGTAACAGAGGACTTCAATACCTCATGATCATCAGTAAATTGATCAACTTGACAGAAAATAGAGAGAAACAAAAGAGCTTATCAACATTATTGACCAAATGGACCTAACTGATATCTACAGAACTTTTCACCCCCAGTGGCAGATTACACATTCTTCTTATCGGTGCTTTCTGTAGGATAGACCATATGCTAGGCAATAAAACAAGTCTCAGCAAATTCAAAAATCAAAATTATACCATGCATCTTTTCTGACCACATTGAAATGAAGCTGGAAATCAACAACTGAAGGATCTCTAGAATGTATGCAAATATTTGGAAATTGAACACCATGCTCCTGAATGAACTGTGGGTCATAGAAAAAATCAGAAGAGAAATCAAAAAATTTCTGGAAACTAATGAAGGTGACAATACATCACATCAAAACTTATTTGATACAGCAATCGCAGCATTAAGAGGGAAGTTTATAGCAACTGATGCCTACATGAAAATTAGAAATATATCAAATAAATGAGCTTTAATACATCTCAAGGACCTAGAAAAAATAACAACAGACCAGACCACAAATTAGTAGAAGGAAAGAAATAATTAAGATAAGAGAAGAAATAAACAAAATCTAAACAAAAAATACTAAAGATCAGTGAAATGAAGAGCTGATTTTTTTTGAAAAAATAAAACTCATATACCATTGTCCTAACTAACCAAAAAAAGAGGGAGAAGACCCAAATCCATAAAATCAGAGATTAAGAAAAAGATGAACAACAGAAAACATAAAAATATGAAGAACCATCAAGAATTACTACAGAGTTGTATGCCAACAATCTGGGAAACATAGAAGAAATGGATAGATTCCTGGACAATACGATTTACTGAAATTGAGTCATGAAGACATAGAGCACCTAAACGGACCAAAAACCAAGACAGATATTCAATCAGTTTTCAAGTCCCTCCCAAGAAAGAAATGCCAAGGATTGCATGGCTTCACTGCTGAATGCTGCCAGACCTTTAAAGAACTAATTCCAATTCTTCTTGAGATATTCAAAACAATTGAAAGGGAAAGAATCCTCCCAAACTCCTATGTAGCCTGAATTACCTTAATTCCTAACTCTGAAAAAAAAGATACAACAGAGAAAGAGAGCTATAGACCAATATCCCTGATGAACATGAATGCAAAAATCCTCAAAAAATATTAAACAATAGAATCCAAAAACTCATCAGAAAGATCATTCACCCAGACCAAGTGGGATTTATTTCTGGTATGCAGGGATGGTTCAACATTTTCAAATCAATAATTGTGATACATCACATTAACAAACTGAAGATCAAAAACATCTGGTTATCTCAATTGATGTCAAGAAAGCATTTGATAAAATATAACATCCTTTGTGATGAAACTCTAAGCAAGTTGGGTATATAAGTACATTGCTCAACACAATCATGACAGAGCCATGGCCAGCATCCTATTGAATGGGGAAAAGCTAGAAGCATTTCCCCTAAGATTCAGGACCAGACAAGGATGCCTACTGTCATCATTGCTATTTAATATAGCCCTGGAAGTTTTAGCCAAAGCCACTAGGCAAGAAAAGAAATTAAAGAGTACAGATTAGAAAGGAGAATGTCAAGCCATCCCTATTTGCAGATGACATGTTTTTATATTTGGAGGATCCAAAAGACTCCACTGATAGGCTATTGGAACTCAAAAAAGTTTGGTAAAGTGGCAGGATATAAAATCAACACAGAAAAATCAATAGATTTTGAATACATAAACAGTGCCATGGCTGAGAAAGAACTTTTTTTAACTTTTATTTAATAAATATAAATTCCCAAAGTATAGCTTTTGGATTACAGTGGCTTTTTCCCCCCATAACCTCCCTCCCACCCGCAACCCTCCCATCTCCTGCTCCCTCTACCATTCCATTCATATCAACATTCATTTTCAATTATCTTTATATACAGAAGATCAGCTTAGTATATATTAAGTAAAGATTTCAACAGTTTGCACCCACACAGAAACAAAAAGTGTAAAGTACTGTTGGAGTACTAGTTATAGCGTTAATTCACATTGGACAACACATTAAGGACAGAGATCCTAAATGGGGAGTAAGTGCACAGTGACTCTTGTTGTTGATTTAACAATTGACACTCTTATTTATGGTGTCAGTAATCACCTGAGGCTCTTGTCATGAGTTGCCAAGGCTATGAAAGCTTTTTGAGTTTGCCAACTCCGATCTTATTTAGACAAGGTCATAGTCAAAGTGAAAGTTCTCCTCTCTCTTCAGAGAAAGGTACCTCCTTCTTTTAAGATCATTCCCATTCAAAATAGTTACAACAAGAATTAAACACCCTGGAATAAATTTAATCAAAATAGTCAAAGACCTCTATGATGAAATTACAAAACATCAAAGAAAGAAGTAGAAGACATAAAAATGAAAAAAGCTGCTTAAGTTAAACCTTGGTGAAAATGGGTTTGTATAGGAGGAAGCACCTGGCTCCTGGCTTTGGATTTGCACAGCACGCCAGCAGTAGCGGCTATTTCGGGGGTGAACCAACGGAAGGAAGACCTTTCTCTCTGTCTCTCTCACTGTCTAACTCTGCCTGTCAAAAAAAAAAAAAAAAAAAGAAAGAAAATAGGTTTGTAACTGCTTGCAGCCATCCTACTTATCATTTGAACTCATGAAGGCTCCAACATGGATGTAGGAAGACCACAGTTATGAAAAAAGACTGGATCCAGGTGATACCTATGGGCCCCTATGTGAGGCAGTAGACTTCCTTGCTTGTTCAAGTCAGTTTGTGTTGGTTTATTTATTATTTATTAATTAAACAGTCTTAGAGATACAGAATCACCATCTGAAGAAATTTTACATGTATAACTTCTATATCACTTTTTTTCTACACTGTTAAAGAAAAAACAAAACCAAAACATTTTGGCTAAGGTCTTAATTTTTAGTCAAACTATTCCATTCTCTTGACTGGCCCAAAAAAGAGAGAATGAGGTAAATGATTGATAACAACCAGTACTAGGGAAGGTATGAAAAAACTTTTACTTTCCTATAATGCAGATGGGAATATGAATTTTGATTACCTGTTTTTAGAAAGTAATATAACACTAGCTTCTAGGATTTAAAATTTGCATATTCCTAAAATCAGTAATGCCATTTTGGGAAGTCTTTCTTAAAGGAATAAAAATATCAACATTTAAGAATATGCATGTATTTCTGCTGAAGTTTTGTTAACAGGCAAATATCTAAACAATCAATTCCAATGGATAGCAAAATGCATAAATTATGGTACATACATAATATGAGTTTTTTATGAAAAGGAATAAATTATATCTGTGCATATTGATTTGAAAAGATTTTCAATTTGAAGAAACAAAAGCATAGAGAAGTTTCTGAAACAAAGATAGTCATTGGTTGCATAAGAGGAATAAAACTGGAGATTCATGATTTTTTTTTCTGTTGTCCTTAAGATTATTTGCAGGCTTGACAAAAACAAGCAAACAAGTTCTGTGAGAATTTCAAGAAAATTTCCTTCTTTTGCCTGCATGTTGTTTTTAATAAAAAAAATTGTGTGAGTTGATTACAGAGGTCTCGTTCAACCCCATAAACAGAAAACAAACACTTTCTGAGTATTCTTTTTCTTCTGTGAATCAAAACAAAGGAGTTAAACAATATCCTGTCATCAATCTTAACCTTTTTAGGCAGTTTCCTTTTACTCTTTTTGAAGATGCTCAAGTTCTTCATAGTACAAGCTGTTTTACTACTCCATAGAGATGGCTGTTTCTTGACTTTGATTAATTCTACAGTTCCTGGTTTGTCCCCTCTGGAGTGTTTGGTTCTGCCACTAGAGTGTTCATACCTCTTATTCAACTTCTTTCCTAGACTGACTCTATAATTTACTGAGCATGTGTTCTTGGGAGAGTTAATGTCTCTGGGCCCAGCTTCCTCAACTTTAAAATGGGCTGACAATGTCTGCTGACTATGCCTCATAGTCAGAAGGAGATGATACTGAACATGACCTCTGCATGAATGATTCACCTTGTATTTTGTCTCTTTTTTACTTGGGTATTAACAGACTTCATTTAGTTGGATTCAGCAAACTGGTTCTTTAAAATTTATTTATTTCACTTGAGAGGCAGAAGCAGAAAGAGATAAGGAGGGAGGGAGGGAGAGAGAGAGAGGGGAGAGAGAGAGAAAGAGAGAGAGTGAAAGAAACTCCTACCCACAAGCTCACTCTCTAAATGACTGATAGAGAATGCACCTATTCACTGGTTCACTCCCCAAATGCCCCCCACAGCAGGAATGCCCCAGGGAGCTCCTAACTCAATACAGGTCTCCTACATGAGTGGGGAAAACCAAATTACTTAAGCTATTACCCCTATCTTCTAAGGTCTGCATTAGCAGGAAGCTGGTATCAAGAACCAGGTGTTGATAGGGGATGCAGGTATATTTACTGACATCTTAACATCTAGTCCAAATGCCTGCCTGCATAAATAATGTACAACATAATGTACAACTGAGATCAAAAAGAAAAATACATGCACATACACACACACACACACACACACACACAAGTTTGACATCTAGTAAGACTGTCCAGGAATGATGAAATATTGTACCTTGTTGCATACAAGCTATATGTTTTCTTACCTTGTAACACTTGTAATATGATGCCTTAAAAATTCTGCTTACAGTAGTAGTTTAGATTTTTTGTAGGTCAGGGGTCAGTGTAGTTATAATTGTCATTGTTCATGTGTAGTCTTGATAGTAGGAAGTGGACCATACTGAAGTGGAATTTGTACTTTCAAGCTACAAAAGTATTATGCTGTAAATGCCTTTGTAGAAAGTAGACTCTCATCACAAATGGAAAATGCAGTGTGAAAAACCGCCTATTTGAATTAGTGTTAGAAGAAACTGGACCACATTTGATTGGTTGGGGTGTTTTCAATATTGCTGCTTCAGTGGACTGGCTTCTTCGGGAGGACAATTCTTTGCTTTCAGTTTGGAGGATGTAATACTTTAAAAGCAGTGGAGCAGGAGAATTGATGTGCATGGCACGCAACTTTTCAGCATTTATGCTCTTGTTCCTGCCAGGACCAGTTGGCAACATGCTTCGTTTAGGAAATCACAGTTGTTCTGCTTTCATGGCACGCCAGAACCAGGCTTGTTGTGTCTTCTGAACACTATTGGCACCAGAAGGTCATACCCTTTCCTCAGAAGTCCGGTTCCTTGCTCCTTGGGGACCTCTTGGAAGCTCCAGGAGTCCCAAAGCCAACTGAACACTGCCTCTTCCTCTCTCTGGGTGGTAATTCCCTAAGCTTCTAAGTTGCTATAATGAGGATTTCTTCTATTTGTTTCACTAGCTCTTTGTGTGGCAGTTGCTTGATTGTCTATCTTATCTCAAAGTTTTCTTTTGGCCTTCTCAGTCCCCCCAAACATCTTTAATCAATGCCTTATGTCATGTTCTCTGTTAAATGGCTATGGTAGATTCTGTTTGACTTTTTTGACCCTGAATGATACAGCACTGAAAAGAAGGAATTCCAATTCTGTCAAACTACTTTGGGTTTGCTGAAATTGGTGTATGATTGGTGATATTTTCTAATAAATCAACAATTTTCAAGATGGGCACTGAATGTCTCAGAGCGAACCATCTTATTTTGATGGAGAAGTGAAGAAGATAAGCAAAAAAAAAAAAAATCCACTTTTCTTCACCACAAATAGCTTCCTTTTAATTTTTTCTATATTGTGTTTTTTTTTTTCATAAGTTTTTGTGTTAAAAGGATGTTCTTTTCTTTGTATTGATTTACTTTTGGGGGATGTAACAAGGTATATTGCCAAGCTATTAAATTCACATGGTCTCTACCCCTACCAGAAATAAATTCTTCATTCTTTGTTAATGAACTTTGCTTGTATTTTTCTTAACACATAGGTTATGTTCCCACTATTGGACTATCCTATCCAGGAAGGCAAAAACAGCTCTGTAACATTTACGAGCACTGAACCAGGGTGTAGGAGTCCTTAGTATGAGTCTCTCCATGCTCAAAATCTCACTGGATTACTGTGGACAATTTCCGTAACCTTCCTTTAGCCAACTGCTTTATTTTAATACAAAGACAATAATAGCTGCCTTACACAAATTGCATGATCATTTGATGCTTAAGTGAAATACTGATTGTTTTTATTATTAGTTGTTTTGGAAACCTCCCCATTGTATACAGCCTAGTATTTGCACTCAGTTGGCCTCCAGTAGATGCCTGTTGAATAAAATGAAATGTTCTACTTACTGTTGCACCATAACAAACCACCCAAAACTTGGCGACTTAAAACAACCACCTTAGGTTTTTTCCTAAATTGCTGTACATTTTGTGTATGCATTCAAGGTGTAAATGCAGCCTTTTTTTTTTTTTAAGTGACTTCTTTTTGCTGTGTAAAAATAGAATTTTTTTAGTACTACAACTAATTAGCCTCATTTAGATTTCTTTTATTAAACCTACTTGGAACTGTTGATCTTTGGTCTTTTGTTTTGGGAAAAAATCAAAAATCATAGACTTCACTCAAGTTATTTTGGAATCCTGCTAGGTGAAAATGATATGTCTGAAAGAACCACATGAAATCTAGTTTCCAGGTAGAATTCCCATCCTGCCAATTTTGGGAATGTCCTAAAAATGTTCTCCTTAGGGGTAAAAATGTTTCACCTTAGAAACCATCTAGGTGAAGTGAAAATTTATTTGAAGAAAATTATTGAAGAGAATGTTTGTCAAGTGTGAAGGCATAGCTTTCATATGGATATTTTATTAGTGCCTTAGGGGGATCTAGTAATAATACCACTTCTCACTGTGTTTACATTTTTCTGAAAAATAGAGACCACCAAAAATTAATTTAATTGGAGGAATATATTTCAAAATGAAGTATTTACTGTAAGATAATTGCAAATAATATATAATCAAATGTGATAAGAGCCTTTTACGTTTGTATAGCTTGTTTACTTCTCAAAGCATGTCATACTCTCTTCTATGAGTCTCAAAAGGAATAAGAAGTAAAATAGGAAAAAAAGAAGCCTTTACAAGATGGAAAAGACACATGCTATTTACTATTGTATTTGAGTAAAGAGGGAAGTAGATGTTATAGCTGTGCCATTTTAAATAAACCAAGTTGTCAGCTAAACCAAAATGTCCTTTGTATGTGTTGATTTGAGCATCATGTGCTTTTTCTTTATATCTCACATTTGGTCAAAAGTAGAACAATAGTTATTGAGTGAATTGTTTCCCTTAGTAATATATTTATTCCACAAGTCTGTTTTTGTAGAAAAGAGATTGATATCTGCCTTCAAGGTGCTATAACTGCCACTTGGCAAGCTTTCACAGGATTGACATCTTAATCCATGATGATTATGAATAAGAACCGGTGATTTCCAAACTTACCAAATAAAAAATTTGTTGGTAATGTCAAAATAAAGTTCTCAAATTTGCTCCCCATCATAATACAAAAGCAGCTATAAATTTTGTAATGTTAAAAAGTCGTTGGCATTTTAGGAACTATAACTAAATATTACATTGGTAAACCAGTAAGAAAATGCACACATGAAGGATAACATTCGTGCTAAAGGCTAGTCTTGATATCCTTGGGAATCCCCAAAACTCTAAAGTGAACTGAAAGTCCCCTACGAGATGATAATTCATGGATCAGCAGCTTTGGCACAATAAGTGTTGGCCGATAGACTACACGTCACGTGTCAATGTCTGTGTAATAGAGAGGAATGGCTGCCTCAAGAGCTGAATTGAGAGGATTCTAAGGCCTAGTTTGGGTTCATATCAAAAGAATCATTATCTATTTGTGAAGTTTACCAAGGAAAGGAGAAGGTACTGAGTATAGAAGAACAAATGTTTGCCTTAACCTAATTTAGACCATGTGGACCTCTTGACTCAGCTTGCTCCAGGAAAAGATAATTAGATAGTCACTAATTTATATAACGAAGGATTAAGCTAAGAAGTTAATTTAAAAATACATTTAAAACTACTCCAGAATATTAGTACCATTTAACACTAAGTACATGTAAGAACAAGTTAAGATTTCTGAATATTTCATCCTGCTATTAAGTACCTTGTTTCTGCTTTCCTGGCTTGAAGACAGTCTCTGTTTTTCTCTAAAACAAATTGAATATCGAAATGTTCTAGTCCCTTCTCTTTGCTATCAATCGATACTTGCTAGTAGTGCAGCCATTCCACATAACTTGCAGGTGCATAGTTTATTCTAACTGACTTATTCTCACAAAAGATAAATCAGTTGCTGAGACCATGCAAACAAAAATGGAAGTGGGAGGGGATATGAAGAAAGGTGTATTGTAGATGACTTTGCTTCATGTACCCAATATTCCTACTTATAGAAAGTCACTCACCCTATGAACCAAACAACTTTTTTCCTTACTGAATTTTGAAATGATTTTGGAGGAAAAATATTCCAATGCTTTTTAATATGTGCATGCACCATTCCAGGAATCTTCTGGTTCCTCCTAAAGCTCTCCCACCTTGGCTGTATCCCACCCTGAGCATTTTGGGGGAAAAAAGTTAAATATATCCAATCAAAATTTTCATTGTTTAGAATGGTTTTCTCCCAATCATGAACTCATTATAATTGCCCAGATTTTCTGAAAACTGTTCTCTGTCTCTCTCATTCTGACCCTCTTATGTGTATTCTACCAGTAATTATCTTTCCAAACCCCATCTTAAGATATCACCTCTTTGCCACCCCTGATAATTAATTGCTTGCCTCCAGGATGGTTTGTTTCTACTTTCATCATTGCTCTTCTTGAAAACTCTATTTTTCACCTGGGCTCCTTGAGGGCAGGGAACATGTCTTAGTCACCCCTGTGTCTCCAATGCCTGGAACTGCGAATGGCTCGTGGTAAATGGCCATAAATACTGATCAGGACTTTCACTCATGTGGGATCCTTAACTCCCCAAGGAGGGAGAACTGACTTGATTATTTGGTTCTCTACCCTCAGCAGATGCCCCACTGAAAGCTAGTCTGATACTTTCTTTCTCCATTTTTCTTGACATTGCATTACATTTTTTGTACTTTATGTAGGTAGAGTCATAAACAAAGAAAATTGAGGTGAATGATATTTGTCACATTTTATATGTATTTTTAAATACCTTAGAATCAATTCCCTTTATAAGGAGAATGGATCTTCTTTATGGGATATTTAAAATATAAATGCTACTGTGGTTTTTGGTAATTTTTTTTACTTTTACTGCCATGTTCCATCATATCGTGAGAATGGTTTTTGATGTTTGACATGAAAATGAAAAACTAATGCGTAGCTAACTAAAAACATATCCCCCAAGAGAAGACAGGATAGGCATTGAGTGCAGAGGTGTTTGTGCCATATTTCTGCCTGTGTTAAGACCTTTTGACTACCCTGGCTCCATCAAGATGCTGGCCCAGGCTATAAGACAGGTCCTTGGCAATCTTGGGATGGATTTCACAGAAGAGGTAGAACTTTTCTCCACATAACTTCGGGAACAGATGAATGTATATTTTCTGGACTCTTTGCAGGGAAATCACACTGAGGGCTGCCCATAGAACACAGACAAGCCAGTGCTTGTCTTGCGTTCATCTTTTTGCTGGTGAGGCATGAGTAAGTGGACACCCCCACAGGTCAGGAAGAAAGAATGAACACTGACGGTGCTGAACAGAAGTCTGTGGTCCTTGCATCAGCACCAAAGTGCTTTGAATGATGATGTGCTCTCGACATCTGTACTCACAAGTACTCTCACAATTCCACCATATTTTTGGTGGTTTCTCTTTTTCACATAGTGAAGATGGCTTCACTGGTGAATGCTTTTGTTTATGCCATGTAAAAACATTTACTGAACCCATATGATGTGTCACACAGGGTCGTAGGCACAGTGGACACATGACTGTAGTTCCAACAGAATTTTCACTCTCATGAGGAGACAGAAAGTAAAAAAAGTAAGTGGACAAACAGTCAATAATTACTATGTAATCTGCAAAAAAAGTAAGACTGAGTCATGTAGACAGTGTGGCTATTAAGGGATGGCAGTAGTGAGGAGGGGTTACTTCAAGTTTTAGCCATGGTTTTCCTGGTCAGAAAGAATGAAGATCTCAATATTTTGTACAGATCTTTGCCTTCCTGTGATTATTCTCCCATGCATCCATTCATTTATCCTGTAACCACAAAAACATTCATCTACTTTGCTCGATGCCAGGCATTATTATGGAACACTAGAAGGGCACCCTTCCAAGTCATTTTAGCCCTGAGGATATATGCTTTCAGTCATTTGAACTAATTAATTCTCTTGTTCGTTCAACTACCGTGTTGGCAATTCTGTCCAAACACAACCAGTGCTATGGGACAAGGGTTGGTGAAAGAAGACATGATGATATGATTTTCTAGAGTCTTACAACAAGTCAAGTCTGGCATATTTATGAACTGCATCACAATATAGCAAAATGTCCAAAATTGTTAAACTCTTCACACTGAGATTTGGCCCGTGGGTATATCACTGGCACCAATGTCCTCAACATTGTTTGTCATCTCTTCCTTCTATGCTACTTTAAGAATTCAGATGATTTTCTTTTCATCTGACATGCTTACTGTATAAACTTTTAAAACAATGGTTTATAGAAATAGAAGGAAAAATAGATTGTATCATAAATACAAAATGAATTTTATTTATTTAAATTCATTGTCTGACATTGGCTTCTGTAAGTAGCCTTTCCAAATCATTTTCATGCTGAAAAAGGAGTATATTTCATAGCTAGTGAAGTTCTTCAAGACTTTCTAAGGTCTCCCTTGAGCCTATAAAAATCAAAATTAAAATTTTATTTCTGAGGATCATTTGTTAGAGACCTGTAAGTCTTTATAGATGCAATAATAATTTGCAATTATTTATTGAGCATGTGCTGAGTGCCAAGCACAAAGTCAGTTACTGCAGCAGATGCTGCCATCATCCTACCCAGAGCCCTCTTCTCCACACTCATTATGTCCATGCGGCCATTCATTCATTCCCCAAGAAACTGCATGTCTCTCTTAAGGAGCATCACGTGGCTTCTGGGACCTGCTCTGCCAAATACATGGATAGGCCAGAATGCCAAGGAATAAAAAACCTCCACACCAGTATCAGCTGTAATAAATCCATGAGTGATGGAGCTTGATGGATAGTTGACCAACTACTTTGCTCCTAAAACACGATAACTGATGGTGTGTATTCTATACCATTTTTCAAAATTCTCCAGTGGGTCTTTAACCTCAGCTTCTCACAGTTGGAACGAGGTTGTTTCCCAAATAAATTTCTGTTAATTTTCTTCCAGATAATTTAATTGCAATCAAGTTCTTGTCTGTAGGTCTGTTTTCAGAGAAGCCAAGGAAAGTTTGGGCATATTGCAAACATTAACTCAGTTCACTTTTATCACCTCTCCAAGGAAAATGTTTTCATCCCCAATGTACAGGTGAGCAAAGTGGACATGCAAGAAATTAATTAGCTTGCTCTCTTATTCCAAAAATCCTTTCATTTCTATTTTGTTGTGAAGAGACTGGTCAAGGTATGGTCTTCTATGAATGTGCCGCCATGTGTTTAATGAATTTTTCAGCAGAATAATAAATCAAATATTTATTTATCTGAATTGGTATACACATGGTAAAAAATGTGGGAGGTAGAACTTGGATTATTCATTCTGTAAATATTTATTTTCTCCCACCAAGTGCCAGGCACTCTGCTCCCTCTTAAGTCTATAGTGGCAAATGACAAGATATCCTCTGAAAACAGCAGAATGCATTGTAATTTGTGAAAAAATCTTACTGTAGCATTAAACATTTCTGTGATGATGGGAGCTTATGCTGCTATTCAAGAAATATCCAGAAATAGCAAACTGACTGCTAGGCATCTTCCCTGATACCAGTTAAATGGCTGTATGTCAGAAAGCAGAAACTGGTTACCCTCTTGTATATTCTGAGTAGATCGATGTAATATTTTGTTCCTACTGGAGTATGAATACCTTTGCAGGTAATGAATGCATCTGCCACTGCACTGACTTTGAATAGTGGCTAATGACCACTATCTGAATATAATTAAATATCAATATGATAAATTGGCATCAATATGATAAATTACACAAACTTTGGTTTTGTGTGCTTCATTCTCTTTTTCCCTTACCTTCTTTCGTGCTTTTCTTTGTCCTTTCTACTGAGGTAGATTCGTGTACCAAAAGATCATGGTGCTTTGCTCTCAGCTATCTGCCCTAGACTTTCTCCCTGTCTTCTCAAGTTCAGTGCAAAGTATTGCTGGTAGTAAGACAAGACATTGCCTCCCCTAAGGAGAATTTTTACTTCTTGGAAGTGCTAAATCATAGAAAAATATTCACTACCAAAAGAGGATGCCATAAAAATCAATTCCAGATACTTTGGTCACTGGCGGATATATTTTTTAAAGTTTTTTTTTAAATTTTTTTGAAAGGCAGGGTGACAGAGAGAGAGGCAGAGACCTTCCACCTGCTAGTTCACTCCTCAAATTTCTTCTAAGGTCTGGGCTTGGCCAAGCTGAAGCCAAGAGGCAGAAACTCCATCCTGTTCACCTACGTGGGCAGCAGGGTTCCAAGTGCTTGGGCCATCTTGACTGCTTTCTCAGGCACTTTAGGAGGGAGTAAGATTGAGATTGAATGTAGAGCTGCTGGGACTCAAACTGGTGCTCTGATATGGGATGTGAACCTCAGTACTGGTGGCTTAAGCCACTGTGCACAGTACCTGCCCCACTGGGGGATATTTTTTAAAGATTTGTTTATTTACTTGAGAGACAGAAATACAGAGAGAGGGAGAAGGAGAGAGAAAGAGAGTAAGAGTGAGCGCTGTCTTCCACCCACTGGGTTACTCCCCAAATGACTACAATGGCCAGGACTAGGCCAGGACAAAGTCAGGTATCAGGAAGTTTTTCCAGGTCTTCCATGTAGGTGGCAGCAACCGAAGGACTTCGGCCATCTTCTGCTATTTTCCATGGTCATTAGCAGGCTGATGGACTGGAAGTGGAGCAGCTGGGACATGAACTTGTACACTCATAGAATGCTTCTCTCGTAGGCAATGGCTTAACCTGCCACAATGACAGCCCCTGGTTGTCGCTCCCCCTCTTCGTGGAGGAACGACACAGGACTCTGCGCTGTTCTTTTGTCTGCTCGGCCCTTCCCGGGTTTGCTCCGTGGAAGGGCGGTTCCCCCTGCCACTTTCCCCACTTCCGCGGGGGAGCGGCACACCGCCGGCCGGCTCTCTCGGGGGCTGCTCAGGTGTTCCGCAGGTAGATGTTCCTGGTGCATGTTGTCTCTCTCCTCCTTTATAGTCCTCTTCCACCAATCCCAACTCTGCTACCCACACGCCGAGTACACTGCTCTCCTCCAATCAGGAGCAGGTCCTGCTGTTTATTGGTTGAACTGGAGGCAGCTGTGTAGAAGCTGTTTCCTCCCTTCTCAGCGCCATATTGTGGGAGAGCAGATGCATAGAATAAGTCTTAATTCCAGTAACAGTCTAGTCCGAGTTGCTCCCCACACCTGGTAGATATTTTTGAAACTTATTTCTATTTAGGATGCTTCATTTTTACTGAGATCTCTAGAATATGGGACATATTCAGGAGCTACAATAATGAACTTTGAGACCAAGATACCATGCCCTCCTAAATTTCAGTGGGGGCAGCTACTCCTTTATACACTATCTCCCTGCCTCTGGAGAAGGAGTTGGGGGAATTATATACTCTCCAAGCTCCACTTCCTCGTCTGTCAGAGACACCACCGATCCCCTCTCTCCTGCCCTGCCATCACTGCTTCTGTCTCTGGTGCTCCAGGGCTCTTTTCCAGAGGCAGCATTCTGAACATCTTCTCCACTCAGGGTCTGCCTTTCTGGCATTGCCATTCCCAGATCTAACAGTTGCTCTTCCTTCCTCTGTTTCAGCTGCTAGGTGAGAACTTGCCATCACCTTGAACTTCCACACCATTGTGATTCTGGATACAAAATTCCTTCTTCCTGAGTGTAACCTTTCAGCCTTTGACACCTTAAACTCTACTACATCGTTGGTTGTACTCTTTGCCTTCTCTCAGCACCGGCTTTTGGTGATTGTGTGGTGTGCTTCCTGGCCTCATCCATTCTCTGAGTCCATTGAAGATTTTTACAACTCCCTCTCCCATCCTGGATCCTGTAGTTGTTCATATCAACAAAGGTCTTGTATATGCGCACTTCTCCTCTTCATTTGCAGCTCCTTTCTCTTCTTTCTTTATTGGTCTCTTAGTTCTCTGCCAAGATTATCAGGATACAGATGGCAGATTGGCCATATTTATCCCACCAAACATCCATGTTGTTACTTATCAGCTGGGTGCATGACTCATATTGGTAGTCTTAAGGCTTATCTCTAATCAGTTACTTACTGCAACCTTCTCTATCCAATACCAATAATCCCTGCTCCTCTGAAGATGTGGTAACTAGGGGGAGAGTACCAACCGTTTTGGTGTTTTCTATGATTCCATCTATTGAAATCTCAATCTTAGCAGTGTTATCCCCATAGTGTGCATACGGTAACTCTGAGGCTCTGGTGGTTCACTTGCCCAGAACTTGCAAAAGCTGTTTCATATTTTTCGACTCACACATCTATGGTAGGTCTTCACTTCCCAATGGAGCCTCCATTTCTGACCCTAACCTTGCCAGGTCTGGTCTTCAGGTTACATAGTTTCTTCCTTAAGTCAGGTAAAAGATGCTATTTGATAGACTTTGGCCTCCTTTTTCTCCTCCACTACTTCTTCCCCCTATATCTCCATCTACTGTCTTCTCCTCCAACATGATAATGAACTAGTTTGCCCTTAACATCAGTTTCTACTCTCCTTAGTTTTCCAGATATTGATCTACCAGCTATCCTCCTTTTTGATCTCTCTTAATCTCCCCTTCCAAACTAAATATTTTCCTCCATGTCAAACAAATCTAATATTTAAAATAAAAACCACAAACATCAATTGGTATTAGTATCCCAAAGAAGCTTATCTTCTACTTTCCCATCAAATTCCTTGAATAAAGAGACTTGTGAATTTACATCTGGTACTACCTGTCCACAATAACAGCAAGACCACTTTCAACATGGCTTCATCATTCTCACTGATCCAGTACTGAAAGTCTTATTGTAAATATCAAAAACCTCCAAGTAAGAGAACCAAATCATACAGCCTTGATCTCCATTTTTCTTGAGATTTTGAAGCTTTCTGATGCTTTGACACCACCACTTCTTGAACAGGCTTTCCCTGCTTCTCTTCTCACCTCTCTGCTTACTTCTTTCCCGGCTCCTCTTTACCCATCTTGGTCTCTCCTTACTCTCACACCTTGTCCTTAACATTCTTATTTAAAAAAAATTGTTTATTTGAATGTCAGAATCACAGAGTGAGAGGGAGAGACAGAGAGAGAGAGAGAGATCTTTCATCCGTTGGTTCACTCCCTAAATGGCCACAATATCCGAGACTGGGCCAGGTAGAAGCCAGGAAACAGAAGCTTCTTCTCTGTCTCCCACATGGATATGGGGGCCCCAGAGCTTGGGCCTTCTTCCTAGGAAGAAGCTAATGCTTTCCTGGGAGCATTAGCAGGGAGCTGGATGGGCAGTAGAGCAGCCAGAACTTGAACATGCACCCATATGGGATTCCAGCGCTGCAGACAGCAGCTTAACCTTCTGTGCCACAGCGCTGGCCTCTGTCCTTAACATTCTTAATTAATTATAGGCTTAATTTATGAATTACATCCACTGATTTTTACTTTTTAATTATTTGTTTACAAACTTTTTAAATTTAAAGCTAGGGAGATACAGAAAGAGATCTTCCATCTACTGTTTCACTCTCCAAATGGCTGCAACAGCTGTCCTTGGCCAGGACCTGCAGACTCAATTGTGTCTTCCTCGTGGATTGGCAGGAACCCAATACTTGAGCAAACATCTCCTGCCTCCAGGGTGCACATTAGCAGGAAGCTGGAATCAGGAGTCTTAATCCGATGTTGAATCCCTGCCCCAAACTTTGACTTTTATTTGATGTCACTTTGAACATCTCCTTCTAGTTTTTCCATTGGCCTTGGATTTATTTTGTTTAAATTTAAATAAATTATCTTGTTTTCCTTTGTCTTCTCATTTTCCCTCTCTTGTAGCATACAAGAGTCAAATCTGCTGTTACTCATAACATTTCTTGTTCTTTGTCTGTTTCCATGTGCAATTAGCTGTCCAGTATTTTCCAGTAGTTTTCCATATGTTTTGAATATCTCCCAGCTATCCCCCTCCAGATATCATCCAAATATATTTTATTTCCTATGACTTTAGTACCTGCTTTATTAAGGTATTACCTTATCTACTGATCCTTTTCTCCCAAACTAGACTTTCTGCAGTGAAGTCCATGCCTTAGACATTTGAGTCCCCATAACTTTGCTCATATTACCCCTGAAGAATCTTGTTCCTTATTTGCATTCCGTTATTCTTTGAGAATCAGCATAAGTACATTTCTTCTAGGAAGTTTCCTTTATCCAACAGCCTCTGCTTTTTCTCCCTAATTTGATAAGGACCTCTTTTACATTTAAATTCTTAAAAGACATCTTTCTTACCTGTCTTTATTATTTTACCCATAATAGAAGAATTTTTAAAAAATGGAATTTTGAGTTCACTCTGCCTACATTGACCCACGTTGATCATTTACCAGCCATGTGGTTTTGTCCTAGTTATCTAACATTTGTGGACTTCACCTTATTTATCTAAGCAACTAGGGTAATAAGTTCTGGGCTTTAGGTTTATTGGAAGAATTAGAAACAACATATGACATAGCTCCTAAGAAGAGTATTTGGCTTTCAGTCTTCATTAAGATATATGTTAAATGAAAATGATCTTTCTTTTTGTTTGAAGATTTATCTATTTACTTGATATGCAGAGTTAGAGAGAGAGAGACAGACAGACAGACAGACAGAGAAAGGTCTTCGGTCCGCTGGTTCACTCCCCAAACGGCTACAACAGCTGGACCTGGGCTGATCTGAAGCCAGGAGCCAGGAGCTTTTTCCTGGTCTCCCACATGGGTGCAGGATCCCAAGTACTTGGGCCCTCCTCTGCTGCTTTCCAAGGCCAATAGAAGAAAGCTAGGTTGGAGTTGGAACAGCCAGGATATGAACTGATGCCCATATGGGATGCCATAGCCCCAGCCCGGAAAAAGGTCTTTCTAGGTGTTATTGAGATGCTGTTGAGAACAGACTATGGCACAGAATATGCAGTTAGGAAATATTTTCACAGTGAAGGGACTAGAGTTATAGGAGGAAAATACCTGCCACCAATTTCCTCCATCCAGGAGCCAAAGAAGATGAAAATTAGACTGAGGAAAAGTCTGACTCATTTATCATCTATCAGGGAGTGAGTTTGCCTGAAGACATCCCCTCCAGACTATAGAAAGCAGCATTTTAAGATTGCATTTCAACAATTTGTCGTGGCCACAGCCATCCCTGGTCCCATTTTCTGAGCTGAGCATCATATCTACTTTTCCCCAAGCTTGAGGGAGTTCTGCCCTTGCATGCATTTTCAAAAATAATAGCTATCGGTTGTGCTACAGTGACTTTGCCAATTCCCTCAGCTTTCAAACTCTGCTGATAGAACACATCTAGCTGTTTAAAGCTCCCTTCCTTTCTCTACTGACAGTTTTCTTTTTCCTTCACAAGTGACAACTACTTGTGTTTATTGATCAAATTTGTATGTTTTTAAATGGCATGCTCCCCAAGGGTCAATGGTGATTTTTCTGTGACTTAAGGGAACTAAAATTATCTTAATGATGTTTCCTTTTGCTTTCTGCAGTAGGAAAAGGTCTGTGTGTTACAGAGTACAGCTTGGGAATTCAGACTACCTAGAGCTGAATCCTGGTTCAAGTTCCTATTAGCTTTCAAAGTTCAGGCAAACTTATGCTATTGTGAGCCTGTTTGCTTCCCTATAAAATGGGGCAAGAATTAATTATGTTCCCACTGAAATAGTATCACTGGGAGAACTTAAATGATAAAAAGCAATTAAATGTTCTTAGCACAGTGAATAGCACATAGTAAGAAATCAATGTATATTAGCTATTAAGATTTTATCACAAATCTTTTATAATTAACAGCTTAAGCATCAATCTGTACATACATTTCCAGATGATATTTTTATTTAATCATTCTACATTTCTTGTTATTTGTTTTTTGTTTATTTTTGTTATCACTCAGGATGAAAATTCCACTCAGCGGGTAAGGCATAGTGTCCCAACCATTCCCCTGGCCCGCTCTTGACATCTCAGCTGGGAAACTGTGAACAGGAGGGAACAGATGAAAACATCACTTACTCTGCTGAACAGCAGACACATTCTAACATCTAATTCAGTGTTGATCAGCTTTTGTTCACTTTCCCGAGTCAGTGTGCCTAACACACTCCTATCGATATAGCAGTGACTGGCTGATTCTCCTGAGGGTACAGGCTACATACATACAAACAAAGAAGAACTCCCGTAGTTCCAGCCCAATTACCAGCCTGCAGAGAGATTTCACTGAAATTAAAGGAAGGCAACCATCTGTGAACAGAGACAGCCTTGCAAGTGGGAACACAACTTGGCAGTTCAGGACCTTTTGTATAAAAGAGAGTAGTCCTTTCCTGAGGGAGAGGGTGGGGAGGCTGTCACCTTTGAACCTGAATTACAGACATCAGCAGGTGATCCCAGCTGGATTTCAGTTCAGGGTACACATGACTCAGCGCAGCATTGCAGGGGTTCCTCCTCAGGGATAGGCCATGTACACGCCACCTCCTCCACACACTCCCCATGGAAAGCAGTGTTCTTCTAGGAGATAGCATGGCTTCTCTTGTTATTACAGTAATACTATGTTGCTTTTGAAAAGAAAATGTGAAAGGCATATATATATATGTATATATAGATGTATATATATGTGTATATATATATATATATGTATATATAGATGTATATATATGTGTATATATATATATATACACACATACACAGAGTATGCACACACACACACACAGAGAGAGAGAGAGAGAGAGAGAGAGAGAGGGAGAGAGGGAGAGAGGGAGATGAGAGTTGAAGGGGCTCTCCCAGCTGCTGGTTCACTCCCTTAATGTCCACAATGGTCATGGCTAGGCTAAGGCCGAAGCTGGGAGCCAGGAACTCCCTCCAGGTCTCCCATGTGGGTGGTAGGAATCCAATTACTTGAGCCATCACCTGCTGCCTTCCAGGATCTTCATTGGCAGAAAGCTGGAGTCAGGAGCAGAGCAGTATTGACCACAAGACTCCAATATGGTATGCTGGCACCTTAGCAACAAGGCCAAATGCTGGCTCCCTCTCTGTTGCTTCTAGTGGGAGATGGATCTGCACGAACTTTTGGAAGCCATTCAGGTGAAACATTTCCTGCTGGCATCATTGACATGGCAAGCTTTCTTTTGGGAAGGAATGAGAGTAGAGGGTCAATTCTTTTGCAAGCGACCTGCATGATAGTGTTCAGGGAAACTGCATTTGGTTTGGAGAGATTTTAATGCAGCCTTGGGAAGAGGAGAGAAAAAAAAAAGAAAACTGCATTTCTCAGCATTTGCTGCCATAAATATGTTCCCTGCCCAAACCCCTGCTCTCTGCATCAGCTGCACCCAGCAGTCATACATCATGCTGGCAGGAGAAGCCCTGGCTGCCTGCCACTCAGGGGCTGGGGTGGAAGCCCAGTGCCCTGTTTGTACCATCATGTGCTGTGACTTGTAAAGAGATCAGGGATGAGTCCTTGCCCAGACAGCTATGTAACTCTTGGAGCTGAGCGCAGTGTGGCTGCTGGAAGCTCTATGAGAGCCTGCTGAAAGCATGGCTCCAAACATTTGAGGAGTAATTCTGACGGCGGAAAGCATCCACTCCCCCTATGCGTAATCAGCCCCACTTTTCATGTTTATTTTTTCAGGCCTCTGAACATACTATAAAGTCACATGGGGCAGAATAAGATGCGCTCTGCATCTATCTTTGAGGGAAATACTTTGTAAAATAGGAATCTTAGGAGAGCAAAGACGAGGAAAGAGGGAGAGGGGCCAGAGTCAAGCAAAATGTTGAGGCCAAATACATCTGTTACAGAATTTCAATTAAGAGGTCATAGTCTAGATTTTGGACATATTTGTCATTTTATGAAATTCTACTTTATTGAATTCAAAATTATAGCAATTATACAATGCCCCTGTAATTTTGCATTCCCCTAGAATACATTCAAATATGATATGATACCTTACTCAATTTGAAAATTTATATTTTAGACTTATCAAAAGAGTACTTTGGGATTTATTTTGGACACAGGTTTTTATGAAATATCACTTATTTTCATACACAAAAGGAAAATAAAAGGGAAATAAGTGAACTGATGTACACCTAAACCTTCAGGGAGTCCAAATCTTCCAAGTCAATGTGCTTCTCAAATGCATTGTTCTTCATGTTTTCTTCCCAATGGTATTAGCTTCTGTGCTAGGACAATTAATGGTATGTAGTGACTGTTCTCAAAAACAAGGAAAAACAAAAATACAAGTAACGGGGCCAGCGCCATGGCTCACTTGGTTAATCCTCTGCCTGTAGCGCCGGTATCCCATATGGGCGCCGGGTCCTAGTCCCGGTTGCTCCTCTTCCAGTCCAGCTCTCTGCTGTGGCCCTGGAGAGCAGAGGAGGATGGCCCAAGTGCTTGGGCGCCTGCACCTGCATGGGAGTTCAGGAAAAAGCACCTGGCTCCTGGCTTTGGATTGGCATAGCTCTGGCTGTGGCAGTCATCTGGAGAGTGAACTAACAAAAGGAAGACCTTTCTGTCTCTCTCTCTCACTGTCTAACTCTATCTGTCAAATAAATAAATTAAAAAAAAATATTGTTTGCCAGTGTTAAAGCTGCATTCTTTTCTTTATTTTTATTTTTATTTTTTGACAGGCAGAGTGGACAGTGAGAGAGACAGAGAGAAAGGTCTTCCTTTGCCGTTGGTTCACCCTCCAATGGCCGCCATGGTCGGCGCGCTGCGCTGATCCGAAGCCAGGAGCCAGGTGCTTCTCCTGGTCTCCCATGGGGTGCAGGGCCCAAGCACTTGGGTCATCCTCCACTGCACTCCCGGGCCACAGCAGAGAGCTGGCCTGGAAGAGGGGCAACCGGGACAGAATCTGGTGCCCCGACCGGGACTAGAACCCGGTGTGCTGGCACAGCAGGCGGAGGATTAGCCTATTGAGCCGCGGCGCTGGCCAAGAGCTGCATTCTTGCTCTGCTTCCTCGGTAAACCTACAAACTCCTTGAGCATGGTACGGTTGTCGCACCTTTGTCTTGGTGTCTACCTCAGCTGGCAGCAGAATTGTGTTTGGCTCTTTTGGATCCCTAATACATATGCATATGGTTGGATTGCTGCATCCTCCTTTCGTAGCAGAAAGAAAAATTGGCAACATCTCCCTGCAAAGCATTCTTCCAGTTTTGGAGTCCTGCAGATAAAATTATATGTCTTCAGGTGTTAGGAAAATCTGGGTCATATTCCTCTATTTGGGAGCTTGAAAGAGTTTTGATAAATGTTAGGTTTAAGATGGTGGTGTTTCTCTTGGTCCTAAATGGACTCTAATACATATATTTGGAAAAGGAGGTGGGAAAATTCCAGATTCCTCATTAGACTGTTAACTATATAATATGATCATCCTTTGAATTTCAGTGGAAACCTCTCCTTCTCCGTGGCAATTTCTAGAATTCAGTTTGGATTTATATCTACTCTGTCTGAATTTCTATAGCATATTTGATTCTTTTTGTTTTGTTATCAGATTTTATCTTTGGATACTTTTACATTACAGAATAATGATGAGCATGTGTGAGTGTTTTAATTTGAGTTAAGATTCTGCAGTAGAAAAAGTTTCCAACGCAACTACAAAGATGCTGATTGGCAATAGGGAAGTGAGACAGAACAGGAGAGAGCAACAAAGAGCATATTAATAAAAAAGGTTTCTGTTGTGTACAACTGGGATTCATTTTATTGGAGACTTGTAGGATGTCCTGATCCACAGAACCTATGAACACATTTTACTACATGGGAAAATGGACTTTGTCAATATGAAGTTAAAGGTACAGAAATCAGGGAATTCTGGATTATACAGTTAGGCCCAAAAAGAACATAATGATCTTTACAATAGGAACAAAGAAGAGTCAGAGTTAGAGACTGTCGTATTAACAACCGTCAGAAGGAAAAAAGGAGAGATGGCAGTGAGATCAGATGCTACAGTGGTTGGAGGAAGGGCCAGGAGCCAAGGAATTCAGACTGCTTCCGGAAGCCTGAGAAATCAAGGGAATGGATTTGTCCTTGAACTCCCAGAAGGGATGCAGTCCTGCAGAAACCTTGATTTTAGCTCCATAGAATTTGGTTCAGAACTTTCACCTTCAGAACTGGGAGGGAACACGTTTGTGTGGTTTGAAGCCACGAAGTCTGTGATGATTTGTTACAGCAGTGGTAGGAAACCAATACAGGGATTTGCTGTGTGCTTCCTAATTGTGTCACAGACAGTCAGGGGGACAGAGGCATTTCTCCAACTCCCACTCCTCGTTTGGTGAGCATTGTTCCCAGAGGAGTCAACGTTCCATCACTTAGGATCCATTCAAGCTGAGCTGCCTCCAGCCCCCTTCAGATGCCAAAGAAAGCGCGCAGCCAGTCAGACACAGGTGCACGAAATAGAACACCATAGGCTTGCCCACTAACTGGCCATGGAGAAAACTGGTGACACGCCTGGTGGACCAAGGGAATATGAATGAGGCATTGGCATTGCCTGCCATAGTGTGTAAGTACGTGTGTGCTTGTGGGGTGTGTGTCTGTGTGTGTGTTCTCTCTTTGCCTTATTTCTTCGGGCTAGAAATTCTTTACCATCCCCAGAAGCCGCAGCACAGAGGCTAGCGTCTAGGAAAAATGCTTCTTGACTGATTGGCTGACAGAATGTGACAGCCTGTGGATGTCACAGTAAATAAGGAAGCTGGCTCTTTTACAGTGATGTTTTCTCTAATTCCTAAATTAGGACTGTGCAAAAAAAGGAGAAAGTTGCTATTTCTTGGAAACAGAGTCAGGAGATTTTGCAGATACTAAACAGTTTTGGTGCAAGGTGGCTGTCAATCACAAATGCAAGTTGTCACTAAGCAAAATGGCCCTCTCCCGCTGCATGACCGATCTGCAATCTAAGACTCCCTCGTCAAGGTTAGCAGATAAATCAATACAAAAAGAGACGAGCATTGCAGGTGGTAATGATGTCAAACAGCCATTTCATGTGTCTGGCAGAAAATTGAGCATATTGGTAAAGCACTAAACACTTCCTTTGAGAAAGTGCTCAGCTCCCTGGTCCAAAAAGGAAAATCAGATTAACACTCACAAATGCTTCTCGACACCAGGAAGATGGTTTTCTCCTGACAAGGGTTTAGATACGACAGTGTGATGGACACCAGCATGGCCTTGCTTTTGCCAGGGATCTAACTTGACCTGGCTTTTTTGGGCATGTGTGAAGAACCAGATTCTTTTTTCTTTTTTTCCTTTTTACCCCTGGCATTATATTTTTTTGCAGTGAACTTTAGCAAGTGCAGCCCTGCCATTTGCAGATCTGTTGTTTATTCGAACTGAGCTTCAGGCTTGTCCAGTTACATTAACCTTCAGAACACATTTACGATGAAGGCTGACTGCCTCTTCTTTAAGGAAACCTGGAAAATAGTCTTTCTTTTCTGCGCCAGCTGCTGCTCCTGATTGGAAGACAGCAGACAAATATTTGATGCCCTTGAAGGGTGTTTGAGTAAATTGACTGACACCCATTGACAAAATGACCCTATGGTATTGGAAAGGCTCTTGTTTATATATGCATATACATACGCATATGAAATGTTTCGTATATTTATATGTGCCCTGCATACTTGTGTATATAGATATATATGTTGTTACATGTGTGTGTGTTCTTATATATATATATATATACATATATATGGAAATACACATATATACATAAGCCCATAGAGCTGTGTTTCGAGAACCATTTTCTAGGTAAGATATTTGAAAATAATAAATAATAAATGGAAAGTGTGATGTTAAAATAAATTGTAAAGAAACAGCAGTAACTGAAGATTCTGGTATAAGGCAGAGTGTGATTAGTCCCCAAATGACCTAGAATTTAGTGAATTATGTGGAATCCTGATATTTATTGGCTTTAAGGCAATCTCAATCCAGTGCATATTTGTGGAGAGTTAACAACAGTCATGTGAAACAGATGGGGGTCCAATATAGAAACTATGGACTAACTATCCAAAACCAACTGGCCACTGGATTGAGACACTGAGTCTCCCTTAAAATTGAGCAAATGTAGAAATGAACTAGGAAAAACTAATTCCACATCTTTAATCTTGTTCCTGGGACTGTGGCTTGTAGTTCCATTTACTCCCCTGGGATTCTGGACCGTTTCTATGTGCTACACTACCTTTGGAGTTATGTCTAAGTAGGTGATAACCTAGTGAATTACCTTTCAGCGAGCTATGTTTGATGATAGCACAGTTGCTCACCTGTTACTCCTTTTGCCCTCTCTTCACTGTCCTACCTTGTGGATAGCTATCAGAGCTACTTTGCTGACTCACTTTTGGTTGGGTTTGTCTCATAGCAGAGGGGAGGATTTGAGCTGCCTTCAGCACAAGAGGGGAGAAGGAAGTGACTAGGGTGTTTCTTTACTGCTTCCACCTTTCCATACCCATTTCTCTCTTCTCCCATCTTCCTAACCTGGCCACCTCCTTCTGTATCAGGTACTGTGGTTCTGGCAATGGCTTCCTGATTCTTTGACCTTGGTTCACAGGGCAGCCTCTGTCCCTTGGATTCTACTCTCTCTCTCTCCCTCTCTCTCTCTCTCTCTCACTGGCTTGTGGTAACACTAGTTCTTCCCTTGGTCCCTAGCAGGTAAGCTGCTTTGCTCTACTGATAGCCTCTTTTGATCCTGCCCATGTCTCTATAATTAGTCCCTTCATCAAATTTCTATATTTAACCATCCAAAGTACATCGCTTTCCTACCTAGACCTTCGTCATTCAATGTTGCTCTCCCTATCCGTAGCATTCATCAAATGTGAAGGAAGATATGGATTTAATATTTAATTATGTGATACTTATGTAGACATATTGAAATGCCATAGTTGTCATTTCGCTAGTATGCTATTCAAAGTATTTCTGAGAGAAACAAAAATAGAAGGTGCCATATAAGATAGCATTATGATTTGTGCTTATGCTTGCATGTCTGTAAAGATAAGGTCTATGTCTGTGTTAGCATACCAAGGTGGTCTCTGAATGCCTTGGTTCAGTGCCTACCAGCCTAGAAATAATGGGATGACTAATGTGTTTTCTAAACAGGAAGCAGAGGCTCACCAAGTTTATTTCAGTCTTGGTAACAGAACCTAAGATGAAATACATTTCATATTGTTTTTATGTTCTTGTATATCTGTTAACACTCTAGGGGTGATTTCTTCCCCTGCCCCTACAGTGTTGTTAACTGCTTCCCTCTTCTATGAGGGAACTTCATAGCAGAAGTTTGAAGTATATGAGGGTACTTAAAGAAGTTCATAAAATGTAATTAAATTTTCTTCAGTGCAAAATTTTTTTAAATGCATAGTATTTTCCCTAATATGAATTCCTCACAACATTTTAAAGTATTACACATACACACACATACACACACACACATTCTACAGAGAAAGAATCTGAGCTGTGAGTGCTATGATTGTTACTGCGTCAGCACATGTTAACCAAAAGCTGCAGAATGCATAAATGTGGTTTAAAAACAAAGAAACCAGAGATCAGACTACTCTCAGACCCTTGTTAGATAGTTCAAGTTACAGAAAATAAACACTTTAAAATCTAATATTTACTAGGCAGCATGCAAATAAGGGCAGTTTAATTTGGGTATAAATAAAGGTCTTGAATAGTTGGAGTTAAAAGAGAAGGTAACTAGGCAGAAATCACTTCTGAGTCAGGGCTAGCTTCTCTGAGAAAAGGCAAATTAACTGGTGATGTGACAGTAGTCACCAAACCATTATGATATCTTGAATTCCTTCTTTCAGTTTTTTTTTTTTTTTTCTGTAGAACTCTCCTTAAGGAATAACTCCTTCAATGACTGAAAGAATTTAAAGACAATTTTCTACCTAATGGTCCAACGATCTTGTCTCTAATAAAAATGTGAAAGGGCACCCAATAGGAATAGGAGGCAATTGTGTCATTCTTGATTTTGGGTGTTTGAGGGGGTGGAGAGCAAAGGATGAATTGTCATGCCCCCATGTGCCCAGCCAGGTTCTCATTTTCTTTGTTATTTCAGGCCGTGCAGAGTAAACCACCACCCTCCTCCCCTTCCTTCTGAAAGTACCGCTGCCTCTTTTCCAAGCTCACTTGCTTGCAGAGCCTGGCTGAGGGGACCACCATGGTCTTTACAGTTCCTTGCCCCCTTCTTGGCTCTAAAAAGAAATCCATGGCTTCTCTAGTAATCACTATGATAAAATGAAAATTCAATAAATGAACTACTCAACTACAAAACCTTATGCATATGTCAAGGCTCTTGGTCTGCTATCTCTAATGCTACAGAGCTGGATAAACAGTGAACACTTGGGACAGCTGCACTCAGCCCCACCAGGGTGGTGGTTGCCCAGCCTTCTACCTTTTCTGCCCAATCCCCTCTAAGACTCATGCTTATATTTAATTGCTAATGTATTGGTATTTGGAGGTGAAGCCTAATAGGTGTGCAGATCATAATGATTACTTCTCCATGAGTGGACTAATGCCATTATGAAAAAATAGAAAGCTCTTGGGAGTGAGTTCTTTCTCTTTACCCTTCTGCCTTCTGCCATGTGATGATGTATTAAGAAGGTCTTCAATGAATGCTGACATTCATTAGACTTCTGAGTCTCCAGAACTCTGAGCCAATAAATATCTGCTCATCATAAATTATTCAGTGGAGTAGTTGGGACTCAAACCTGTGTTCATATAGGATGCCATAGCAGGTGGTGGCTTAATCTACTGCACCACAATGCTGGCTCTGTATATTTATTTTATTTCGCTATTCTTGAGCATCATATAAATGGAAACTTGTAGCATTTACTCTCCGTCATGCTTATTTCATTCAAAATACTGTTTTCAATTATATCTATGTTGAATGTATCAGTATCTATTTTCATTTATTTGGCAATATGATGTCTATTTTATGTCAGAAATATAACTAAATATTATTAAGACACAGAACGCAATGGACCATACTAAAGAGAATTTCAAAGTGTCATTTAAGTGTTCACTATTTACGATAGAACAAAAATGATAGTTTTACCTTTGTTAAAACATCCCTGAATAGTTCCCAGGTCTCTGTGCTTGACAGAGTTGGAGTTTTACATGTTGACTCTCACACAGTCATTGTCTCAGTTTCAATTCCTAAAAATACACCCTTGAATTTGGGGTTCTGAAAGAACACCTAAGTCATTTTCAGATAAACTCTCTTTATTTAGAAAATATTATAACAAACCAGCAGTTAGAAATGCTCATCTGTTAAAGGGATGATTTTCTCTCTGGTTTTTTGTTTGTTTGTTTGTTTGTTTAATACTTTATTTTTCAGATAAGTTTTAAGTTTATAGCAAAAGTAAGCAGAATGTTCCCACATTTCCTACCACTCCCTCTCTCCATCTATTATCAAACCTTGCCCCAGAGTGGTACAATTGTTCCAATCAGTGAACCTACATTGACACAGCATCACTAAAAGTACACAGTTTACATTAGGACCTTACATCAATATAATGTTCTCCATTCTATGGCTTTTGACAGACCTATAAGGTCGCATCCATCATTATAGCATGATACAGAGTAGTTTCAATGCCCTAAAAATCCTCAATGCCCTGCGTACTCATCCCTCTCTCTCCCCAAACCCTGAGCAACCACTGATCCTTTTATGGATTCCATTATTTTTCTTTTTCCAAAGAGTTGTACAGTTGGAATCATTTTTTTTTGTTCTATGTTGACTTCCTTACTTTGTAATATGCATTTACACTTCCGTATATCATTAAATAGCTTGAAATTTCAATTCATTTCAGTTTTGAATAATTTCCCATTGCCTAGATTTGCCACAGTTTATCTATTTATTGACTGAAGGAGATATTGTTTTCATATTTTTGACAATTATGAATAAAGCTGTTCTCGATACCTATGTGTAGTTTTATGTGTGAGTGTTAACTTATAATTTATTTTTGTAAAGGGTCATAATTGCTGGAAGGTAGGGCAGTATTTAATTTTAAAAGATACTGCAAAACTGTCCTTAAGTAACTATACCATTTACATCCCCACCAGCAAGGAATGAAAGGTTTTGTTGCTCTACATCCTCAATAGCATTTGGTGTTGTCTGAGTTTTTGATTTTGGCCATTCTAATCCATGGATAATGGTATCACATTGTTGTTTTAATTTTCCATTCTCTTAAGATTTGTCTGTGGAGCATCTTTTCATATGCTTATTTTTTCTCTGTGTATTTGCTTTGGTGTATTTTAAGTTCTTTTGGCCATTTTTAATTGGGTTGCTTGATTTCTTATTGCTGAGTTTTAAGTGTTCTTCATAAGTTTTTGGAGAATTGTTCTTTATCAATCATATCTTTGGCAAATATTTTCTACCAATCTGTATCTTGTCTTCTCATTCTTTATACAGTGTTTTTTACAGAGCAGAAGTTTTAAATTTTAATTAAATCCAGCTCATCAATTATTTCTTTCATTGATTATGTCTGTGGTGTTGCATCTAAACAGTCATCACCATATCCAAGGATAGTTAGATTTCTCCCTTCTATTGTCTTCTAGGTGTTTTATGGTTTTGTTTCACTTTCATTTAGGTCCCTTTGTCAGTCAGAAACTATGTGAGTTTTCTTTTGACTGTCTGGTTATTCCAGCACCATCTATTGAAAAGATAGTCTTTGCTCTATTGCATTACCAACATTTCACTATTTGTGGCTCTACTTTGGGGGACTCTATTCTGTTGTGTTGATCTATTTGTTTATTCTCTTTTCAATATAACATGGTGTTTATTACTGGGTTTTTATAGTGAGTCTTGAAGTCACATAGTGTAGGCAGTAGAACTTTGTACTTTCATGTTGTGTTGCCTATTCTGAATCTCTGGTCTGGCTACATAAACTTTAACATCACAAAAGAACCTCTTGGGATTTAGATTGAGATTGAATTAAAGCTTTAGATCATGCTGGGAAGAATTGACATTTTGACAATATTGAGGCTTTCTATCCATGAACATATGTTAAGTCCTAACTTATTAGTTCTCATATTTCTTTCATCACAGTTTAGTAGTTTTTCTCATACATATTTTGCTTGATTATACCTAAGAGTTGGGAGTATTTTTCTCTTTAAATTAGTTAGGATCATTTTTAGAGTTCTAATGTAAGTGACATTTTGTCTTCAAATCCTTCTTGTTCATTGTTAATATACAAAAGGTTTTTTATTTTAATACATTAATCTTGTGTCCTACAATCTTACTATAAAACTTCTTATTTCAAAGCTTTCTAAATTTATCAATTTTATAGGTTTTTCTATATAGGCAATCATATATTTTGCAAACCAAGAAATTTCTACATCTTCCTTTCCAATCAAGGTAATTTTTATTTCCTTTTCTTGTGCTGTTAGATTAACTAGGACTTCCAGTATGATGGTAAATCCATTATCTGGTAGTTGCCACAACTATCAGACTTATGTCTTTGAACTGTGCCTTTTCCTTTTAGTATGTGTATCATTTTTTCATACTAGCCAGACATGATGTACTAAATTAAAGGAAAAAGGGGACTGTAAAATATAGACCTTTACTAATGCAATGGTAAGATATAAGAGAAGGAGAATTTGACATAGTCTTTAGTGAGTCTGTGTCTGTGAACATCACAAATGCTTTTCAATACCCACCACTATATTTTTTGTGTGGGACAAGAAGGTGAGAATACGATGGAATGGGTGTTTCATTTCTCCTGGATAGAAAAACTAGAATTGAGTATTTTCCATTCCCTATGTTTATTAGGAGCTGGTAACACCCCAATATTTTAAATTCTTATAAAATAGTTTCTCTTGAAGGCAGGTCTTATTAAGAAAAACAGAACAATCCGGTATATTTTGCAAAAATTCCTTTTCTCCTCCTCTTGCTTGAACATGAGAGGACTTTTTTAAAATTATTTTTCACAGTGAGAACCTTGTCTGTCTCCTAGAAGCATAACGCAGAAAGCATAGGAACCCACAATGACTAGGTCTCCCTGGATTCCTGTCTTTCAGACTTGTCCACATTGAGACTACAGCAATTCGTCAATTATAGTATAGGTTCTCCTGGCCCAATATTGCTTTCTTTGTAGGTTTCTGCTCAGGTAAGTTGTGATTCTCTGTATCTACTTGTCTTCTCTCCAATTTGAGGGGCAGTGTTTTGCCCTGTGACCCCATTTCTCTGACTGACCTAAGGAAAATTAACTTTTTCAGTTTGCTCAGGTATTTACTTGTTAAGATGAAGTGAAAACTTCTAAATTCATTACATGAAGGGCCAGCATTTTGTATTTTTTTCACTTTATTAATCTCACCTACTTTGATACTAAGAAAATGAGGAAGATCTTGATCTGGCTATCATTTTGGCATTCTCCTGATCGTTGATTTTCTTTGAGCCTAGGGCCAAAAATGCAGTGTTGTTACTTTCTAAGAAAAATACAAAATGTGTTCATAAGTGAAATACTATGTAAACATCTACTTTATTTTTCCCAGAGGAATACCTTAAGTATACCTAAAAGTTCCAACTCCCTGAAGAGATCCATCAAAGTAAATCTTCAACATTTATGTTGAAGTGGATATTCACTGGACTGAAAACACATCCTAAATGTCTTTTCTTTCCCTAGCAGGTTTTCATGGCATGATATAACCTCATCCTATCTTGTGCCTGCTTGCTACAGCTCAAGTAGGAGAACAAATAAATTTTTATGAGATTTAGCCATTCTAGATTTTCATTATTCTACCCCAAATATAATCTATAGTTCATAGTTTATAAAACACTATCATCCATTGTTAAGAGTAACAGTTTTCTTCCTTTAAAATTCTGTGGCTTATTTTGTCTCTTCATTCTTCTCTCATTCTTTAAACACTGACTGTCCCCAAGGTGCCTCACTGTGGTTAAGAGAAATGAGCCAGATTCTGTCCATTGGAGGAAAATGGTACATGCATCACTTCCAATTACATCTCTCTAGGCATTTTCAGGAGCAGCATCTTATGTTTGTGTAAAACATAGAAATTCAAAACCAGTCAAGGGGATGTTTTAAGTTGACTAGTAAGAGAACATGTATGCTGTTACTGTGTCAATTACAGTTGATTATTCAGGTCACTCTAAAATTCATATTAGATGATTTTAATTAATGTATTCATATTATGAGGAGGTTATAAAATCCAGAATATAGAAACTTGGTGGATTCTTATTAGTAAGCTATTTGGGAGACTTGATACTTTAGACCACAGCAAGTATGATATATTTACTTCAGAGATTTAGTTACAAATGAGGTTATTCCATTAAAATCTGTTCACCTACTTCCTGCTCCTTCTGACCCAAATGATATTTTCTAGCACCAGGAAGTGATTCTAAAAAAAAAAAAAAAAATAGGTGATGTAAGTCTACTTCCAAGTTCTCAAGGGAAATAGTGAATGATTTTTGATCTTGAAAATTAAACGCCTACACTTCAAGGTGTTACTGCGTGACACACTGGAGAACATGGAATTCCAGGCCTCAAGTGCTCAATCACATTAAAGTACTTTTAGGCTTCCTTCCATTGTTATGCAAAGAAGACAGATACAGGAAAAGAGGACCAATGAGAAGGCATGTGTTGTAAAAAAAATCTCTGTGATTTATACTATTTGATCTTCAAAATTAGAAGGTATCCTTATCCCCGCTTAGACATGTTATAGGTGAAGATATTGAGGGATAGAGACCTGTTTTTCTCACACAAATTGTGTTTCCAGGTGAGAGATAAAATGAGGCTCGAAGTTCTCATTTCGTAACCCATACTGTTTTCCTTATTCCAGGGATTCCCTTAAACTAATTCCTAATCCTCTTTGCATTCCTTGAACTGGTATGCAAAAACTATTATCTATGTATTATATACATATATATATATTTTTTTTTACCATGGAGACAGTCATTAGGTGAAGCCAGATTGCAAAGATGGCAAAGACCAAGATAAGGATAAGAAACTGTTCTTGAGACTTGTGCATGCATAGTGGGATTTCTGAAAAATCTCGTGCTCATCAGCACCATAAGTTCCTGTTCTAGTTCTTGGGTTCTCACTTGGATTTTCCTGTGTTCCAAACAACCTCACACATCCAGTGGCTGATAGCAATGGTGCTAATTCTCTTGGGCATGAGTCTCAAGGTTGGCTGTGATTTAAAGCTAGGCTTGGCATAATGAAGGTGAAAACCAGGCTTCTGTCAGAGGTAAGGTATTTTCCACCTGTCTCATTTCAGATGCCAAACTGAAAGGGCAGTGTCTATACGGGGCATCCTATTTTCATGCTAGAAAGACTTTTAAAACCTTACATTTGCTCATGTCCCACTGGCTGAAGTCAAGTAACTGAACTCAGTGGGGTAAGGGAAGATACCTGACTCTCTGTGGCAGACTCTGCAAAGTCAGACGGCAAACAAGAGTGAAGAATTGGTGACACTAATCCAATCCAGCACCCTCAGCAGCTGAATTATCAAAAATAGACACAGTATGTTCTGACAAAATGGCACGGTGGTAAACCACTCTCTAGAATGCTGGTGTTCATATTGGAATGCCAGTTCAAGTCCTGGCTGCTCCATTTCCAATCCAGCTTCTGACAAAAACACCTGCGAAGGCACAGGAAGATGTCCCCAGTACTTGGACCCCCACCACCAATATGGGAGAACTGAGTGGAGCTCCTGGCTCCGGGCTGCAGCCTGGGCTACCCCTGGCCATTGTGGCCAGGTAGGGAGTGAACCCGTGGTTAGAAGATCTGTTTTCCTCTGTATGTCTCCTTCTGTCTCTTTCACTCTGGCTTTCAAATAAATAAAATAAAATTTCTCATAAAAAAGAGAAAGGCAGAAGTCTAATGGCATAGCTGTTTATATCAAACTTTAAGCTATATCTTCTGACTCAAAATGAAATTTTAAGAACTCCTCACTTGATATCTAATGGAATGTCTTTGAAAATGATTTTCAGGATGTGTCCCCTCAGCAGATTTTAATCATATTGGATAATATATTTTAATGAAAAAAATTATGTCAAATCATATGCTATTTTTAATCACAATCTTAATGCTTAAACTTGCTTACTGTGTTTCAATCAGCAACAGAGTGACTGTCCTCATTAATAATATACAGGCCACGGACTAGAATTCTTACCAATTGAATAAACCCTATTTAGCCAAATTCCATGTGCTTTCCACAGACTCATTGAGACAAATCTTAAAATATAGATTATTAGCCGATGTCTATTTTAAGATTCAAACATGAAGAAAAGGGATTATTTATGCTGATGTTCACCTTAGGGGAACTGGACACTGAGAAGGCTTTCAGAGGAATTTCTAGAATTTTGAAAGTAGCTTTAAACTCACACCTATTGGGAGCTTAAGTAATCATTTTACAGCAAAAGTTAATGATCAGGAGAGATGGAACTATCTAGCTTTCTTCCACACTGTGGTGATAAGAGATAATGCTGCTGGGAAAGTGATGGCAGTGTTCACCATGACCCCTTTGGAACATGTTGCACCTGTCTGCAGGTGGGAGCACAAAACCCTCGTAGTACAGAAGTGGCTTACATGTCCAAGAGTCAATGACAAACAAAGGTAAGAAAGCTCATAAGCTAGTGTACTAAAAGATCCTGCACTCTGCTCCGGCCTAGGGTTACAAGACCGTGGGACCCATTTATTGGAGCTTATATCTCTCGTTCTCCCAGGTCACGGCTGTAGTTGTGTGAAGGTCACAGTATATCTATCCAAGCTATCAGGCAGCTGAAGATAGCGTAGAGTTTGCCTGCTGCCCTCCTGTAAGAGGGCTCCTTTTCATAGGCCCCAGGTGGCACAGAATCGGTCACTGGAGGATGCTAGGGAGACTCATAGGACACTGACGCAGCTATATATTTCCAAGTTTCTTTTTTTTATTTAAAAATTTATTTACTTATTTATTTGAGAGTCAGAGTTACACAGAGTGAGAAGGAGAGGCAGAGAGAGAGAGGTTTTCCATCCGCTGGTTCGTTCCCCAGTTGGCCGCAACGTCCAGGACTTTGCTGATCCAAAGCCAGGAGTCAGCAGCTTCTTCCAGGCCTCCCACATGGATCCAGGGACCCAAGGAATTGGGCCATCTTCCACTGCTTTCCCAGGCCACAGCAGAAAGCAGCCGGGACTCAAACGGGCACCCATATGTGATGCCAGCACCCCAGGTGGCAGCTTTACCCACTACGCCACAGTGCTAGCCCCTCTCATGTTTCAGACTATGGCATACTGCCTTGTTAAGCACCTATTTTGCCTTGAGTCCTGATTTGGCAAGGCGGACAAAGAGACAGGGCTCTGCCTAGTGGAGCTTATCTTCCAGTAAAGTAGGTACACAGTAACCATGCAAGTGACAAAGACATCATTAGTATATTGGTAAAGGCAGTAAATTGGTTCTCTAAGTCAAGAAGAGGAGTTTGTTTGGTTATAAGTGTGGAGGGAGCCCACTGGAAGCTCCTAGCATGGACAGGGTGTGGTGTGTTTTATGTTTAGAAAGATGGATGATTATGAGGACTGTGTACCATCAAAATGCCACAGTTCAAAAAGAAGAAACTACATTTCCATCTCTCAGCAGATCTCCATAGACGTCTTTTCTACTCAAATGTAATGTCCCCAATGAACTCCCTTGATCACCCCTCTAGGAAAAATGTTCCTTTCAAAAATAAATTTTAAAAAATTTCTGTTTCAGGAGATTCTAGAAGTTTTTTCATCTCTTTTCTCGGGAGACTTATCCAGGGATGGTAGGAACAGCTTGTGTAGAATAGAATTTGTTTCACGAGCCATTTCTCCAGTCATTATTATAATTCCTTAGGCAAAAGATGATTTTAAAAATACTCTCAGAAATAGACACTGGAGCTCATAAGTTTTAGAAGCTGATGAAGCTTGCATAGAGTGTAATCTTGTGGCCCATAAAAATGCAGTTCTTTCATACCTGTTTTGCAGAGAGCAGGAAAGGCAACTTGACAGAACAATTTCATGTTTCACAATGTTTTAAACATATGAAATCAAAAGTAACTCATATCTGAGGCTGTGACTATTATAATTTATGGTGTATCTTTTGCTATAGGCACGCATAATGTCAAATGAAATGAAAGAATGGGTCTGAAGAGATTAACACAATAAAAGTAGAGAATTTATCCCTTCTTTTATTGAGACTAATTTCAGAGGCCCTGCTAGGAAAATCAGTACTATACTGAGTAAAATAAAGGACTATGGCAGGATGATGGTGAGTCAGTTGTTTTCAAATTATACAGATTCAAATCCTGTCTGCAATGAAGGTATCTAAAAATGTTCAAGAGGAACTATACCATCAGAACTGCAAGCTTTTCTGCATTTCTGGAATATGATGGGGGGCAGGGGACTCCTTAGCTTCATCCATGCTCTGCAATTACGACATTAAATATTAAATGAGTGCTGCCATGGAGAAAGAAGGCAGCATATGTGCACTGGTTTTGACCTTTGCAGGAGGTCCTGTTCCTAGCCTTCTGTAGCAACCTTTCTGCCCATAAGAGCTTCCAATTTGAAGTTTGAAATGGTGTAACATTTGGACTGGAGTCTCCATCCTGGAGGCTTTATGGCAAGTCCCTTCCATCCTGTAGTGTGGTAAGGAGCAACAGCATGGCAGGAAGTGGGCTAGGGTGTGAGTGCAGGGAAGCCAGGCAGATTCAGGCTTGCGTATGGCCCTGCCCTTGCTTGAGTTCCCTGAAATTCATATTTTCTCTTTTATTAACTGGAGAGGTGGGGAATGGTAGGCATCATGAAGGGAGTTTTAAAGATTTGGCCTATTTCGTATGGAAACAACAGGTGGCTAAGGCTCTCAGAAAAGCCCAGCTCCTACCCCATGCCCACCATGCTGCATGCTGTGTCATTGCTTCCTCAGCAAGCAGAGAGTCATCTAAACTGCATTAATGAGATATACTGAGTTTTTGAGGCTTTGTGTACCTCTTGGCAGTATTTATTATAAATTCTGACTCATTATCTTTATTCCCCTCCCTTAATACACTACAGGTGCTATCTCTTCACAGGCCAACTCATATTCCTTCTTAGCTGAGATGAAGCATATAAATACATGGAAATGCTAAGAAGAGTGACCTGTACATATTAATTGCTCAATAAAGGCAAAGAGCAACAGCAGCAGCAACAATTTATGATTGGTTTAAGATTGACCAGCGGACAAGATTTGCATGTCAATGTGGGCCTACCTAAATGACTTCAACAGTTCTCAAAAAGTAAAATATTACTGGGCTTTCAACTGCTTCCCCCCACTTACTTTGCTAATGAATAAAATATTTTTCTCTCCTGTCTCTGTACCAGAGACAACAACTAGAAAACACTGGAGCAAAGGTGCTTTCTTTCTTTCTTTTTTTTTTTTTTTTTTTTGACAGGCAGAGTGGACAGTGAGAGAGAGAGACAGACAGAAAGGTCTTCCTTTACCGTTGGTTCACCCTCCAATGGCCGCTGCGGCCGGCACACTGCGGCCGGCGCACCGCGCTGATCCAAAGCTAGGAACCAGGTACTTCCTCCTGATCTCCCATGCGGGTGCAGAGCCCAAGGACTTGGGCCATCCTCCACTGCACTCCCGGGCCATAGCAGAGAGCTGGCCTGGAAGAGGGGCAACCGGGACAGAATCCGGCACCCTGACCGGGACTAGAACCTGGTGTGCTAGCGCCACAAGGCGGAGGATTAGCCTAGTGAGCCACGGCGCCGGCCGCAAAAGTGCTTTCAATATCAACCAGATCACCTCTTTTTCTCAAGTTCATTAATACATTTTGATGGCTTTCAGTTTGGCTTCCTCCCAAGGTCCATCTAGAGACTGGGCTTTGGATGCAACTAGTTAGTTTGGGGAACAATTTCAGGAAAGGGAATTGGGAAGAGAGATAAGCAAGGAAAGACAGAAAATCAAGAGTGCCTTATCAAGGAATTTGCCACCACAGGCAACTAAAGCATAATTCCACTGAGCCAATCTCGGATGGAAATTGTGTAAGGCAGACCCCTCAGCATTATCACCCGTGAGAGGGGAGTGAGCTATTCTATGCATCCAATAATTCTCATTAATCATTGATTGAAAAGCACTTGCAGAGGGGCTTGATTCCCTGACTCTGTGGACCTGCCATACCTATCATGTGCAGAGTCAGCACTGGCCACTGGCAGGAACTCGTAGGTAGAAGGTGCTGACAGTTGTAAGCCAAGCTAGTGTGCAGGAAGATGGCACATGCCGAGAGGATATATGCAGGGTGTCGTCAGTGTCTGCTGTGATTATGTGATTATTCAACTTATTAATATGCCGTGTTAAATATATATCGATCTAGCAAAACCCACTAGAAGTCCAGTATCTTAATAGACTGTCCATGGCCTCACTCTTGTCATCTGTGGTGGCCTGTTGTGCTCCAGCGCGAAGCCAATGACATAGTCTTTAGCATTCTGTTGCCGTACTCACTGCAGTTACCAGGGCCAATGTCACTCTTATTACTTCACCTGTTTTATCTTTTGTGAAACTCAGCCTTTAGCCAGAATTGTCTGAGTGGCTGCTCTAGCAATTGCTTAACAGTGAGGCTCCTTCAGCTCATTTCTCTCAAGTAATTTGATTTCATCTT
Organism: Oryctolagus cuniculus; assembly: GCF_051225735.1. Taxonomy (NCBI): domain Eukaryota; kingdom Metazoa; phylum Chordata; class Mammalia; order Lagomorpha; family Leporidae; genus Oryctolagus; species Oryctolagus cuniculus. The sequence goes on from NC_142877.1 coordinate 40,440,462, forward strand.
GCTCTCAGAATTGCATCTATGGGTTGGAAGGAGGCCTGGGCAGGGGACTGACAAAGGCAGTTCTAACACACAAAAAAATACTGCCTGATGCTTCCCCTTGCCTACCTCAATCCCTTCTTTCCTCCCAGAATAGGTGTGTGTGTGTGTGTGTGTGTGTGTCTGTGTATTTTCAGGAGTGTTAAGTCAGAAATGGAGAAAGAAAATCTGTAACACATCTCACAATTTTATCTCCTTTTACCTGAGCTTGAAATATAGTGTTTTTATGTCCCATAAGTCCCTACAATAGAAGTCCTGGGCTAAGATGGAAAAATATTATAGTTATGCTCTAGAAAATTGTGTAAAGAGTAATTGTGCATTGATAGTCAATGGTGACAATCCCTGTTCACCTAGTGTAGACGTTTCAATCAACCCAGTGAAGTATCCCTCTTATTTGGGACAGCCAGAGGTTTTCATTAATACTTTTAGACTATTCTTATTTTACCTGAGTTCATGTGTGTGTAAAGAAAGAAAAATGGTGCCATTTTTTCCTCATCAGAGACTTGGCATGGAGGATGGGCTCAAAATTGCATGTTCATTTATTTGTACAGGTTTCAGGGGAACTTGATTGCTTTTAAACAACTGCTTCATGGGGCCGGCGCTGTGGCACAGCAGGTTAACACCCTGGCCTGAAGTACTGGCATCCCATATAGGCACCGGTTCTAGTCCCAGCTGTTCCACTTCCGATCCAGCTCTCTGCTGTGGCCTGGGAAAGCAGTAGATGATAGCCTAAGTCCTTGGGCCCCTGCACCTGTGTGGGAGACCTGGAAGAAGCTCCTGGATCCTGGCTTCAGATTGGTGCAGCTCCAACCGTTGCGGCCATCTGGGGAGTGAGCCAGTGGATGGAAGAACTTTCTCTCTGTCTCTACCTTTCTCCGTAACTCTGTCTTTCAAATAAATAAAATAAATCTTTAAAAAAAAAGCAGCTTCTAACTTCTGGATATCAATAGCAATTCAGGATCAGTTTGGTGCTATAGTTGCTCTAGGGCTGGTTAGTAGGACAACTAATTTCTATGTAATACACAGTGTTCAAAATTGCTAGTACTTTGTCACAGATTTGGACCAAGTGCCTGCAGGGTAGGGTACGACATGAACTAAAGTCTTTGAGGTGAAAAACATACCAGAAGACATTGTTCAGCTGGAAATAAAGGAATTCAGTATAAATAATAATTTTTAGATTTATGAGTTTTGCCTGGAAATTGGTCTCTGGATTACTTTCTTCTTACAACTTGATAGGAATGAATCCTGCCAGCAGGTCAAGAAGGCAAAGTTGGGGGAAAATGCAGGGGAGAGGAAATCTGGACACATTGTAAATAGCAATTGAGATAAATGTTCTAAACTATGGCTTAATTATATCTAATGTTTTATTCCATTTTATTTATTTATTTACTTTTGTAGTAGGAGTCTCTTTGAAATCCTTGATTTAAGGTATAATTATATGCCTCTCCACAATATAGTAATCTGTGATTGTAAGCAGACTCTCACTTGGAAACTTAAAACAAAAGTTGATTTGTTGCTTCTAACTCCAAAGAGGACAGTTTTACTGACAGAGTATGTCATATCTATCTATATTTTGGTGGTATATGCTACAAGTTTTATGGACTATGTTTGATTTTTATATCATATAATCAAAATTATTTTCATACATGGTATCCTGTGAAGTTAAAGACACTGGGGAATTATCAATAACAGCAATTATTTGTGACACCTAGGGAGGAAAATGTCTATGACAAAGTCAAAACCAGATTCACTGGTGCTGTGTCACAAACATCCTGGGTTTTCAAGAAATGCAACAAATAGTATAGAAGTAGCATATAATCTTCAGAGAGCCTTTATTGTATATTCCCATGGTGAAATTTGATGAACTGACATATCAACTTAAAAGCTGAGTAAAAGGAAAAATCCATGATTATTTGATGTACTAGAGGTGAAAACCATTGCAAATACAACTTGCTGTTTTCACTTTTTCTCTCATTTATTTAAAATATTTGTTCTGTTGACAGAGTTTTCTTTTCTGGGTTTAAGAACATCACTGCTTTGTATGAGAGTACAGGCTAATAATAAAACTGATCTGAACCTGTAGTTTTAAAAAAAAGTATTGTATGGCCTAAAGCTATCTTTGTTGACTTTAAGTGTGATCAAGAAAATATAAATAGAAGATATATTAAGTTAATAAATGTTGAATATGTTATATATAATATGTTAAACATATAATATGTTAAACATGTTAAATAAATAAATAGATGGCCGGCACCAAGGCTCACTAGGCTAATCCTCTGCCTGTGGCCCTGACACACCAGGTTCTAGTCCTGGTCGGGGTGCCGGATTCTGTCCCGGTTGCTCCTCTTCCAGTCCAGCTCTCTGCTGTGGCCCGGGAAGGCAGTGGAGGATGGCCCAAGTGCTTGGGCCCTGCACCCACATGGGAGACCAGGAGAAGCACCTGGCTCCTGGCTTCGGATCAGCGCAGTGCGCCAGCCGGCCGCAGCACACTGGCCCCAGCGGCCATTGGGGGGTGAACCAACGGAAAAAAGGAAGGCCTTTCTGTCTGTCTCTCTCTCTCTCTCACTGGCCACTCTGCCTGTCAAATAAATAAATAAATAAATAAATAAAAATACATTATTTTAACAGTTCATCTAATTATTATAGGAGTATAAATTGACACAGCTGCTTTCAAAATCTGCTTGGCAGAATCTATCACAGTGAAACATCTGCATAACCTGTGGACCAGCAGTCCCACCTCAGGGGTATATAATATGCAGGAACAGGTGCTTATATCTACCAAGATATGTGTGACAATGCCTATGACAACTTACTCCTGATATACCCAAAGTGAAAATAATCCAATTGTCCAACAACACTAGAGTGAAGAAACAAATTGTGAAAAAGTCATACAGTGAAATCTCACATTACAATGAAAAGGAATATCCTACTGTTAATTGTAATAACATGATAAACTAGGCAACATAATGTTGAACAAAATATAGGCACAATAGAATATACGTTATATAGTTACATGAATATGAAGTTCTAAAAGAAACAAACAAACCTATGGTAATGGAAGTCTGACTAGAGACTACTTCAAGGGGTGGATGTTGACTTGGGTCGAGGAAGTTTTCTGGTATGTTGTAAACCTTTACTTCTTGAGCTGGATGAGAGTTATGTGTGCATGTGTGTGTGTGTGTGTGTGTATGTGTTCATGTGTCTAAGAGTGTGTATAAATATATATGTGTATATATTTACATTTATGTAAAAATCAGCAAACACTTTAAAAGTAAAAATAAATAAAAAGAGAAAAATCATTTACATATTGTGTAAATCAGCTTCCACATTTACAACAAAATTTAATTTTAATAATCCATCTTAATGAAAAGACAGCTAAGCTTTGGGATGACAACAGAAGCACAAATTCTCTTCACTCTTTGGTATGCACACACATGTCTGGACCTAAATTATTTATGACTGTGTAACCTCATTGACCCTCATACTTGGAAGAAACTTTATATGTCATCCAATACAGTGATTCATCCAAATCTTGTCTGTAGCGTTCCCTCTGGTTGGTCAGACTTCTATTGTGGACTATCCCCTGGAGACCAGAATGCATTGCAATCTCCTCGTTCAGGGCTTGTGGTCTTTGGGAAAACATCCTCAGGCTAAGATCTGGAACTGGCCTTGTCTGTCCATTTTTCTTATTTCTAACCCTTGGGAGCTTGCAGTTAAGTGGACAAGGAACTGTCCTGTTGCTCTGTATCCTGAACATCATAGTTTTTCTTGAACATGCATACATAAAGAAATAGGCATATTTTCAGGAATATTTCTGTTGATATCCCCTTTTAATTAATAACTGAAATTCTTCTAAGAACTATTTTCTTGATATGCATCTTCTCAAAATTTTTCTCTTGGAGATGAAATATGTGATTATTAATTTTGTGGCTATAACAATCTGGGAACTTTCTCAGAATCCATTCATCTGTACTAATATATCTATTCCCCCCGTGTGTGTGTGTGTGTATTAGCATATACATATATATGTATGTACTATATATATATATGTATATACTACATATATATGTATATACTGATATGATCCATATATCTCTACATCTATTGCTAAATACCCTTGTGCTCCTAGCAGTGAGCCTTTTCTTCTTGTCAATACAGAGAACCACAAATCTACAATCCATTTACTCCTTCAATGCTTGTTTATTGATAGTCACTTACGTTCTTGTAATGTTTAGTTATCCAGTGATAAGTAAAGAAAGATATTTTATCTGTTTCTTTGAAGTTTTCACTCTACTAAAATTATTAATCTCATATTTGCATGAAAAAAGTGGAGTCAAACTTTGATAAGTCCATGACGGAAAGATATATGGTATTAGGAAAGCATAAAATAAGACATCATTAAGCATCATAAAATAAGACACCAGCAAAGTCTTTACTGGAGGAATTAAAACTGAGAAGACAGATAAATTAAGATTTAAAAAAAGGACAGGAATATCATTTCAGTAAGATGAGATAGCATGAGCAAGGGTTTATAGGAGGAAGTCAAAATGGAACATATCACATTTAAAGAGTAGAAAGGATGATGCCAGTCTATTTGGAATAGAGAAAGCAAAGAATGATATGGCATGGTATGAGCTTAGAAATACAGGAAAGAGCATTGATGGGTGAGTTGGCGTGGAGGAGACTGTTGTAGAAGAAGAGCAGGTCAAGGAATTGGCTGAGCAGATGTTGAGACGGTCATCCTCTTGGATGCAAACTTTAAGGCAAAGTTGAAATGCATAACTCCATGCCAGACAAGTTGATGAGTGTGAGGGAGTAACCAGGAGGTCACAAATCATGTAGAATGGATTATAGTTGCCAGAATTCTTTAAGAACATCTATAATTTCTCTGTGGAGAATTATGTCTTTTAAAGGTGAATGCTAATACAAATGACCATTGTCATTGAGCATGATTACAGTAGTTATTAGCTTTATATGAACCTTACAATTTTATGATGTAAGTACTTATGTAGGTACTTATTAAACACACTTAAAAATTGGGGAAGAATTTTATGGGAAGAGGAGACATAGGGAAAATTAAGGCTTAATGGCCCCCTGGAATATGTAGTGGTAAGCTAAGGTGCTCATATTTATTTTGAAGTTCCTAGAGAGTCAAACAAGGGCTGCCATAGTTTGGTGAACATTTTGTGGACTGATGGTAACTGCTTTAGTAAGAATCACTTAGAAGTGTTGCACTGGGTAAATTGCAGAAGGCATCGAAGAAGACAAAGGAATGCGTTTAAGAGTCAGCTACATTTGTCTGAATGACAATTCAAGCTTTTAGGAGACAGAAATAAACTAATGAGTTAATTAACAGTTTATTCTTCATTTTTAGAGTTTTAAATTTTGATGCACTTATTTAAAGACAATAAATAGAATTAAATAATTCACAGCATTTGGCATAGCAGGTTAAGCCTTCCCTTGTGATGCCAGCATCCTATATCAGAGTGCTGGGCTGAGTTCTGACTGTCCTGTTTCTGATCCAGCTTCCTGCTTTATAACAAATTCACAATCTCTGCGTTACACCCAAGTGTTCAAGAACTTGTGCACATTTTCCATATTCCCTCCTGTGCTTTATAACTTGAGATAAATGGAGCTTGGCCTTGCATTACCATTGATGCTCCTCAAAAAGGAATCAAAAGAGAGCTGGTCAAACAGATAGCTGAAGACGTGGAAAAAGGTAGTATAGTATTGAAAACCCCAGAGGAGATTCTGAAAATTCACAAAGATAAAAGTAGATAAATAGTTACCAAGGGTTGGGGGCAAGGAGGAGGGTGGAATGAAGTTTGGAGACTATTAAAGGGTAGAGAGTTTCTTTTGAGAATGATCAAAATGTTCCAGAATTAGTGAATATGGTTACAAAATTGTATGAACGTATTTTTTTTTTGAGCTTAACAATATTTAACAGTGGCTTTATTAATAAGTGAATGCTTGAAAGAATTCACATTAAATTCAATTTACTTCACATGAATGTCTGCAAATACATCATTAACAATTCCTTAATATTTCAAATCAACCAACTTGAGGTACCGAAGACTTGCTCTCAAATAATTCTTCGGAGGTGACATGAAGACTGAAAGAAGCCTGTGACTTGAGTCCAAGTCTCTAACCGACAACCACTAAATCATCACTGGTGAACTCATACGAGGGGACTTCAAGGTTGAGGGGGGCAGGCCCCTTCCTGATCCTGCCAGACGCATCGTAGTGTGACCCATGGCAAGGGCAGTAGTAGCCACCAAAATCTCCTGCATTTGCAGTGGGCACACAGCCAAGATGCATGCAAACACCTATCAGGATAACCCACTCAGGCTTCTTTACTCGGTCTAAATCATGCTGTGGATCCCTCAACTGGGACACTTCAAAGGCAGCTTCCTGTTCAGTTTCCTTCTGGGTTCTATGGCGCACAAACAGGGGTTTGCCTCTCCATTTGAAAGCCATATTCTTGCCTTCTGGAATATCAGATAACTTGATTTCAATCTTCGACATGGCCAACACATCAGCTGAAGCACTCATGCTGGAAACAAACTGGGAGACAACATTCTTGGCAGCATATGCGACTCCCACAGTAGCTGTTGCTGTTACCAAATATGAGAAACCTTTTCTAGCTTCACTGCTGTCTCTTGAAGACTTTGTACTATCTAAAACTTCATTGCGTCGATAGTCAGAGAAGTCAGGCACTTTGACATCTGTATGGGAATAACGAACAGAAGCAGGGACGTTGAGGCCCACGGAGACGACCAGAGGCCGGCCCACGGCCTGGCCACTCAGCGACTCCCGGCACAGGAAGGGTCGCTTCACGTCCAGCACAGGCGGTTCCGGGGTGGCGGGCACCGCGGCCTGCACCAGGGGCCGCAGCGCGCCCGCCACCCCGCGGGACGTGGCCGACAGGACCGGCGCGAACGGGCCGGAGCGGGCGGCGACCGACAACATATATGAACGTATTTTTTAAAACTACTAAATTGTATTACTTGAAACAATTAAAAATTAATTTAAAAAAGAAAATGCCAGAAAGGCAGAGATATTGAATCATGAAAAGCAAATCAAGCACATGTAATACCAGATGTGTTGAAGACTCATGGAAAGGCGATGGGATTTAGTAATTAGGAAACCGGTAATGAGACTAAAGACAACAGTTAGAATCAAATAGTCACTGTCCTCCTTTTTATGCCTCATAAATATATAAATTATGAAGTATTCCTTCACATACTTCTATCTCTATTAGAAGAATATAATACATTCTGCAGGAAATGTGTTCACTTTATATAAATTAAAGAAGATAACCTGTGAGTGCTCAGCTCACTGGGGTGAAGTTAAGTCTCATTTTTACAGTTCTTCTAAAACCAAAACCAAACTATAGAATCAGGTAAGTTTATGTTGTACTAACCCAAGCATCACCTCTGACAGCCCCAAATGGAGCAGGAGTTATCTTCTTTGTATTCTGACACCTAGTTTCTGTGGTGTGGCTGTTTGGCTTGTTATCTGACCTGCCTTGTGGGAGTTCATTGATGGAATCCTTCTGATGTAGTGATCCTGGCCGAATATGTTTTCTCTGAACCACATTTACTTGACTTGAAAACTGAGAATAATAAACGTTAATCTGAGTACCTGTTATGAGAAAAAGTATAGGAAAGTACATTGTAAATTATTCAGTGTATTTATTGTATTGAGGAAATAAACCTTTTATTTACTTTTGTAAATATTTATTTATTTATCTATTTATTTACTTGAAATGCACAATGACAGAGAGAAGGAGGAAGATCTTCCATCACTGGTTCACAGCCCAAGTGGCCACAATGGGTGGAAATCATACAGGCTAAAGCCAGGAGCCTAAACTCCATCCAGGTCTCTCTTGTGAATGGGATGGGTTCAAGTACTTGGGCCATCTTTTACTTCCCCCTTGGCACATTAGCAGGGAGCTGGATCAGAAACAAGCAACTGGAACTCAGATAGGCACTCCAATATGGTATGCTGGAATTGCAAGTAGTGGTTTAACCCAATGCTCCACAATGGCAGCCCTTACTTATATTTTAACTCTAACCTGGTATAGGACCAGCCTCTTAATGCTTTGTGAATGGGGTCATAGAATTCACCACTACATATGTCTTGCAGAGGTCTTTCTTGCTCAGTAGTTACTGGTTTCGTGGAGTACTGTTTAAATGAGACTCCAGTCTCATCCCATGATTGACCTTCTTATTGCCTTCATCTTATTTTTTTTTTCATTTCTTTTTATTCTGTTCTTCACTTAGGTTTTCCAAATGAGCCTGCTGCAGTCATTGCCCTCAGCACCATTAAGGAATGGCTGGCCAAGAATCACCATGAGGTAAGAGAAACGGCACAACCAGCAAACAATCACGGGGGCATCATTTGATCCTCTTTTCTGGAAAAAGTTGATAATTTTCATAAATATAAACTAGACTCAGTCTTTGAGCGAAAGCTAGCTAATCATTCCTCATTCACTTTACTTGAATGTTTAAATATTTTCTCATAATTGGCAACTATATGGATCAGCTTGATGGTGAAAATGGGTAAAATCAGATTCCTTTAGCCACAATCTCATTTTTATATCTTTAGATAATATGAATTGTATATGTGAAAGAGAGAACATGATGTGTTTCATAAATTACAAGAGGGCTTCCTGTGCTCTTTTCCTTAAAGAGTTAAATTAGCTCTCTTGAAAGGAGATTCCTGGTATACCGCAATTTTTGGTTATGTATGCTCTCTTTACTTCTAAATAATCACTTTCCTAAAGTGACTTTTGAGTGTGGGATTGGAGTGGGCTTGGATAATTGATAGCTAAATTTTTATGATCAAGATTTTTTATGAAACTAAATGCTTCCATCAGAGTATTCATCACACCTCCTATTCTGCTTATTAATTAAGATCTTTGGGATGTACTCAGTGAGGAACAGGAGAATTACTCAAGTAAGTAAAGCAACAAAATAACTAGAGATCATGGAGCTTAGATTGCAGAGGTTTGTTGATTTAAATACTATAAAAGCAAATAGGTTTCAAACAGTACATTATTTTGTGTTTATTTTTAGATATTCTTATAAATGCTATCAAAATTTTGCTTTGTTTTTATGACTGACCATGAATTTAATTTTCTCCTTGGATGAGAGATTATTTGAAAATGGATGGGTATCAAATATGCTATGGTGGTTTCCTAGTGAGAGATAGCTCTTGGTGCCTTTGTATGTTTGAAGAAACAGCAGTGTACTTTTCTAGTTACTGTAAAGATTTTTCAACGAGGTATGAACATTGTTAGCCTTAAATAGAAGTGACGATACATGGCCAAACATATTCATTTGGTGCTTGCTGTTTCTTTTCCTTTTTAAAAAAAAATGTTTAAATATGACAATTTCAGTTTAGAGGACATCTTTAAATTAATCTCAAAAAATTAAAAACAAAGACTAAAAACAAAAAATTGCCAGTTTATAAAACAAATCTTCTAAATGTGTTACCTTATTTTCACAACAATGTCAGGAAACATATAGGCGAGATATATTGCTATCCTCATTCTCATCCAGCATCAAGATAAAATAACATACTCAAAACTGGAAAGTCAAGATTCTGACCCACTTCTCGGGACTATAACAACCGTTCTTCATCAGAATGACACGGAGGCCAGGGAGAGAAGCTCCTCTCCTTTGAAAGTCAGTTATCCTCAGTGGATGTCTTGGTCACTGTAAATGCTCCTCTCCTGGACCATATGCTTTGCCAGTGTGTAGTATGATTCACGAGTGAAAGCTGATAACTGGGCAAGTGTACCATACAGATCCATCATTTCCACTGGAACACTAATCCAAGGCTATGCCCCACTTGGGGAGGTTCACATGTGTCATCACGTCATGTGATGGAGGTCCACATAAACACATACTGCTGAGGAGATGATGATGAAGAGTAAGTGTATTGGTCACATTTACACCTCATTCACACACTCTACTAATGGATTCTTTCTGTTTAAACTGTTCAGAATGTTATTTTCCATTGAAAGTTCTTAACCCGGTGTTTCTTATTTAATTCACTTGTCTATCCTGCCTTCAAATCCATCCTTCTGCTTTTGTAGCCTTTTTCTTGCCCATTTCATGGACTCATTTTAGAAAATTTAGATAATTTGGACTGGGAAAATGTTAGTTATTGCTACTGTAAGTTTGACATTTCCTGTGTTGATTCCTGTTTTAAAAGGCACATTGTTTTAATGTGCATTGTCTAGTTTAAGCAAGTTGAATGAATCAAGTGGTATTTATTAAATGAATTATATGTGGTAAATCATAGATAAAAAGCCATACAAGTTTATTATCTAGCAGTGTTTTGATTTTTCTTCTGTTAAAATAAACAAACTAGGTAAGGACTTAAGAAAGAATATTGCTTCTAATTCAGCTGTCTCTTCACTGCAGTATTGTTTTGACATCCTTATTGTTTAAGTGATTTATTTATTAATTCACTCATTTGATAAATATTTATTGAATCCTTGTAAGCATCTGGTATTTTTCTAATATAGCAAAGATATAACACTGAATAACAAAATCCTTGCCTTGTGAGATTCATGGTCTAGGAAGAAACATAAATTAAGCAAATAAACAAATAATTAATTGAAAGATTTCAAAGAGTGCTTTACAAAATGAAGCAGAGTAATTGTATAGTGAGTTATTGAGGGGTGTGGTTTTTAGATAATGTAGGTATTCTCTGAGGATATAATCTTGGAATAAACATTTGTGAAATGGGAGGGATTAAGTCAAGCCACACAGAGGTTTGAGATACAACATTCCACACAGAAGGAATAGCAAGAAGAAAAAAAAAAAAAAAAAAAAAAAAAACTCTGACAGGCAGTGAGTTTACTATTAGCAGACAACGGCATGAGAAACAGTTTTCTTGGAGCAGAAAGATAAAGAATAGCAGGATATAAATTTAGAGAAAAAGATAGAGGTCAGATTATAGAGTTGCAGTTCACAGAGAGATTCTGAGTTCTATTCAAAGTCTAATGAGGAGTTGTTGGAGGGTTTTATGTAAGGAAACACCATAATTTAATTCACTCTAAAAACAAGTTGTGCTGCTCTGTGGAAAAATGGACTTTGGAAACAGGAGAGTAGGAAACAGAAACCACTTAAGAATTTCCTTTGGGAAATCCAGGCAACGGATGCGGGTGCTTTGGAAAGCAGGGATAGTAGAAAAAGAAGTAACCAGCATTCAGTTTCCAGTATACTTTGACAAGAGAGCCAGCTTGACTTGAGGCTTGTTTTCAGTAGGACAGACAATGCTGCTATTAAAAACCACCATGAATCTCAGTATCATAATGCATCAAATGTTTATTTCTTACTCACACTCATTTTATATGTTGAGTCAGCAGAGGACTCTAGCTTAGTCAGGAACCCATGCTGTGATATTCTACTGTGTAGAATGTCATCTATCATAATACAGGAAAAGATAATCAATTCCTTTGTCAAAATCCTTCCACAAAGGTAATGTCGCATGCAACTTCCCCTCACATTCAATTCATTTGTGGAATTCTTTACACAAAGGAATGATGCACATAACTTCTTGCATTTCATTGTCAAAATAATCCACCCTGGAACTAAGTTCTAGAGTAGGAGGATATGCAATCCTTTGGTATGCTGAGATTAGAATAAAACTTAATATTGACAAAGGGTAATAATGTCTGTTCTAGAGAGAAATAAAATATGAGGTATAACTAAACAAGAGTCAAAAATGATAACTAAACTTTTGACCTGAGCACCTAGGTAAATTTTGGCACATTTACTGAAATGAAGAAAAAATTGGTATGAATGTGTTTCTTTGAAACATATAAATAGAACAAGAAGTATGTTATAGATAGTTAAGACAGATGATTTTAGATATTCTATGAAGTTTTTAAATAGACATTTGGATTTTTTGAGTCTGAACCTTAAAGTAAGAAATTGATGAAATTAGTCAGATCACCATAACTTCAATTATGATTTGGATCTTAGTTTGAGCTTGCTGACAAAAATACAAATTCAGTCAAATTGGTTAAATAAAGGAGAATATACTCAATGAAATATATTCTAGTTAAATATATTTGAGGGCCAGAAATAGAGCTCAGTCTCATCAATTACTGGAATCCCAAACTACAAATTCAACAAGAGCAAGGCAGCTCATTTTCATATTCATTCTCTCTCTCTCTCTCCTCTCTCTCTTCCTCGTTTCCTTCCTCCTTCCCTCTCTCTCTCATTCTTTTTTTAATTTTATTAAATTTTATTATTAGTTTGCACATTATCTTCCAATGACTATGCCATTGCACTCATCAGTAAATCAGCCCTGTGTGAAGCAAGATTGGAGTTGAGTTTGGTAGGTAAGGTTGAATCTCCTCTGACCCTTAGCTGATAAGGTACCCCTGAGATATTCCTCTTGGAAACTAGAGACTCTGTGTCATGTGATTCTCTTATCGGTGGCCTTCCTTCCCTTGGGCAGGTTTGTACATCATTCCATGGTACACATTTTTTGTGGAATTTTGTTCTCACATGTGAATCATCAATGTTGTCATATAACCTTTGAGCACTCATATATCATTGTTTAGTTATCCCCTCATTTCTAAATCATTTGCAATGGACACATCATTTTCCCCAACACAATAGTTGATTTTATTATGCAATTTTGCAAATCCATGCCAGCTAATGTGGTAGGTGATTTCCATGCCCAGAGAAGGGCCTGAATGGAGCCCTAGGACCCAGTAGATAGGAAAAATGCTGTGTGAGCCACATCTATTTGTTTAATATTTCCAAATATAAACTCTGAAGAGACTGTTATCACCACTTGTTCAAGAGGATTCAGAAACTTGAGGGAGGGAGCCCAGCTGAACAAATAGCGCTGTTGGCTCTGATTGCAGCAAATCTAGTGGAAGAGAAAAAACAGGACTCTTAACAAAAAGAGGAAGAGGAGGAAGAGAAGGAGGAAGGAAAGGAGCAGGTGGAGGAGAAATAATTAGGGCAGAAAAAAGACATGTCAGAACTAAAATTTACAGTGACTCCTGAATTGAAAATTTAATTAAAAAAAGATTTTTTTCTACTGAGAACTGAATTGTTGCTATGAGAATAACAGATAGAGGAATTATCTCAAGCACAAAACAGAAGTACATAGAAATGGAAATCATGACTGAAGAGATAAGATACGTGGCAGAGAAACCCAGGGATCAAATATGAAGTGGGCAAGGGATGAAGATGACTCACTGGCATTTTCAGCTAAATTAGGTGTTCAGAACTTCTGAGTTCAGAAAAACCAAAAGAACATCGGAGTTGGCTATAAAAAACTTAGTAGTACATAGCATGATAACCTTTGCAGACATGCCCTATTTTTCTCTAGTAGTAGCTGTATTGTGGAGATAGGTGGGGAAAATAAGGGGCTGTTATGGAAATGAACACAGGACATGTGGCCCAGACGCTGAAGTTGGAGTGGCTGCTCTGTGTTATCACACATAGCTTCATGCATTCCTCATTTTTCATGCAGTCTAAAAATATCATGCCTTTTGAAACCGTGATCCCCACACTGCACTGCTCTGAGGCCCCCTGTACACATCAGGAAGAAATGTTTTTAGTGCCTCTTCTATTGTTCTACTGCAGGGATTCACATGACATTTAGCTGTTGGTCTCTGGGGGCAATCTACCTTTTTGCAGTTTTTTTCTCATAAAAGCAGACAAACAGGATCTCTCTCACCCTAAAAAGCTACAAACAGCTAATATTGAGAGATATTTCTAAGTTATGCAGGTCATTCTCAGTGTTTCAAACACCAGAAGGGAGCCAGCATCCTACAGCATATAGCACATATCTTAAATCTTCCGGGGAGTTCTCTTCATCAGAGGATAAGGTATCCAGGATAAAGATTCTAATTTGGAGGGCCTTTGGATTTCCTGAGAACTTTGAAACGTGGATAGAAGCCCAGAAATACTAATCAGGGCTCAGTTGTATCATGAAGGAAAGTTGAATTCCCCTCCTCCCAGTGGCAATTAGAAAGCTGCAGATGAACAGATGCAGAGCATTCTAGAAGGCTGTACTCTAAGCCGTGGACACATGCAGCCTTCCAGAAAAGAAAGCTCAGCTCAGCGGAGGCCTACCCCAGCTTCCTCCCTGCACACTGCTCTGGTGGGATTGTTCCTCCATTGAGTGACTCCATGAGAATTCTGAATCTCCTCCCTCAAACCAACACCCCTCTCCCCAACTCATAGATCCTGCTATCCTGGGGTAGGAACAATTCAATGGGGAACCTTTGGTTCATCTTTGAAGACCTTTAGTAAGCACCTGGCTAGACTTGGAAATTATTGACAGGAAAGAAACATTAGCTCTGCAGTTTCAAACCCAAAATCAGTTTTCTATGTAAGAGCAAGGTGGAAGTTTTCTCACATTGCATGCAGAGCTTGAGTCTGTGCTTTTAACGCAGATTGTTACTGAAAATGTTAAATATCATATATTTATCATTTAAACTGTTTTTCATTTTTTCTGTTCCTTCTGAGGGAAACCCAGCGCCTGTGCTATGGTTATTGCCTACAGATAATGGCAGGGTACCCAGAGATTCTGTGTAGCAGTGCTAATCTTGGAAGACATCCGGAACTATGGCTTGCTTCTAGCCATAGTCCCAGACCTTGCCCAGTGTTGTCAAGATCTCAAGGTCAGCTGGTGGTAGCCAGAGAATAATACTTCTTTTGTGTTTATTACGGTGGCCTTTGGAAATGAAGACCTCAGTTTTGATGACATGGAAGTAGTTAGCATTGTCATCTTCCCCTGCCTTCCAGTATTCAGATACCTAATCCAAAAAAGTCTTGAAAAGGCAGTATATATTTCTCTATCCCAGAAAGTAGAGTTGGAAATGCGTGGAAGAAAATAACAATCTCCTGAGTGGTTTATATCTTTCTCTAGTTTTTTTTTTTTTAAATAGGCTTTTTATGTTTAAAACTTTTGACTATTTGTTGGGAGACAACGAGGGAGATATAGAAAGGGAGAACAAGAGTTAAGAACTCCTATCCATTGGTTTACCTCTCAGTAATTCATGGTGGTTGGGACTGGGCCCTGGTCAATGACAGACAGCAGGAAGTCCATCCAGGTCTCCCATGTGAGTGACAGGAGCCCAGTCACTTGAATAATTGCTGCTGCCTCTCAGGATCTGCATTAGCAGGAGTAGAGTCGGGAGCTGGAGCCAAATATTCTGATCCAGCTGAATCCAGGTACTCTGATGTGGTTACAGGCCTCTTAACCACAATGCTAAATGTTTATCACTTTCATGCAAACTTGTCAAGGTTGAGGACACAGCCACTTATTTCCTCATTATGGATCTCAAAGGAACTATTGCACTTCAGCTTTTGGTGCCAAAACTATTTTTCCCTTTCTTGGCAGAAGTCTTTGAACATATGCAGAGTTAAAAATTGTTTGTCACTTTTGTTTTGGAATCACATTATGGATCACACACATACACACACACCAAAAAAAAAAAAAACACAACAGTGTAGGAACTGCCTTACATCACTGGCATGCAACTGCTTGGGATCTTTGTGGTTCTTCAAATGGGAATTTAAATGAAACATGAAATGATGCTTACATTTATGATGAGAAAAGTATATCCTTTGTACCAAGCTCCAATTCCTAGGAAGATTATTTACAGAAAACCCAAAACTATAATCTACCATCCTCTGATTCTACCAACACAGGGGTTTGCTTAACACTCAGATACCTGGGAGGAACAAATGCAATGTTCAGTGTTCTTCCTCAGGAAGGTCCTTATATGTCCACAGGCATTTGAGTATATGTGCTGGCCTCAGTATTTTGGTGCAATGTAAGGTTAAGGTATGTATGTTTGGAAAAATAAATTCCATCTTTGAAATACTCACATCCTATGAAGGAATGTGGTTATGGTAATAATAATCATCATACTATGTTGCTATAAAAATGTGTACTTTGACTAGCCCAAGCATGATCTTCAGGTGGAAGCCATGATGCTCATAGGCTGTGACATAATTGAAGAAAATTATTCCCAGACATTGCAGATATGCCACATTGCTTTTATTCTTCAAAAGCCCTGAGGCCTTGCAAGCATTTTCTGTTTCCCCTCACCCTACATGTATCTTTTCATGCTTCTTCCCTCCTTCCCTCTTGTCTTCCACTCCTGCCTTCCTCCTCTGCTCTCTTCCCTGAATCTTCCAAAATACACGCTTGCATATAGTATTTCCCCACTCTCAAGCTGTCTTGGTTGAATTTTGTGACGACCAGTTCCTTTAGTGATCAGAAACCAATTCTATTTCTTCATGCTATAATTCTAAATTCTAATTGTTAAAACGAAAGCCAAGTCCCAAGGGAAACTTCTCCCATCTTGGTGGGAGCATTCCAATGCTTGCATCATCGTGGGATTGCCCCACATAAGAGCTTCCCAAGTGTACAAATCCACTTTCTCTTTAGCTTTACCATCTACTCTTAATAGCCACATTCATGTTTTGTAGCTAGAAATTCACGTCCTGTGAGAGTGTTTCCATACTCCACAAACCCTGCTCTGGTAAGCAAGAACCACAACATATAAGATAATGTAAATTTTGCTACTTCAATTAATGAGTCCATTGCCAGTTAGTCAGTATGCCTAAGAGGGAGAGGGCATTATTCAGATACCTTCATGCATTGAGGGAATGTTGCAGAAGTGTTGTCTCCAGACTCTGTTCTTACTCTGTGTGGGGAGCCGATCAAAGTGTAATGATTTGTTCTTTCCTGCCAGTAATGGATGTCTAGATAAACAAGTTCCCAATCACACCAACTTATAGCCCCCAAAATAGGTTGATGTGGGAATTTCACTGGCATTGCTACCCAAAGTTGGGAAAGGAAAATGCTGGTAAAATTGCCAAATTCCCTGACACTTTTGGGAATGGGAGGAGATTGAGGTTCTGCTTCAGGAAGAAAACTTACTAAAGATGTCAGACTGTTGGATGGTTCACAGAGTCATAAAGTCCATTCTGTTGGGCTTGAGTGAAGAATCGAAACTAAGGTAAAATATGGTATATATTAGCAAAAGGGAATGATCGCTCAATTTTATCAACCCAAGCTAATAGTTTTCAGCTAGAGTAAAGGTTGAGAATTGTTTGGAGACTTCCTTTTCAAACTACAATTACTCTATGTCTAAAATAGTTATACTGCTTTGTTGAACCACTGCTTTAATGAGAATGGTATTCATCCTTCAAATGTATTGGGGAAGAAAAATATTTGAGATTAAGTGCCTTAAATAGTAAATGAGTAAGATGCTTTAAAAAATTTAGTCTTTAATTAATTACCTTTATACTTGAGGAGCATAAATATAATTGATTAATTAATTTTTCTATTGCTTGTATCTTTCTCCTCTGTAACTTGGAGATAGGAAACTGAAGTCTTAACAGAAGCCGATATTGAGTACAAGGTAAGAAGTAAATACTGGTGAGATAGAGACTTCTGACAGTTAAACTGGAGGATGCATATCTTTAAAATAATGGAGGAAGAGGTTTACTCAGATGATGTACTCAGGATGCTCCTAGGGTTGAGATTAGCATATTTGCAATTGAATAAAGCTCTTTTCAAAGTTGGGCTTAGAAATCAATGATTTCTGTATGAAAGCCATTCTAACTGGGGTGAGGAGAAACCTAATTGTGGTTTTGATTTGCATTTCCCTAATGGCTAATGAGCCTGAACATTTTTTCATGTGTCTTTTGACCATTAAGATTTCCTCTTTTGAAAAACATCTGTTTAAGTCCTTTGCCCATCTTTTAACTGAGTTGTTTGTTTTATTGTTGTGGAATTTCTTGATCTCTTTGTATATTCTGGTTATTTATCCTTTATCAGTTGCATAGTCGTTAATAATTTCTCCCATTCTGTCTGTTGCCTCTTCACTTTGATGAGTGTTTCTTTTGCAGTACAGAAACTTCTCAATTTGATGTAATCCAATTTGTTAATTTTGTTTTTTTTTTTAACTTTTATTTAATGAATATAAATTTCCAAAGTACAGCTTATGGATTACAATGGCTTCCCTCCCCCCATAACTTCCCTCCCACCCGCAACCCTCCCCTTTCCCTCTCCCTCCCCCCTTCCATTCACATCAAGATTCATTTTCAATTCTCTTTATATACAGAAGATCAGTTTAGCATATATTAAGTAAAGATTTCAACAGGTTGCTCCCACATAGAAACACAAAGCGAAAAATACTGTTTGAGTACTAGTTATAGCATTAAATTACAATGTACAGGCTTTGACTGCCTGTGCCTCTGGAGTCTTTTCCAAGAACTATTTGCCTGTGCCAATGTCTTGCAGGGTTTTACCAGTGTTCTCTGATGATTTGATGATTTCAGATCATAGATTTAGATCTTTAATCCATTTTGAGTGGATTTTTGTATAAGGTGTAAGGTAGGGGCCTTGCTTCATACTTCTGCTTGTGGAAACCCAGTTTTCCTAGCCATTTATTGAAGAGACTGTCCTTGCTCCAGGGATTGATTTTAGCTCTTTAGTTGGTTGTAGGTGTTTGGATTGATTTCTGGTGTTTCTTTTCTGTTCCATTGGTCTACCCATCTCTTTTTGTACCAGTAACAATCTGTTTGGATGATAATTGCCTTGTAGTAGATCTTCAAATCTGTTATTGTTATGCCTCTGGCATTGTTTTTGTTGTTTAAGATTGCTTTAGCTACTTGAGGTCTCCTGTGTCTCCACATGAATTTCAGCATCATTTTTTTCTATATATGAGGAGAATATCTTTGGTATTTTGATTGGTATCACACTAAATCTGTAAATTTCTTTCAAAGGAATGCACATTTTGATTATATTGATTCTTCCAATCTATGAACACGGAAGATTTTTCCATTTTTTTTGTATCTTCTTCTATTTCTTTCTTTAACGTTTTGTAATTCTCATTGTAGAGATCTTTGACATCCCTGGTTAAATTTATTCCATTCTATTTAATTTTTTTGTAGCTATTGTGAATGGGATTGACCTTAGAAGGTCTTTCTCAGCCATGGCATTGTCTGTGTATACAAAGGCTGTTTTTGTGTGTGTTTATTTTATATCCTGCTATTTTACCAGACTCTTCTATGAATTCCAATAGTCTCTTCGCAGAATTTTTTGGATCCCCTATATATAGAATCATGTCATCTGCAAATAGGGATAGTTTGACTTCCTCTTTCCCAATTTGTGCCCCTTTGATTTTTTTTTCTTGTCTAATGGCTCTGGCTGAAACGTGCAGGACTGTATTGAATAGCAATGATGAGAGTGGGCATCCTTGTCTGGTTCTGGATCTCAGGGGAATGCTTACAACTTTTCCTCATTCAGTAGGACACTGGCCACAGTTTGTCATAAATTTCCTTTATTGTGTTGAGGAATGTTCCTTCTAAACCCAATTTGCTTTGAGTTTCCATCATGAAAAGATGTTGTATTTTATCAAATGCTTTCTCTGTATCTATTGAGATAACCATATTGTTTTTGTTCTTAAGTTTGTTAATGTGATGCAACTTGGGATTAGAGAGAATTTGGAAGATACTACAACCATGCTGAACCCCTCCTTCATCTGCAACATAAGTTGAAACCGACCTATGAAAATATTAACTCGTATACCAGAGCCATAGCTTAAATATACTGCATCAAAATATCTGGAATTGTGCCATCCCCAGCCACCTCCTTTTCTTTTTCTTTCTTTCATTGGTTTTAATTTCTGATTTCTGCAGGTAGTGGTTGAAAATGATTAAAGCACTTGTTCTGAAGATTCTTATCCAGCTGAAACACACTAAGACAAACTCATTTTAATTTTCCTCAGTGTGGAAAGGCTCTGCTAAATGAGGACTATGAGAGTAAATCCTTCTGTTCACCAGTTTATGACTGGCCTTCCAACAAGAACTCAGGAGCCTGGAGTTGGGAGTATATTGTCTTTACAACATCAGAGTGGCCAACACTTGTATCCTACTAATGAGCACGTTTCTCTAGTCCCATAGTCTGCTTTGACATGGTTTTTCAAACATTTGAGACTGATGATGTTTACATATAACATGTTACTTCAACTCTTATTCAATATCTATAGGAGTTGTTAGGTTTCTGGGACATGCTGCACATGCACAGGAGGAACCTTCGTCCTCCTTCAGAAAGCATTTTAGTATATTTCCTATATTGTGTTTGTAGTGATCATTGTCCCTGGCTATATACTCAGAAGCCTGCACACAAGAGATGCATTTAATAAGTGAATGTCATCAACACATACAATTGAATCATTCTTTGAGGACTTATTATAGTCAGATTTTAGAATAAAGACAACAGGTCTACCTCTTGGATCGTGTATAATTATATTCATGTTTGAAAAAAGCTCAGGATAGAAGCTTGATCGTGTGAAACAAATTAATTCTTCCTGGACATGAAGATACCATTTAGCATGGTTTGCCAGAGACGGTTTTCTAGTTTAGCCCTATCACCCTTTACCACGATGTGTTTATATCACCTACCTGTGGATTGGTCCCTGGATGCAGAAATATGTGTGTTACTGGAACATTTCTTGAATCTCCTGCCACTGACACAATTAAATTTCTTTAAGGAAATAGAAAATGAACCTCAAAACTAAAGTCCTTTGCTGAAAATGTTAACCACAATAATATTTTCTGCTGTTCAGAACTTTACCCTGAAAACAATTAGAGCCTGATGGGGTGTGTGTTTGACAGTTCAAATTGAGCTACAAATGACCCGAGTGTGCTTCAGCTAAGCACGGGGCAGCTTAGGAATGTATTAAGTTGAATAATCATCGCATATGTTTTTCCCTTGGGTTCAATGACATCTACAAAGTTCATTTTTCTAAGGAGTTTTTCTCTCCGCAAATTTAAACTCATGGGAAATAGGATCCATATGTTCCTGATTCATTTGCACTAACTCATCAAAACATTCTTTTCTTTGTAAGTTATTAGATGTCTGCAGAGGATTTCCACTGCTTTCTCTAAGTTCTTTTAAGCTTTTCTGTCTGGAGTCAGGAAATGGCCATCTTCCAGCTGCAAATGAACCGCCCCCCACCTCCCCACTCCACCCCCAAAATAGTCACGTTTTGTTCAGGAGGCAAAGGAAAGGGATAGGGAATTCTCTACTTTCCAAGCACAGTTGACTAATGGCTTTCTTCAGAGGAAGGGGCTAGATGTTTTCTCTGAAAAGTATTATTAGAACTATTGAATACATAATTAAAGAAATTTCATGAGATGGTCACAGCAGAAATGGGATTTAAATGGCAGCCCTCCACTTGCCACCTCTACATGTATTATGAACTTGCCCAAGATACTTTAGAGCTGTTGCTTTACCCAGAAACCTGGAAATCTAGAGCTTTGAATTAACAAAAATGTAACACATCTTCAATATGCATAGCAGAGGTTAATTATGTATAAATGTCAGTGTGTGTGAGTGTGTGTGTGTGAGAGAGAGAGAGAGACAGAGAGAGTTAGAGACAGAGCAAGAGATTAAGACATCTAAAACCTAAGTCCTACTTCTTTTCATATGTCTCCATGTTGAATTCAAGATACCTAATTTTGAGAATATACAAGTATGTGGTACTCTGCTGCCATGCAAATAAAGTTGAACTTTCAGCCTACCATCCCCTGGTTTACTCCTCAAATGCCCACAATAGCCAGGGCTGGGCCAGACTCAAACCAAAAGTCTGAAATACAATTGGATTTCCCACATGGATGTCAAGGACTCAACTACTTGAGCCATCACCTGCCGCCTCCAAATGCACCAGAAGAAAGCTTGAATTAGGATTATTTTTTAAGATTTATTTATTTGAAATTCAGAGTTACACAAAAAGAGGAGAGTCAGAGAGAGAGAGAGACCTTCCATCTATTGGTTTACTCCTCAGTTGGCCACAATGGCCAGAGCTGTGCCAATTTGAAGCCAGGAGCTTCTTCTGGGTCTCCCACATGGGTGTAGGGGTCCAAAGACTTGGGCCATCTTCCACTGCTTTCCCAGGCCACAGCAGAGAGTTGGATCAGAAGTGAAGCAGGTGAGACTCGAACCAGTGCCCATATAGGATGCTGGCACTGCAGGCAGCAGCTTTACCCTTTATGAAACAGCGCCAGCCCCTTGAATCAGGATTTGAACTCAGGTACTATGATTTGGGATGCAGGCATCCCAAGTGGCATCTTAACATAGCAGTAACCCACCCCACACCAACATTTCTGAACTAACGGTTATTACCATTATTAGTTCTTTGGTCAAATCTATCAAATGATAAATAAGTCCAGTAAAATTTCAAAATACCCCTAGGAGTAGTTAGGCTTCAATATTGGCTCCAATTTCTCAGTGATCAGCCCTGTCTTTGTGTAGACCAGGCTTCTTGAAACAACAAAAGAACTTCTCTTACAACTGTCATTGTCTTTTACTATTGTCACGTGTTTACCTGTTAGCTTTCCTGCTTACTTGAGGACAAGAGCTGTGTGATTTCACCCATGAGTCGCTTTTCTTGTCTGTTTTCATTTTTAATCCAAAGGGCCTGACCTGTAGAAAGCCTCAGCAAAAATGCATGCATGCATGAATAAATGAATGAGTGAATGAATGTTTTACATTTCTTCTTACAGTGATGGAGTGGGCACACATCAAGCCAACACATCTGTCTCATTTAGGCCTTTTTAATATGAGATTTTGGGCATATTAAGTAGGTTTATATCTTTATTTCAGTAGATTTAAAGTTAAGATACAAGCATTGATCTCTCTCTACCCTCAAATGAACAGAAGGACTGGACGCCAGCCCTACTGTGGCCATGTGTTGTAGTCACTTGTTCTCTAAACTGAGAAGTTTTTTCTAGGGACAAGGGAGAAAATCAAGATTGCTGGAAGATCAACCCAAAGCCTGAGTCCTTGACCAGTGGCTCCATCGCTCGTATGCACATTGATTAACCCTTTCGCCTACTTGGCCTCTTGCAGATCTTTCCCCACATAGGCACATGTGACTGATAATACTTTTTAAAGTGCTGTCTATTTCCACATGTAACTCCTTTTGGAAAGGAAAACATGTCCTTCAGGAAAATGTTGACAACTAGATTTACATGTAATTCTTTCAAAAGCTGTCAGTCCTCATTGATTTGTTTGACAAGCATTTAAGGAATAGTTGGTATGTCCCAGGTGTTGGGCTCTTCCTGTTGTATGTAATAAGTGCTAGGAAAGAACGTGCCTAGAGTTCTGGGGTGGGGGTGCAGAGGAGAGAGGCAAGGGACACCCTGGGTGCTCCCTCCTTAAATGGAAGAGTTGATTGCAGCCTGTGTGTTCTTCCTAGGGCTTCCCATTCCACTGGGAGTGAAATCCAAATGCCTGCCCTACACTATGGGCTCCTCACCCTATCAAGATCTATCAATCGATTGATTGATCAATAGATAGATAGATAGATATGGTCTCAGAGAGTTCATGAAGTTTAAGGAAAATTTATTTCTAGATAGATAGATATGGTCTCAGAGAGTCCGTGATGTTTATGAAAAGTTTACAATTATTTTTGCTAAGCTGCAATTGCAATTTAACACTTCCTTCCATTGTGACTGAAGTTACAAGCCACAATGGTATGGGTAGTTTTTATGACTTTGTCATCAGAAGAAATCACAGCTGCTTCTCATCACATGACAGTTGTGCTGGGATCTCAAGACACTAATCATGTACTCATGCCTGCAGATTAGGATAGACTCCCCAGTAGGTCATATTTTAGTGTGCTCTTAAGAAGCAATGCTGCAGTATCACGTTGTTCCCTTGTAACGATCATCTCGATAAATTGCTTCCTTTGTAATTCTTTATAGTTTTATTCATATAAAAACCATAATCTAAGAAGGACCCTAAGCTCTGCTCAACTACTAAACAGTGCCATGTCACTAAAGAAAAGTCAGTATGTCCCTCACACACTTTCCACCTTGCTCACTCCCCTCCAACTTCACCGGCATCTTTGAATCCACTCAACATCTTAATGCCTCAAGCTACCTTCCTATTTGCAGCTGCCTCCATGTAGAAGGCTTTTCCTAAGGCCTTCACTCACCTGAGTTAGTATTTAGGGCTCAGCTCAAATAGCACTGCTTCAGAGAAGCACACTATTTACCCTTCATAACTTCACTGTTTGATTTTTGCATAACATTCATCACTACTTGATGCGTGTTTGTTTATTGGTTCATAGGCTGTCATCCACTGAAGTGCCATTTATATCAGAATAGAGCACAAACTTCAAAAGACTTGTTCTCTTCCATATTCCCAGAGCACTGAACAGGGCCAGGAATGCAGGAGGAAATTAATAAATGCTCACTGAACAAAATACAATAAATGAGTGCATGGTAAGGACTGTAGAGAGAGGGACATGCTCCGTAGCAATCAACACAAGGCAAAGCTGCAAAGGTGACAAACAGCCTGTGCAGAGGATTACTTTGTGAAAGGGCTGCTGGTGCTATAGTCAGGGCCCACCAGTATTCCTGCCTTCTGTTGGCTCTTCAGAAGTTAGAAAGCAGAATGGGATGTGTCCCTTTTTGATAAAGTAGAAAAAATACAATTTGAAGAATTCGTTAATTTTTTTAAAGATTTACTTATTTTACTTGAAAGGCGGAGTTATAGAGAGGGAGAAGCAGAGGCAGAGAGAAAGAGAAAGAGGTCTTCCATCCATAGTTCACTCCCCAGATGGTTATGACAGCTGGAGCTGGGCCAGTCTGAAGCCAGGAGCCAGGAGCTTCTTCTGGGTCTCCCACATGGGTGCAGGGGCCCAAGCACTTGGCCATCTTCTGCTGCTTTCCCAAGCACATTAGCTTGGAGCTGGATGGGAAGTGGGGCAGCCAGGACTTGAACTGGCACTCATATGGGAGGCTGGTGATGCAGGCAGGGGCTTAACCCATTATGACTGAGTGCTAGCCCCAAACAGACAAACCTGAAAAATGCTAATGGAATAAATAGTTTAGCTATTTCTTATTGCCTAACCCAGATGCCCCTTTCATCCACAAAAGATGAGCAAATTTTACTTGCATAATGCCTAGGTACAGACTATCAAAATTCTGGAAATTAATATAGCTAGCAACAGACATTCTTTGCAGAGGCACCCACAATAAAACTAGATTCCTGAGAGAGTTTGTAGCACACAATTTTGGGGGCCCAAAGAGCATGCTTTATGAGGGAGACAAAAAGTAATGGGTTCATTGCTGCCAGAATACAGTGTCTTGACACACAGTTTGAGATGTCTGAATCTGACATTTAATAGCTGAGATGATAGTGGCCAAATACTTCTCGAGGTCAAATTCATGCGGAGTTCCTGAAAAGGTGAAAAATCACTGAGATCTGTAATGACAAAGCTGATGAGAAGATTGATGAAATGGTGATGGCAACAGGACAAGTCTCCAAAATAGCTTGTGGATGATTTATCCTTGTGACAGCAGAGCCAAATGACAATAGCAGTGTGCTAATTAAATACCAACCACCAGGAAAATGCCATAAATTTCTTTTGGCTCTGTCTTGGCAATTTCATACTTATAAGCAGAGGCCAAGTTATTTTTCAATAACTGTTTCTTTTTAGACCTAATTTTTTAAGTGCCCCTATTCCTTTGTACTTTTTGCTAAATCTCCAGCATGTTTGATTTGAAATGAAAATGGAGAGAAGGAAGGAACAAAGTGGGGGAGACAGCATTAGGGATGAATAAAAGGGTAGGTGGGAAGAAAAGGTAGAAGGAAGCTCCTAAGCGTCTTAATAACCTGTATTAGACAGGCTCACTTCTATCCCTTTCCAGTCTATGACTAATTAGTATAATATGATAACTACTACCATTTTTGAAGAACCTATCACAAGATTGGTATTTTACTAAGTGGTTTTTCTTTTATTTAATAAAAGTTAGCACTTACCATTTACTATGTAAATCCTCACCACAACACTGAGAGATTGGAACTTCTTTTTTTGCTTTCCTAAATAAGAACACTGAGGCTTGGAGAGAGTTAAATTCTAGCTTGAAATATGCAGTCCTGTTTTATTGAGAGCAAGTGTTTCTGTAAAATGCTTTTTAGGGACCGCATTTGTAGTGCAGAGGGCTTGGCCACCCTTGTGACACCAGCATCTCATAGCGGAACATGAGTTCAAGACCTGGCTGCTCTGCTTCTGATCCAGCTCCTGGCTGACGCACCTGGAAATGAAGCAGAAGATAGGCCTCTGCAGCCCATTCGGGAGGCCTGGATGGAATTCCATGCTCCTGACCCGGCTATCTATGGCTGTTGTGGTCATTTGGAAAATGAACCAGCAGATGGAAGGATTCTCTCTCTCTCTCCCCGTGTGTGTGTGTGTGTGTGTGTGTGTGTGTGTGTGAATCTGCCTTTCAAATAAATAAGTCAATCTTAAAAACTCCATAATTTTTAAAGAAGTGTTTCACCTGCATGAGACCTAGGATTCTATAACAACATTAAGTTTGGTAAGAAACAGCGTTGAGGCAATGTGAAGAAAACCTATTAGGTAAACAAACATTGACATCCAATTAACTTTTAGCATCAGTTATGAAAGAGAAAAGATAGTCTTACTCCTAAAATGCGTGAAGTGACAGATGATGTCACCTTGGAAAGTAGTTAAAATGGGATTGAAGAATGAGGCACCTTATACCTAGAGAAGCTTGGTTGATGGGCAGCATTCTTGAAGGCAGAGATTAAGGAATGTGGGGATATAGAGCGGAAATGCGGTGGATCTCTGCAGTGGTTCCAAAATCCAAAACACTGTTAGGTTATTGCCAAGGGCTCACTAACGATAGCTTTAAAGATAAAGTCAATGTGAAGCCCAGAGTTCTCTGAAACACAGATGAGCGTATTTTATTAGAGTTAGGGCAAGCAGTGAGTCAGAAAAGAACATTCCCAACAATTCCAACAAATGAGGACTGGGGAAAGCTCGTAATGATAGAATGCTACATGGCAAAAATAGGTGGATATTTCTTCAAACATCTTATTGGATGATAATGATCTATTTCTTGTCAGTTATTATAGATTGGCACTTGGTGGTTAATGAAGGTTTCATTTGTAAAACGCAAATTGGGAAAGTTCCATATGGATTTCAGGGGAAAAACCTATCTTGTAATTTTATGCCATGTTTAGATTGGGGAAAATATTCACAGGGAGGCAGTATGGCACTGGGACATTCTCCAACATGATAAATAGTGTTTTTGGGGTGGGCTCAAAGTGCTGGTGAGACAAGGCTGATACAGCAATAACAGCAAGAGCAGAGGATTCTCTTCTGTCTCTTTTTGGCATCCAGGCTGATGACAGTAATGGTGCCTAGAAGTCAAAGCAAATGGTGACTAGAAGTCAAAGCACATTAACACAGGTGTGATCCCAATTTTTAAGATTGAAGATAAGCCAGGCACTTCAAAATTTCCCTCTAGTAACACAGACCCACAGCTGCCACGACAGTTGAGCCTGTGTAAAGGTGAGAACAGAGTCAACAAAGAACTGAAATGTCTCACTAGGCCTGGGGCTTCCCAAGTCTCACCATTGCACTATTGGGAGTCAATAGCCACCTGCTACCCTATAAGGACTAAACATGTATGTGAAAACTCAAGTCAGAGATTAGATATTCTCTGATGGAGCTCCTTCACTTCAGAGTCCCTGGACCTGGGTCTTAACAACATACATGTGCTCATCTTCCCAGTGGTTCTGGATGATGGCATTTGAAGATTTGCTGTAGGCCAAACCTAGAACTCACTAGAATTCTTCATGCTGGAGCCACGTCCTTCAATATCAGCCAGCCTTTCATTCTGTTTCTCATCAGACACATTTCAGTAGCAAGTGGGTGTTTAAATCCCAGGGAAGGAACAGCAAGAACAAATGTATAATTATACATGTTTTCTGTCTCCATGCTTTGTGGCTGGGCCTGTGGGTTTTCTCCTGGGTGACTTGCCCTAATTGTGTCAGCAGTTTCCCCCACCAGAGAATTGGGCTGAATTTTGATCCATGAACTTGAAGCTCTAGGTGAGGAATTGAGTATCTACAAGAGCAATTATGGTTATAATTAAGAGTGCATCGGTTTTCTTTTCAGTTTGCCTTCTGGTTTCTCAGTGAGCATAGCAGGGATTTCCATTAATAATAGAGACATTCTGGGGATGTAGAATTAGGAGTTGGTTGACTGTAGTTAATTGACATATTATTGTATTCCCATAAATTCTGTCTGGGACCACTGTGAGTAGATTTATAACTACTAGGAAGAAATAAAATATGGAGTCCTTTGCAAATGAAGTTGTTTTAAAGTTGAAGCTTTTGTGTTTTAGTGACTTTGGGGCTATATAAGTGTTAACTTGAGGATTTTATTGTGGAGATTGCTAAAGTAATGGATGTGATAAGAGTTTTTGGTAGATAATCCAAAATTGCCTTTGGAGCCAAGGGATAGAGTTTCTGAAACTGTTTAATAATGAAAATGGGAGTATGACACAAATTCACTTTCTGCAACTTCTTGGCTAATCTGTCTACCTCATTACATCTCCCTCACAAAAAAAAAAAAAAAAAAAAAAAAAGCCAAAATCATTGATAATAAATATCCAACAGTATACATAATTAGGATATTCTAATTGCAGAAATTAACAGTGCTCAAAATAAATAGCATTCTCATATTATAAACTGTAAAGGATTAAATGTGGATTTCTTTGGAGTGGTGTTTACACTGAATTTTAAATGAAGGTTGAAGGAGCAAATCAACTCCTGTGCAGTTCTTACATGTGGTTTTGTTTGGCAGTGATTTGGAGCCATCTGCCCTTGGGTGGGATAAAGCACACCACGGTGGCATCAGAAGGTTTACCAACTGTAGTCCTTTGGCAAGTTGCTTGGGATCCCTGGGAAATCGTTTGTCCATCATTGAAGTGAGGGAAATGATTGTGTAATTCACAAAGTTGTTACACATGTTCACAAGCAATGTCAGACTGGAGTGAAGCAAGCAAGGTGTATGGGGTGACAATTTAAGGAGACTTGTGTCAGGTGCTGACTCTATATTTGCATGACCCTGAAAGTGAGGATCTGCTTAAATTCTGCACCTCACTCGGCTCTCTTACCTCTCCCTGGTCCTAGTGCTATTAAAGAGAGAACTCTGCAATAGTACCTGTAGCATATGAGGAACAAACTATGCTTTTCTTCTGTTTATCATGTTGGACTTTATTTTTTTTTATTTTTTAGAAGATTAATTTTATTTATTTGAAAGGTAGAGTTAGAGAGAGAGAGAGAGAGAGAGATTTTCCAATCACGGGTTCACTCCCCAAATGGTTGCAACAGACAGGGCTGAGCCAGACTAAGGCTAGGAGCAGGGATCCTCTTTCAGATCCCCACGTAGGTGCAGAGACCCAAGCACTTGAGCCATCTTCTGCTCCTTTCCCAGGTGCATTAGCAGGGAGCTGGATTAGAAGTGGAACAGCCAGGACTTGAACGAGCACCCATACACGATGCAGGTGTTGCAGGCAGCTGCTTTCCTGCTTCGCCACAATGCCAGCCCCTATCCTGTTGGACTTTACATATCTTTTAAGAAGTACATAAGAAAAAAAGTAGGGAAATGTACATGTGCAGGGCTATGAATATGTTAGATGATGCTAAATAATTATTGTAGTTATTAACTGCACTGCTATTACCATTGGAAAGCTATATATGTGTATGTAATATTTGGAGAAATTAAATGAGATAATGTGTATTAGTATTTCAACAGTGAACTTTTAAATTAGTGTTGAAGTTATCCCTAAATACAAATTATAAACTTTGTGAAAATAGAGATAATTTTCTCTTGGTTTGGTTAATTTGACTACCAGCCCAGCACCATAAGTGTAAAGGCCCCTTGTACTAGAAAATAGATGGGGTTGGAAAAATTGGAGTTAAATATTGTTCTACACCTGCAGAGTATATTTTTCTTTCTTGTAACTTGCTGGATGGAAAGGACAAATCTAGGCAACTGCAGTGTAGCCTGGGGAAGGTACTTAAGCAGGCAGGTGACCAGACTGGCATTCTTAGCATCCAGTGGTTCACATGAGTGAGATGGATAATAAAATCAGCCATTTATAGCAATCTCTGGTTCAGTCTTTAGCGCCCTTTGATGGGATTCTTAAGGAACTGCCTAACTTCTCATGATTTAAAAGTTAAATTTATTCAGAGCAAAGAACATTTTTTTTTTTTGAGGGAAGGATGTTGCTGTGTGTTTTAGTGCATGAGTTGTAGCAGATAATTTGAGTTAAGTTCAGACACAATGTACATTTAAAAATATAAATCTGGAAAGAAAAGATGAGTGCTTTAGAGCTATCTTAGTTTTAGAAATTTTGTTATGCTCTGAACAAGCAGTCAAGTTCAGCAACTTAAGAATGCTTTTGGAGGGAACATGCCTGGGTCAGACAAAGGACCGCTTTGGGACATATTTTGCTGATGTGTTCTTTTGTACAGGGAAAGCTGTTTTCTCACTAGGTTTCCTGTATATCCGCAGGGAAAGCAACTGTGCACACATGGCATTTGTGTCTGTATTACTCCAAAATTCATCCCAGGCTGTGCCTCTGCTGTCAGTGAAATGGGAGATTTTGATGACTCCCTAATAACTCATTTCCTTGGACTGCTCATTTAATGTATATACTTGAACTCAGATTTCTGCTGTGGTTCAGTGGGGAAGGGGAAATCTGCTCATGTCTCTGGATAAGGTTCATCTCTGTACTTTCTCCATAGAGAGATGGTTTCCGTGACTGATGATGGACCCTCTAAAATCGAGTAATCTCAAGGACTTGTTCCAAGCACCTGCGACATAGCTGACCCTATTGCGTGTGATTTTTGTCACACCAACCCATGATTTAGGTGTCGTCTTTATACACATTGTATAGATGTAGAAACCATGGCACTGAGAGGTGACATGCTCAAAGTGTGAAATGTACTTGGGTATATCTTGAAATCAGCAGCCTTTACCTTAGCTCATACCCATCCTGATAAAGTAACTCTGACAGACTGAAGTAGATACTCCAGAAACTGAGAGGGACCCGACAGCAGTAGGCAGGAGGAACAGATGGCAGAAAACTTTCGAGTGCTTCTGTGAACATTCTGAATACTGACACTCAATGGATCGAGCTGTGTCACCAGAGCAGAATCATGCACAGCTCTCAATGATGACCACATAATAACCGTCACTATGAAGTCACATGAGTTTCCTGAAAAGGTGACTCCAAGCAAGCCCATGGCACTATTATATCTATATATTTTTCACTTAACATAATGCCTCCCACACTTTGTTGAATACTAGGAGAAACTGGGGAAATTCTAAAATGTTCAGGTGCTTATATTGTCATATGCTCGCTAAATCAAAATGTTGGGGTGGGAGTTAGATGTCGGTAACTCTACTGTGCAGCAAAGATTGGGAGCCACTGATTTAATGCCAAAATAATTGCTGCAAAATGACTCCTATTTAGATCCTGAGCCATTGCTTGACAGGGCTCAGAGGAATAAGCACTACACGCCTTCAGATTCTAATTGTCTTTCCTCCATGACAACCAAGTAGGTCCCTTTGTGTGCAGAACAGAAGCTAAGTCTTCTCTTCCCTCCGTAGGAAAATGTAATGTTTCTCTGGATGAGAACAAAACCAGGGTAGGTTGATTTGAGTAACTACAATGGCTAAATCAGAAAAATCATTTTTGTATATAGGGAACCCAGAGGACCTTGTGAAAAAAATGTCCTTTAACTTCTCTCAGCCTGACTATCTCTATCTGTAAATGGATATAAAGATTTAAGGACATAATTTAGGGGTTCCCAAACATCTCATGCGGGTAAGAATCTCTTGGAGAGTCTGCTGAAACTTAATAGGCTTCATCTCAGAGACCCTGATTCAGTAATCAGGATGGGGCATTGGTCATTCTGTCGAAAATGTTTCCTGGTTTGGTTTCCCATGTGCCAAAGTCTGAGAGCCACTGAACTAATGAACATAAAGCATCCAGAATGAATAGAATGCTATTTTCTTTCCCGCCCCTTGAATTCTTTTGAATATACCCTCCTTTTCTTCTGGCTAGGGGTTACCTGTGCCCTGAGACAACATTCACTGGTCATAAAGGGAGAATGTATAAAACAATCCTTCAAGGGCCGGTGCTGTGACTCAGCAGGTTAAAGCCCTGGCCTAAAGCACCGGCATCCCATATGGGCGCCAGTTCTAGTCCCGGCTGCTCCACTTCCAATCCAGCTCTCTGCTGTGGCTTGGGAAAGCAGTGGAGGATGGCCCAAGTCCTGGGGCTCCTGTAGCCAAATTGGAGACCCGGAAGAAGCTCCTGGCTCCTGCTTTCGGATTGGCGCAGCTCCAGCCGTTGTGGCCATCTGGGGAGTGAACCAGCGGATGGAAGACCTCTCTCTCTCTCTGCCTCTCTGTAACTCTGTCTTTCAAATAAATAAAATAAATCTTTCAAAAAAATCCTTCATCTCAGAAGCCCATGGATTTGGTATCTGGAGCCGTTCTTCATCCAATGTTCTGAGCATTTCATAAGTTCAATTCTTGGAGTCCAATTTGCCAACAGACTTCCTGGCACTTTGGTACTTTAAAAAGTTAGGGAAGCTTCTCTCTTATATACCATACAAGTAATATCATGACCATATTGCCTATTATTTCCCCAGACCTGTATTGAATTCTGGCTTATTTCCTTATCCTCTGTCTTCACAATATTCACCGAAATGCCTTGAATTACATGCTACCTTGCATTATCTCTGGAGATGTTTTATCTCAAATATACTACTAGATGATTTGGCCCTGTAAATGTCATATCCAGTGTTCTTCTATTGGTGCTGGGCTACTTCTCTTAGACCTGCCCCCAACCCGACCCTGCCCTTAAGAGTCCATGTTGGCATTTCCAGATGTCTGCCATTAGCTGCTGTGTTTGCCTCAGTGGATTGAGTTCCTTTGCTTCTGTCTCTGAATTAGTCCAAAACTATCTGGGTTGGGCCATTTCTAGGTGCCTTGCTGTCAACTCATAATGATGATGTGTTTAGTCACCAAAAGAGAAGGGAACTCATGTTATCTTCTGAAATGCCCCTTCAGACCATTTACCATAGTTACAGTTCTAGTTTTGACTGGAAAGTGAATGCTTCCTCTCCACGAGATAGAATCCCACTTAGAGCCACAAGAGCAGATATCAGTGTGTTAACCATTTATCCCTGGCATCCTGTGGAGTTCCCAGCATACAGTACATAGCCACAACTACAAGATGAACTTAAGCCCTGGTGAAGTATTTTTCTTGAAGAGCACCCAGTGTTAAATTCCCACTAAAAATGTCATTGCTCAAAGAAGTAAAATTTCCATCATCTTATAATGTGTCATGGTGAGTTTCAAAACCACATGGTCCTCATTTCTTGTATAATAATGCAACCAGAACAATCAAAAGCAGAACTGCCCACATGAATAAGGTCAACCTAACTAGTATTTTCTTATGCATCCAGCATTAAAGTGTTCTTGTTACTATTAACACTAATGACCAATGTAACTTCATTGGAAACATTCCAGCAATTAGAAAATGATTCTGAGATCACATTAAAAGACAGTTTGGGTTATGTTAATTCTGCTCTTATTGTCCTTACTTATATTATAGACATTTAGCCTCTCATTACATAAGCTTAATCTCTCTTGCTCACACAGGAATCCAGACAGCTATATGCTCTAGGGTGGTCTGGAGTACTCAGAGGTCTCTGTTCAGTATCTGGATGCCATGGGTGAGCATCACACCCAACCTGAAAAGTTGAAAATTTGTGGAGAAAATCAATGAATGATGAATAGAAGTGAAACAATGGATGAATGAAAAATTTTTTCTAATACTCAAAGATTAAAAAGTATTAATTTTTAAAAAAATAAAGTTGTATGGCATTATTATAAGTTCTGTAAAAGTGAGGATGATGACTTTTTGGGACAATCCACAGAATGTTCTTTAAAAAACCTACCACACACTGTATTACACCAAATGAACTGTGCCCTTCATAAGCTAGGTGGAAAAAAATCTAGGTCCCAAAAGATCTGAGTGTAACATAAATCCTTCAGCTATTTGGAGAAAGAAGAGAATATTTAAGAATAAAATGAATAGGAAAGACCTTATAAAGAAGGTGAGGGAAATTGATAATGAAAAATATGAATAGATGAGAGAGTAGAATGGAGGTCATTAACACTGGGGTGGGAAGAAGGAGGCTGGAATATGGTGTGAACAAAGAAGCAAGGAAATGGTACACATGTTTTTACCATAGTATTACTTCTTTCTCAACAGATTTTTTTTTTCAGTGAGGATAGGTAGTTTAACTGCTTTTAAACAATTGTCTATGATTATGCAGGAATTGTAACTACGGACTTAATTTTGTCAGGAAAAAAAAAACAAATTAGAAATGAGTAAACTCTATTGATAAAGTGTGGGAGCTCTGCCTATGGTAGTTACACTTTGCTGCATAGCAAGGATGCCTCAGTTGATCTGGCTTTTAAGGACAATGCCCTCTTCCTTCCTTGAAACTACCCTTCCCAGGTAGCAAATAGAAGAAAATCACTCTTTAGTCCAGAAAACATAGGTAACACCTGTATGATCAGTATTTCATAGTCACAGTGAATTTATCTTCTTGGTGTTTCCAAATGTTGCTAGCAATATCTTACCACACATTGTAAATCAGAGATACATGACCGCTTTATTTTGGTAATGATTTTAATGATTTTAGATGATGCTAAAGGACTATTTAAAACAAAAATTTTAAGTAAGAGGAAGAAAAGCTCACTATTTAAGCTCTCCTACCACCTTCTCCAAGGTTATAACTTAAAGATGTTTAGGACTATGCCACCAATGGCATGAGTTCCCCAGAGAAAACAAATTAAGCCCACTGAAAAGATATCAGTAAACATTTTTAAGTGTTTTTATTTCCATGTGTCATATGTGCAAATTTTCTGTATAGATTTTTTTCTCTAGTAAAAGATTTCTCATTCTTTTTTTCTACAATAGTATTACTAAAGCTTAGTTAAAAGTATTCAACTATGTTCAGCAATATAATGCAATCATATAGGGATTTCTCTCATATAGGGAATTCTCTCAAAGGAAATTTAATGTCATACAGTTTTATAAAGCGTCACTGTTCCATATTTGATGGAGAAAGTGAGTTATAAATAAAACGAGAGGTGGAGGATACCTTCACTATTTAACAGCCACTGATACAGCTGAATCTATCTCCACTTTTTTGCCACCCTAAGTCCAAGCCCTTGCTGGCTTCCTGAGTTGCTGCCGCCACTTTGCTCCCTCAGTCATGTACCCCCCCACCCCCACCCCACCACCGTTAGCCCGTAGTGACTGCTCAAGGCCCATCCTGATCTCTTGAGTCTCATAAGCATGTGACTTCAGAATGGTCTGAAGTCCAGTGCCAGCATCCACTTATCTCCCTTGGAGTCCATTCAGATTATTCGGGAAATCTCTCTACAGTGTTTCTCCAAAAGGCGAGAGCTAGGCACTTGATGTTTGACATACATGAGACCAGCGTTTCTGAGTCAGCTGGCAAACCTGCTTTACATCCCCATATTTTCCAAATCTCTTTTCCTGATCCCCTTCAATACCTTCTGTCCTTTTCCCAGTTTTCTTCGTAATATTTACCAACACTCAGCAAGATATACCCTTTCTTTATTTAGTTTGTTGCCTATGCAGTCCCACCAGAAAATTATGAGAACGAGGATTTTGGATGATTGTGCTCTCTTTTATAGTTCCATTACCATGATTAGTGCCCAACACAGTAATTATTCATTAAAAAATTGGTAGAATGAATACTGTAGAGCAATGATTCTCAACCAGTGGTAACTTTGCCCTTCAGGGACATTTATGTTATGTCTGAAGACATAACATAGGTTTCTGTGTGTATGTATATTTTTGTGTATGTGTTGACAGTTCTTATTTCCAAAGGTAGCATTACAGTGATTTTTATTTTTCATCATTTTGCTGCTCTGTATTGTTCCAATTTTAACATGGAATATATCTGGCATATTCTTGTAGGCCACTTTAGTATAATAATTCTTAAAAGTGTTTGTTAAAACTTACTATCAAATTGAACATATATGTAAAGACCTTCCATGAAGGGTAGAGGTTACCAAATGGAAAATAGGTGATATTTCTTTTAGACAACAAGATAACAAACAACTACAAATACTGTATATTAAAACTTTTAAAAGCCATATTTGGATTTTTAAGTGAGTTGAAAATTATGCATTGTCTCTTAAATATATTTTTGTAAAACATTGTTTTCATCTTTCAAAAGATTCATCAGGGTATAGACATTGCAGAGTTATAACTCCTGGATTGAATTATTTTCTCCCCTCTTGACTAACCACTTTAATATTTATTAAAGGAAAGTTGAGTTTAAAAGCTGAAAGAAGAAACAGGAAAATACACGGAAAGTGAACAAGACAATAGTAGAGGTGGCAAACAAATACGGGCATGAGTGTGTGTGTATTGAGAAAAGTGATGAAGATTGATGACCAAAGGCTGAAATCAGCAGATAGAAGGAATTTGGAAATTTATTAGCAAACCAACAAAAGGGGGAGAATAAAACAACTTGTATTTGAAGAGAAAAGGCTATATTGAAGTCACTGATCATAAACCTGAGTTACCTGTGTCCAAAACATTTTATTCTCTACCTATTAGTTGTGTATTAGCCCTTCCCTTCCTTGACCCTTAGAATTAGCTATTATTCCCTTACTTCCCATGGCAAATGTGAGTGACAGTGCAGGTTAGGGGTGTGTAGTGACATGGAAGCTCACCCTGATAGGATAGTTGAGTACAACTGATGGAAGGGACAGAAAGTTTTTGGCTAAAAGTTTAAGTGAGCTTATCTCAGATAATCCCTATACAATGTTACTATAAATATGAGATAGTCTTCAGAGATTTCTTTAATGCTATAGTTCTAAGATTACTAAAGCATGATTATTGAGCAATATTGATAATATATAACTTTTTAAAGGTTATATTTATTTACTCTCATATTCTATCTGAAAGGCAGAGAGTCAGAGAAACAAAGACAGACAGATGTATCATCCACAGGTTCATTCCTCAAATGCTAGCAGTAGCTGGGGCTTGGCCAGGCTAAAGCTGGGAGCCAGGGACTCAATCTGGATCTATAATATGGATGGCGGAGATCCAAGCCCTCATTTGCTGCCTCACATAGAGCACATTAACAGGGTCTTTGAATCAGGAGCCAAGCTGGGAGTCGACCCCAGTCACTCTGATACTGATTGAGAATATCTCAAAAGGTATCTTAACCACTGTGCCAAATTCCTATCCCTACATTTTTATAAACTGTTTTTTTTTTTCTTTTTGAAATATTATGAGAGGCCGGCGCCATGGCTCACTAGGCTAATCCTCCACCTTGTGGCACCGGCACACCGGGTTCTAGTCCCGGTCGGGGCGCCAGATTCTGTCCCGGTTGCCCCTCTTCCAGGCCAGCTCTCTGCTGTGGCCAGGGAGTGCAATGGAGGATGGCCCAAGTCCTTGGGCCCTGCACCCCATGGGAGACCAGGAGAAGTACCTGGCTCCTGCCATTGGATCAGCGCGGTGCACCGGCTGCAGCGGCCATTGGAGGGTGAACCAACGGCAAAGGAAGACCTTTCTCTCTGTCTGTCTGTCTCTCTCTCCCTCTCTCACTGTCCACTCTGCCTGTCAAAAAAATAAAAAATAAAAAATAAATAAAATATTATGAGAATGGTCATGTAGCCTATATAGTGAAAACACCCATGTCCCACAGCCCACTGCCTGGGTTCAGTTCCTTTCTCTACTAATCCCAGCTTCATGCCAATGCCAACCATGGGAAACATCAGTTATTACTCAGATAACTGGGTTCCTGAACAACCATGCAGAAGACCTAGACTGTGTTCCCAGCTCTCAGCTTTGGACCTGGTCCAGCCCTGGCTGTTGTGGGCGTTTGGGGAGTTAACCAGAAGAGGGGTTTTTCTGTCTCTTTCTTTCTCTCTTAAATAAACAAACAAACAAACAAACAAACAAATAAATTTGGGGATGAATAAATAAAAAATACTATGAACAATTTTACAATTCATATATATGTATAGACCTCTTTTTCATGGTTTCGTAGTATACTATTGAATGATAGTTCCAGTAAATATTCTGCAGACAAGATTACCCAAGTTGGCTATCAGGAAGTATATTTGTCAAAGAAAACAGTTATTTGGCAGTATTTATCAGCATACTTATTCTTTAAATTTAGATGCCTTTTAATAAACCAAAATTTTACTATGCCTTGATTATCATAGATGATTTATCTAAGTGAAGACTTCATTTTGTCTTATTAAAATTGCCAATGGAGTTGTTCATCAATGATGAACTAAAACATTATTTTAAATATCAAACACTGAAAATAAATCAAGTATTGAACTCATTTATTCACACAAGTGTAAAGAGATATTAAAATGAAACTAATAAATATATTTGTTCACTATTTCGTATATATATATGAAAATAATTTTAATGTTTTGAATAAGGAAAATAGACTATGGCCTACTGTAAATCCCACTATATTTTGATATCACAAAACTATTTTAATTATATAGCTGTTAATTTTTTCTCTTTATTAATATTTTTCTCCCTTAGCATTTTATTGTGAATGTCTTTGAAAAAATATATGAATACTTGTTTAGCATTTAAGATTCAATAGCTGTTATACCTTAAGAGAATAAAACCATTTCTATATGAATATATGAAGAGCCAAAATAAATAATAATAACAATAACAGTAATAACCAGAAGAGCAACAGCAGGGCAGGCATTTGGCACAGCAGTATGACAACACATGGGTCACCTGCATCTCATATCAAAGTGCTTGGGGTTGAGTTCCATCTCTATCTTGAATTCCAGCTTCCTGCCAATGTGCACCTGGGGAGACAGCAGGTGACAGCTCAAGTACTTCTCTATCTTTATCCTCCTACCTTTCAAATAGAAAATAAAATTTAAAAAGACACTTTTATTTATGTACTATATTATTGCTGTTCTATTGATATAATGTCATATCTTTGAAGATCACAATAAACTCTAGATCGACGATTGACTCATAGACCTTGATCTAGTGATTGTCCAGTGAAACCTTTTTTGTTGCTATTAATTCTCTTTTCATCCTTTGCATTTAAATCTGATTCTTTATCTTCTGTCATCCACAAGAACAAAATTTAGCAAAATTATTATTTACCACATAAATTCATTTTAAATGAATATTGGTTGCATGCAAATGATCAACTAATTGCATTCTATAACAGGTTTTTATGTCGTTATGGTTGGTTTGTCTTGTGTTACATGGAGTATATTTTTGTGAATACATTAATAAAGTTTATGTGCCCATTTACAAGTTGTTCTTTCATTGTGTCCCTTGAAAATAAATCACTGTAGCTAATATACATTGAATATAGAATGCTTTTTTCTTCTTACAGTATGCCTGAGTAAATTAGTTTGACATTATAAAAACTTAGAGAGAGAGAGTGAGTTATCTCCCATCCCCTGGCTCAGTCTCCAGTCGGCCACTGTGGCCAGGGCTGAGATAGGAGAAAGCTGGGAACCAGGAATTTCATTCTGCCACAAATGCAGGAGGGTCCGAGCATTTGTGCCATCATCATCTGCTTTTCTCAGGACATTATCAGGAAGCTGGGTCGGAAGTGGAGAACCTGGGACAGGAATTGGTGCCCACATGGAATGCGGCACTGCAGATGGTAGCTTTACCCACAATGCCACAATGCCAGCCCAGTAAGCGATATTTTGATTAAACATTTAAAAATGTAAAGATCTGGGACCACCAGATAAAATATAAAATATTAAGTTAAACTTATATTTCAGAAGTCCTATGAATAACTATTTCAATATAAATATGTCCTAAGTATTACATGGAACTAAAAATAATGACTTTTGTTTGCTTGAAATTCAAGTTTAACTGGAAATCTGGTTTTTTTCTTTGT
This sequence comes from Oryctolagus cuniculus, assembly GCF_051225735.1. Lineage (NCBI taxonomy): Eukaryota > Metazoa > Chordata > Mammalia > Lagomorpha > Leporidae > Oryctolagus > Oryctolagus cuniculus. Next base: position 40,480,398 of record NC_142877.1, read on the forward strand.
TAAATCTCTTAAATGTAAAAAATATGACATTTAAAGTATTCAATTGTCTAATTTTTATTTGTAATATTTTTAACTTTTATTTAGTAAATATAAATTTTCAAAGTACAGTTTATGGATTACAATGGCTTTCCCCCCCATAATTTCCCTCCCACTCACACCCCTTCCATCTCCCACTCCCTCTCCCATTCCATTCACATCAAGATTCATTTTCAATTCTCTTTATATACAGAACATCGATTTGGTATATATTAAGTAAAGATTTCATCAGTTTGCGCCACACAGAAAACAAAGTGTAAAATACTGTTTCAGTACTAGTTATAGCATTACATCACATTGGACAACACATTAAGGACAGATCCCACATGAGAAGTAAGTACACAGTGACTCCTGTTGTTGACTTAACAATTTGACACTCTTGTTTATGGCGTCAGTAATCTCCCTAGGCTCTAGTCATGAGTTGCCAAGGCTATGGAAGCCTTTTGAGTTCGCCGACTTCGATCCTATTGCAACAGGGTCATAGTCAAAGTGGAAGTTCTCTCCTCCCTTCAGAGAAAGGTACCTCCTTCTTTGATGGCCCCATTCTTTCCACTGGGATCTTACTCGCAGAGATCTTTCATTTAGGTCTTCTTCTTCTTCTTTTTTTTTTTTTTTTTTTTCCAGAGTGTCTTGGCTTCCCATGCCTAAAATACTCTCATGGGCTCTTCAGCCATATCCGAATGCCTTAAGGGCTGATTCTGAGGCCAGAGTGCTATTTAGGACATCTGCCATTCTATGAGTCTGCTGTGTATCCTGCTTCCCATATTGGATCGTTCTCTGCTTTTTTGATTCTATCAGATAGTATTAGCAGACACTAGTCTTGTTTGTGTCATCCCTTTGACTCTTAGACCTATCAGTGTGATCAACTGTGAACTGAAATTGATCACTTGGACTAGTGAGTTGGCATTGGTACATGCCACCTTGATGGGATTGTATTGGAATCCCCTGGCACATTTCTAACTCCACCATTTGGGTCAAGTCCAATTGAGCATGTCCCAAAATGTACATCTCCTCCCTCTCTTATTCCCACTCTTATATTTAACAGGGATCACTTTTCAGTTAAAATTTAAACACCTAAGAATAATTGTGTGTTAATTACAGAGCTCAACCATAGTACTAGAACAAAAAAAAAAAGGGATAAAGTATTACATTGTACATCAACAGTCAGGACAAGGGCTGATCAAGTCACTGTTTCTCATAGTGTCCATTTCACTTCAACAGGTTTCCCCTTTGGTGCTCAGTTAGTTGTCCCCAATCAGGGAGAACATATGATATTTGTCCCTTTGGGACTCACTTAATTCACTCAGCATAATGTTTTCCAGATTCCTCCATCTTGTTGCAAATGACCAAATTTCATTGTTTTGTAATTTTTAAAGGATTAATTTATTTATATGAAAGGCAGTGTTAGAGAGAGACAGAGAGAGAGAGACAGAGAGAACATTTCCTATCTGCAGGTTCACCCCCAAATGGCCTCAACAGCCAGGACTGGGCCAAGCCAAAGTGAAGAGCCCAGAACTCCATCCAGGACTCCAACATGGGTGCAGGGTCCCAAGCACTGGGGCCATCTTCTGCTGGTTTCCTATATGCTTTAGCTGGAAACTATATCGGAAGTAGAGAAATCACAACTTGAATCATTGCTCATAAGAAATGCCAGTGACACAGGCATAAACCAGCCATGGTTCATATTTTTTATGTTTTTATTTCATGCTAGTCTAGTGATTAAGACAAGCTATTTTGCAAGTATTAGCTACTTGTTTGATACGTTGGAAACAACTGAGCACACAAGACATTACCACTCCAGGAAGATAGAAATGTAAGGTTTTTAAAATTACTGAATTGTTAACAGCAATTTCATTTTTTACTCATTGAATAGATTTGCCCCCTATGTACAAAAATAATACATGCTCAATTGAAAAAAGCAAAAATAAACAAAAAGAAATTAAACCATAAAAAATGAAAGCCACAAAAGCCCTACCTACCATATATTGAATTTTTTTCTTCCAGAATCGACCACTATTCTGGGAAAAGCACCACTAGCTTGGGTCTTGGGAAATCTCACTTCTAGTCTTAGTATTGTTCTTATGAGCTCTTATGACCTGGGCAGGTATTGTAACTTCTCCCAGGGTTCCTGGTTCTTGTGTGTCAGTGTAAGGCCTTGAGAGATTGATAGCTAAGGTCATTTCCAGACTTGGAAGTACAGTAGTCTGTGATTTTACCCTCAGATTCCTGGATAATAATTATGTATCCACAGTGCTCATAAGTCCTGTGCTTGCTTAGTTAATTTTTGTTTGCTCTTCATTTAATTTGCTCTATTTCTATGTTGTCATTCTTTGTTATTCAAATGGATTTAGTCTTCACTTTTAATGGGTATAATGAAGTCATTCATGCAAAGCAATAATCCAAAATTAAACTCAAAGGAAATCTGTTACCAATATGTACATTTAGATGCTGGATATGCCCTTTAAATCAAGTGAGCATTTCTCCCAAAGAATTGTGAGACCCATTCTAAAAGTTTAATAGAATAAAATAATACTTTCCTTGAGAAGAACAATTTTGGTGGGCCATCATCTGCTGCTCTCCCAGGCATATTAGCAGAAAGCTGTATCGAAAGCGGTACAGCCAGGACCTGAATCTACCTTCAAGTAGGCATAGCAAATGACAGCTTAAACTGCACCGTGAAACCAACTTTTCTTCTTTTTCCTAAAGAAGAAATTCAGCCCTACAACAGCTAGATGACCAGGGAAGGAAAAGGAGCACGTGGTAGTGTATATACTTTGCAGGTGTAACTGGTGTTTATCATAGCCACATCATGGGTTAGGACAGCACAAGGTAGATTTCTGCTACCTAAGGGGACTGGAAGTGGCATTGTGGTTTCAGGGACTGGAAGATGAAACTTGTCCTGGATGCTGCTGAGGGATAGGATAGAGTAGGAGACTTATCTGAAAGCTACATTTGCGTTTCAAGTTGACACTTGCTACCGAGATTGTTTGTGGACACTTGGAATGAAAGGCTAAATGGTAGGGAGGAACTGATGGAAATTATGGACAGGCTAAATCCTTCCCATGCTGCTTCGTGGCTCTGGCATGGCCTGTGATGTGGGAGATTTTTTTTTTCTCAGTTGTACAGATGATAATCCCAAGGGTATGAAGCATTTCACTGACTTGTTAAAAGCTACCAAATAATGGGCAGAATCCAAACCCAGATTTGTGCAGCCAGAAAATCCACATGCATCATGCCTAATACTATGCTGATGGAATGCACAGGACCACAGAACCTGTGAACTCCTCCCTGAGGTGAGGCACTGAGTTTCTGGAACACATGTGACTATGTTGGCTGCATGCAAACACATATCCTTCTGAACATAGTAATTCAAGGTGAATGCTTTATAAACACTATTAAAATATATGGCTAAATCTGTTTTCATATGCAAATTAATTTAGAAGATAAAACATGATTAAAAATGGAAGACAAAATTATTACAGAGGAAGGCATTGTGGCATCATGGGCGAAGCCATTCACTATAATTCCAGCATCCAAATAGGACTGCTGGTTCGAGTCCCAGCTACTCTGCTTCTGATCCAGCTCCCTGCTAATGCACCTGGAAAAGCAGCAGAAAATAGCTCAACTATTGGGCTCCTTCCACTCACATGGGAGACCCAGAAGAAGTATCACATTCCTGGCTTTGGCCTGGTCCAGCCTCAGCTGTTACAGCCATTTGAGGAGTGAACCAACAGACAGAAAGTATCTCTCCCTCTGTCTCTCCCTCTTTCGCAGTCACTGAGCCTTTTAAATAAATGAAACAAATCATTTTTTTTAAAAAAATATATTACATTAAAAAGCATGATGAGTTATTTATGTTAAAAAAAACCAGATTAATCCAATTTCACTGGTTGGTTCTAAAATAACATAATGCTTTTCTCTTGAGAAAACTTTTCTGCATATCTGTGTATGTCTACATCCACTCTTCCTGCCTTACAGGCTTCTTTCCTGTCTGAGCAAAAGTAATACATTCGTAACTTGGAAGTTTTCATAATCGAAAGAAGTCCCAGAAGGCTGATACATACGTTTACCAGTTTAGTTCAAATTCCAACACACAAATGTCATAACCAATAGTATAATTTTTAGTGAATCAAATAGACCTGGTGTCAGACCTGGCTACAAAGATAGTGGTAGAGCAAATAAAACCAAGGTACAGGAATTCAGAACCTGTTATGTCCTCAGCTCCATTGGTAACTGATTTTTGACCTTTAGTAAGTCACTTGAATTCTGAGATGTGCTACTGTTATGCTTTATATGTCTGCCAACTTTAAATTCAACTCTGAATTCTAAATTCTTGCCAACTTCAAATTCAACTTCTAAAATGAATTCTAAATGCAATTTCTAATTAGAAGATTCTTATTCTTTGACTGATTTTATACAACCATATTATTTCCATGCCAGTATGTTCTGTTTTTTTTTTAATTTATTATTTTTATCTACTTGACAGTCAGTGAGACAGAAAGAGAGAGACAGAGACAGAGAGACAGAGAGAGACATCTTCTACATGCTGCTTTACTCCCCAAATATCCACAAATGGAAGTCAGGGCTGGGCCCACAGCTCTGTTAAGGTCTTCCACATGGGTAGCAGGGATCCAAGCACCTGAGTCATCATCTCCCCTCCCAGGATGCATTAGCACAAAGCTAGATCTGAGGCAGAGTACCTGGGACTAGAACTGGCTCCAATACAGGATGCAGGCATCCCAAGTGGTAGCCTGACTCAATGTCTGCCCCTCATGCCAATATTTTGAGTAATATGTTTTTGTTAGCTCCTAGAGACTACATTTATTTGCAGTCTGGAGCTGCTTAAAATGATTTGCCCAGACCAGTAGAATTAGTGTTATCTGGGAACTTAGAAATGCAGATTCCCAGGTCCCACATCAGGCTTGCTGAATCAGATATTCTGGGGACAGAGAGAGACATTTGTTGTAGTGTTTAGGATGCTGCTTGGAATGCCCACAGCCTATATCAGAGTGTCTGGGTTCACATCCTGGCTCTACTCCCAATCCCAGATTCCTGCTAGTATATTCCCTGTGAGGCAGCAGGTGATGACTCAAGTAGTTGAGTCCCTGTCATCCATATGAACATAGGCTTAAAGACCTGGACTGAATTCACAATTGCAACCTTCTCTCTGGCCCAGCCCTGGCTATAGTGAGTATTTAAGTAGTGGACTACTGATGGAAAGTCAGTCTCTCTCTCTCTCTCTCTCTCTCTCTCTCTCCTCCTTCCCCCTTTCCAATAGATAAATACAAACCTTTTTCATAAGAGAATTTCTGGGAACAAAACGAGAAACGTGTTTGAATAAGCTCTTCAGCACGTGGGGGCTCTGCTTTATACTATATGATATTAAGGAGCTGTTCGATATATCAGTGTAATTCCCAGATTACTAGGAAGAGACCTTCAGCACTTAGTCTCTGCCTTGACTGCATGCAAAAGGTACCCATAAACAGAAGAGCACGAGCCATAATGGGTGATTATTGAAGTTAGCAAACAGGGCGAGTCCTACTTCCATTCCAACTGTGTGCCTCCTGCGTCTGGGTTTCCATCTTTCCACATCTATTTTCAGAAACAGTGTTCACCTAAGTATCTCAAGCAAGTTTGCATTGGGTAATTATGGATGAGGTGTAAATTGGCAGTCAGAAAACTTGAAAAACATCCTTGCAGAAAGCCTACTGGTAAATACCTGGAGATTTTTTTTTTTTTTCTGGAAAACACAGGTGTGCTACCTCAATAAGTAAGACATAGGAGGATGCTCCCAGAAGAGTAGGAGTCACTGGACTGAAATTGAAGCAGTAATGTGAGGTGTCATGGTGGACACCGAAGGTCATAGTGTTTTATTTATTATTGTAATTATAAGGACAATAAAACTGCAACAGGCAGCAGGGTCCATGCAGTTTCGCCAGCCTTCTTCACAATACTGTTCCCCCTCATCAGCGCTTCTGATTTCCAGAGGCTTGAGTCTTAACGAGCAGCCTCAGCAAGAACACAGATTAATATATTTGCCTAAGACACAACAGTTTTCAAGCTGGCAGTTGTTGATAAAAGTATGTCACCCCTGGTTTTGTTCTCTACTGGATGGCCAGAGCATGGAATGGGGAAGTTCTTTTTATCACTTCCACATGGGTTGTCTTCTTGGCACAAATGGAGAGATGGGGCGGGGTGGGGGGTGCAATCATTCCTCACTTCCTGAAACAAAGGAAGGTGGATTCCATTATTCTCAGGGCCCTGGGGACTGGACATCTTTAGAAGCCTTCAAGAAAGAAGGAAGCTGCATGCTAAAAGGCCCAATGTTGATTAAACAGTAAGAAACAAAGCTAGAGTATTCTTGCATTTATCACATGTATTAATTGTACTGCTATCTTTGACTTGCAGAATAGGATACTATAAAGAATGCAGTGACCATTTGGCATATTGGAAATATTAATTTGTTATTAATATGAATTAAGAAACAAAAGTGAAGTCACCAAGTAATGAGTTATGCTCATCAAAAGGTTTGATGGTGGAATAAAATTAACCTTTTATTCACACTCCAACAACTTTTGAATAGTAATTTCTAGTACTTGCTCTTGGATTGATTTCCTGTGGTTCTAAATGTTAATACAATCATTTCCATCCTCATATGTACCTCTCTCACTTTAGTGTTTTTATAGAATTTAATAAAAAGAAACCAGTGAAAGTTATCACATCACCTCTCCTTTGTAATCCTTCAATCAATTGTCCTTAGTATGTTCAGCAAAGGATGTATAAACTAACCAATGCTAACCCTCTGTGACCCCAATGTACACTGTTCATCCCTTGCTTTCTTGGTTATGAACCCACTGCCCTCATCTAAGATGACCAAAGACTCCAGCCTCCTGCTCACTCATAGCTGCTAATCTGTTGCTCACCCAACAGTAGCAATCTTTTCATTTTGCCTGGGAAATTTCACTGACCTTTCATATCATAGCTCCTGTAGCTCTTACTCTAGATTTCTTACTCCTGGCTCCATGCTGGATCATAATTCCTATCATGTGCTTTGAAACCTTATGGATTTGCCTTAGAGTAATGCTTGATGAATGCTTGTCTTTCAACATAGAAGTTGCATTTTATTACTGATTAGAGTTCCTGTTTGTTTTATCATGGTCAATAATAGCTATAAAGGTTGTTTTGAATGGATAATGTGTTTGATAAGATATATTTTAGAAAAAAAGCACTTGTAGTAAGTTTGAAGTTCAAATTGGAGAGAGATGAATAATTAATAGTAGAGAGTTCTCCTGTGGAAATATTATAGTTGTCCAGGAAGGAAAAAATAATCCATACTATCAATGTTATCTATTTAATCACTTTCCAAACATTTATTGAGTGCCTACAATGCATATGTCAAATGGCATGGCAGATGCTGATGCAATCAAGGATTCTCTTCAGAAAATGAGCATTAAGGAATAGATTCCAGAGACATTTTAGAGGGAGAATCAACAAGACCCACTGAACAATATTTGATGTAGGAAGAGAAGAAATTCAAGAAGTTTGTAGCTCATTGACTATATATAAGGTGATTCTATCACTTCTGACCTTTTGGCTAAGATCAAATGTATATGATTCTGGTAACTCCATTTCTGAGTCTTTAGAAAAAATACCAAGACAGGGCAAAAGATAGAGAACTCAGTTTTTACCATGAAGTGTTATCAGATTTCCAAACAAATAAACTTGTTTCATTCATAGTTTTTGAAATATAGCACCATCGTTCCGTGCAGAGTTTCTGATTGATTTCAAAATTGGCCCTTAAAAATCGAGAAAACAGTAAGGTCCATCTAAAAATTTTTAAAAATTAACTTTCTTAAAGCTAATCTTTTGTTCTTTAACCTTTAGAATTTTGAGTGAAAGTAAACACAATTGATTTTCTTTATAAAGAAATGCTGAAAAAGTATTTTATAGACAATGTAGTTTGAAAATAAACAAAGAGTAGTTATAAGTAACAGTCTAATAAATGAAACATAAATAATGCAGTATCCTTATTGAGTGGCAATATATTGCATTGATATCTACAACTCTAAAGCTTTTCTGCTTATGATGATTTTATAAAAATGTTACAGAAAGAAATACAATTATAATGTTATGGCATACATATCTGTTTATGTTATACAAATAATTATAAAAATATAAATTCTATAAAATATATTTTTGCTTCTTAATATGTACAAGTTTATTCTGTGTTTTCTTCTCTTTTTCTTTTTTTAAAGTTTTATTTATTTATTTAAAGGGTAAACTTACAGAGAGAGAAGGGGAGAGATGGAGAGAAAGGACTTCCATCTGCTGATTTACGCCGCAGATGGCCAAAGACCAGAGCTGGGCTGATTCAAAGCCAGGAGCCAGGAGCCAGGAGCTTCTTCCAAGTATCCATCGTGGTTGTAGGGGCCCAAGCACTTGGGCCATCTTCTGCTGCTTTCCCAGGCCACTAGCAAAGAGCTGTCTCAGAAGTGGAGCAGTTGGAACTCGAACCAGTGCCCACTTGGGATCCCAGGGCCATAGGCGGAGGCTTAGCCTACTGTGCCACAGCGTTGATTCCCTCATCTCTCTTTCTTAATAGATAACTCTTGCATTTTTCCTTTCCACCAATCTTTAAGAATGTACCTAACAACAAATACAGTGATAAAAACAACTTCTGCAGTAAGGTTCAAAATCTCAAGGAGTCTAGCAAAGGCATGAAACTCTAACCAGATTAATCCTTGGTATATTATGGGAGCAAAATGTGTTTTCTAAAATCAGAAAGATTGAAATCAGTGGCAAGGAGGAACATATGGGACTTTGGTGGCTGTGGAAAGACACAGGTGTGCATTAATGCCACAATGTACACAGAATTATTCAAGAACACCTTGACTTGCAAACTCTTTTATATCACATGAAACCATGACAGAGCTTTCAACAATACTGGAACATACCAGATCTACTATTCCTTTTCTGGTTTCTACTCTAGCAATTGCAATTTGTTGTTCAATTAGTTATTATTTTAGTGCTGGAGTATTATCTAATAAGATAAAGCTTGAAGAGTTTTTCAATGACTTGCTGGCTAAACTGAGTTTTTTTTTTTTTTTTTTTTTTTTTTATCTCCTTGGCTGTCCAAAGTATTGCTGGCTCATATTTAACAATAGGAAATTCTAACCTCACATATTCATTGAATACATTAATATTCAGAAGCTACTTGATGGTGAGCACTCTGCTAGACTTCAGGTAGAAGAGATAGCAATGACAAGAGAGAGTCCTGCCTGTAAGGAAATTCTAGATGTAGGGAATAAGGAGGAATATTTAAAGATATGAGAATGACAGAGAGCATGGATTCTCATATTATGATAAACAGTTCAGCATGGTGTGGGGGGGAGCTAAATGATCTGGAATATTGCTTAAATATGGAGTATGAAGGACTTCATGACCAGTTAGAAACAAATCATGACCAGCATTGAATAGTAAGCTAAAAGTTAAGATGGCCAAAGGTTTTGAGGATGCATGTCAAAGGTTTTGAGATGCTGTGCAAGGATTTTCACTTAAAGAATAACATGACCATATTTGAAATTTAGAAAGATGACTCTGGCCCCAGTGAGGAGGATGGTTTTATAGTGAGGCAAGGAATCCGAAGGCAAGAAAAGGTAAACAAATGAGAGATTGTGGGCGAAAATCAGATGAGACTAAAGAGCACCTGAGACAAGGGTAATACTGAATATAGAGAGAGAACTAAATAAGATATATTTCAAACTTAAAGTCTTGGGTTGATAGATAGGAAAGAATATCGGGGTAATTGGGCTTATAGGGTGTGTATTACGTTACCAGGGCTTCAATAAAATGCCTCAAACTAGGTGGCTTAAGGAGTATAAATTTTATTGTCACACAATTCTGAATGCTAGAGGTTCAAAAGCAAAGTGTTAGCAGGCTTTATCCATTCTAGGCTTGCGAGACTATCCTATACCCTTCTCCTGCTTCTGGTAGTTACAGGTGGTGATTGGTGCTCTTTAGTTCACAGAGTATCACTCCAGTTTCTGCTCCGATCTTCCCATGGTGTTCTCCTGCTGTATATGCTTGTTTCCTAATTTCCCCTTTAAAAAAGAAAATGACACCAGCCACATCGGACTAAGAGCCACCCTATTCCACTATGATCTCACCTTAATTAATTATATTTGCAATGACCATATTCTCAAATAGGATTACACTCTGAGTTACAAGATGTTAAGACTTCAAAATATCTATTTTTAGGGACACAGTTTCAGCTATACTAGTGTGCTAATCATGGGGGTAATTGAAAATAAACTAATTTTTATAGGAAGAAATTGGCAATTCATCATTAGTGACAATGAGTTTGAATAACTAAAAGGATATTTGAGTAGCAGTTTTCTTTAGAACTACATTTATGAATGTGGAATAAATTTATATATGTCAGTGTCTTGCAAAAGAGTGGCTTGGCCACATGGCCTACTATAATATCCTTCATTCATCTTTGTTTAATTTAAAAATTATGTAAATTATACTAAAATGAGTAGAAATTTGGATACTGATTAGAAATTTTACACATTCAAAAGGAATAAGCCAAGTAGACAAATATAGGAGACCCTCCCCAGATGAGTTTCAGCAGCTTGATATTCATGTGATAAGTTGTGATTAGTGGGCAGAGAGCCCACATTTGGTGGAAAGAGCTGGTTCTTTCCATTTTCTTCAGAATATTTTGATTCTGTAATGTGACTGACACTTATGCATATGTCCCAAAGCAGCATCTTATGTGATACTGAGGTTTTGCCTCACAGTTTTCTTCAGAAAGCTGGAACATTTAGCCAGTTCCTTAATATGTTATCCTTTAATAGATTTTTCTGTTTCCAAGGGAAATATTTCTGAGAAAATATTTAGTTTTCATATGTCTAACTCTTCATTGCCTAACATGGCAGCTTATTCATTCTAACTGCCAAATAAACACAGTTCCTCAATGCTTGTAGTGTAAATATTCAGGATATAGGCTTTGAAAAGGATTTCAAGGGGCAGGGGTTTGGTCTAATGCTTAAGATGCCAGTAAGGATGATAGCATCCCACATGGAATATCTAGGTTCCATATCTAGCTCTGGGTCCTGGTTCCATCTACCTGCTAATGAAGACTCTGGGAGGCAGAAGCAACAGCTCAAATACTTGGGTTCCTTTCCCCCAAACTGGAGATCTGGATTGAGTTCCTGGTCCTGGACTTTCACCTGACCCAATCCCACTTGTTGTAGACATTTGGGGAGTGGACCATTATATAGAAGTGCCCTCTCTCTCTCTCCCCAATCACTCAGTCTCATTTTCTCTCTCTCTCTCTCTCTCTCTCTCTCTCTCTCTCTCACTTTCTCTCTTTCTCCCTTCTTCCCTACCTCCCTTGCTCCTCTTAAATTTAAAAACAATAATACTAAGATCATTCATAACACATTTTTGCATGTAGCATATAGACATTCATATAATGCTCTTCCTTACCCTCTACACTACACAGGAACATTTTATGTTTTCAATGAAGGAAAGTGTTGCCAGTAAATAAGTCTAAGTTGGGTATCCAGTCTTTTCTTCCAGGGGTATGAACGCTTTGGTTAGGCCAGCACATCTGGTAATGATTGAAAACCTTTCAGGTTGTGATGTATATAATTCAAACAGGCAAGAGTTTTTGCTGTGCATGTAAACATTTGAGACAACTTGGGGTTGTGCATAAGAGTTGGAGGATGCATTCTATGGATTCAGTCAAAAGCCAAGAGTATGAAAGTCACATTATCTTCAAACCCCAGCTCAGCCACTCTGTGTGTGACCTTGAGCAAGTTATTTGACTTTCATTGGCCCGTTTCTTGTCTTTAACATGGAGATTAAAATAGTACCTTCTTCCTAAAGTTCATGTGAGCACAATGATTCTTAAGCAGTTAAGCACATAGAAAAAGTTCCTTAAATCATATTATTGTCAAAATTATCATCACAATTTGACTAAATATCTGAGGGTCTTATGCATTCTGTGGACCTACGAGCCAAGGAGAATGAAATCACAATGGCCATGGATAGTCAGAGTGGAGGGGCTGGTGTAGAAAGTTCTTTGGGTGGTGGTAAATCCATCAAAGATGGATTCTTAAAAGAAAATTGAAAGGATGAAATAAAAGTGTGCTGTCAAAACTCTATTATTTTAGGCACTTGACTGATTTTGACTCCTCTGAAATCTGCTCCTCAATACAATTTCCTTCGAAGCATTGGTTCTCACAATATTTACTATTGTAAGCTTCATCAAACAGCCAAGTGATTTCTTAAAAAATAGGGGTCTTGACCTTTGCCTTTCCTTTGGCTTGGAACTTAATCATTCTTTGGTGAATAATACCACTCTGTTTGCGGGCCCAGGAGTTGTGATTGGAGTTCCCGTGAAGGCCTTGCCCATTTTCTTTGCAGCACAACTCTTCAAAGCCAAGCAAGTGGCTCTTTCTTCCGTGTCCGGCCCACAGGCAGAGGGTGAAGATGTGGGAATGCTGAAGTGCTCCCTCCTGGATAGGGTTTCTGGATTGTTGCTCCTGTCTTGCAAACTATGATAAATATGGATGAGCAGATTCTGAGAACTGATTACAATTTTCACCTCTATCTGTGGCTTCCTAACATGGTTAATATAGAATAGTTTGCTGCTAATATCCTTTGTTTAGAGTCTTAAAGTGATTAGGAGAAGTATGACATAGGGGTTTAAATGTTCGTTAGAGTCCATGAAACCCAGGTTCAAATTTGTTAAGTGTATGTCTCTGAACAAGTTACTTATTTTTAAGTGGGTCAGTTTTCTCATGTGTCATTGAGTGTAGATAATAACACCCCACTTATACGTTGCAGTGAATATTAAGGATGTGGCTGTATACTGCAAAGAGTGTTTGGCACAATAAACCCTCAATAAAGTTGAGTTACCATTATTTCACTGGTATTCTAGGTAGACCTTCAAGATATCAGTGCCACACCTGTGGAAGGCTTAAATCTCTGCTGCTGCCAGCAATGTCATTTTCTTGACTTTTAAGTAATGACAGTAGAATGATGGGACATCCTGATGTAGAGAATGGAAACTTTTCTAAAATGTATCCATACAGGCAATGAGATAAAGCTCTTAATTAAAAAAAAAAAAAAAAGCTTAATTTCCTATTGCGGGCCGGCGCCGCGGCTCACTAGGCTAATCCTCCGCCTAGCGACACCAGCACACCAGGTTCTAGTCCCAGTCAGGGCGCTGGATTCTGTCCCGGTTGCTCCTCTTCCAGTCCAACTCTCTGCTGTGGCCCAGGAGTGCAGTGGAGGATGTCCCAAGTCCTTGGGTCCTGCACCTGGCTCCTGGCTTCAGGTCAGCACAGTGCGCTGGCCGCAGCAGCCATTGAGGGGTGAACCAACGGAAACGGAAAACCTTTCTCTCTGTCTCTCTCTCACTGTCCACTCTGCCTGTCAAAAAAATTTTCTATTGCCACAATTTTTAAATAGTCACTTGAAACAATAAACAATTTAAAAGTAAGTGGCTAAAATAGTACCCACTTGTTTGGTACATGAATCTGTAAGACAGCAATTCAGGCCGAGTGGCTCTGCTGGCTTTAGCTAGTGCTTGCTCATATGTCTAGGAGTCAGCTGGCTATTGAATTATCTAAGACAGGTTTGGTCAGGTCAACTAGATCTGTTCCACCTGTCCTCCATTTTTCTCTTGGGACAGGCTAGCTTGCCTGGATGTGATCTTCTTATGGCAACTGCAGAAGTCCAAGACTTCGCAAGTGTGATCACCCGAATGCTTTGCCAGACTCCGCTTGCATCACTTCTGCTACAATCTCTTTTGCTGAAGCAAGTCCATTGGCTGAACAGAGTCAAGGGACCAGGCAGGTTGAATTCCCCCGTGTAGGAAAGCACGGCAGGACCCCATGGGAAAGGATGTGGATACAGATTGAAGGAAGAAGTGTGAGAGAGACCCTGTGACCCTCCACGTTCATAGAGTAACATGTAGTCAGGAGGCTGGTTGCCTCCTAGCATCCAACTTCTGGGAAATAAACTTTTGCATTCATATTGATTCTTTCTCCTGCATTCATATAGTTTACTTTAGTGCCTGGCTGTGATTTCAATAATGGCACAGCAGAAAGGCTCAGTGGTTCTCATTTAGCCACAGACTACCTAGAAAAAAATAGGCTGGGCTCTTATTTATATATTTCATATATATATATATATTTCATATACATACATATGAAAGAGGTTGGTGTTATGGCATAGTGGGTAAAGCCACCTACAACCATCCCATATGGGTAATAGTTTGAATCCTGACTGCTCTACTTCGGATTCAGCTTTCTGCTAACAGACCTGGAAGATGGCTCAAGTCCTTGGAGACCTGGAAGAAATTCCTGGCTCCTTGTTTTGGCCTAGCCCAGCACTAGCTGTTGTGGCCATTTGGGGAGTGAACCAGCAGATGGAATCAACCTCTCTCCTTCTCTCTCTTTCTCTCTCTCTCTCTCTCTCTCTCTTTCTCTCTCTGTAACTGTGCCTTCCAAATAAATAAAAATAAATCTTAAAAAAAAGAAGAATATGGGTTCTCTGGCCAGTAGCACAATTATTCCTAAAATGGTTTTCAATCATTTAACAGCCAGGAAGAAGAGAGTTGAATAGAAATTTCCATGATGGTCCAATTTATATCATGGAAATCTGTACAAGAATAATTTCCTTTGAGCTACACAGGAGCCACCCAGGGTTAGATTTCCTGACATTGTCCTCAAATAGAGTCAGACCTGTGTCCAGGGGGCGCAGTGTGAATTTGACTGTGACTACATCAACACAGTGCTGGGCAGTTTGACAAGCTCAGGGTATCCTAACATGCCCTTCTAGAATTTAACCAGCTCTGTATGCAAGTCAGCCTTTCTGATGTAGCAAATTTATATTCCAATTTGTTTGTTGCAAATCGTTTTTAATTTGTATTTTATCTAATTATCATTAGGTAAAATAATAGATATTTGTAGCTGAGATAGTCATCCATGACAGCTAGTTTCTAGAGGAAACATATCTTGCATCTGCCCTCAGTCCCCTAGGGAAATTCCTTAACCCGCTGCGCAGTGGTGGGGTCACATTCTGGGCTTATGTGCCCTCATTTTCATGCTACATTCCTCAGAGGGGCCTCTAGTACTTTAGGAGCTGATAGAGTTTGGCTGTCATTTGAAAATGTTTTCCTTCTAACTGTTTTCATTTAGAAGCTAATTTATACTCTGCTTTCAAGTAGGCTCAACTCCATTTCACATCTCTGACATGGAGCACACACTGCAATACTGGGATGGAAGGAGACAATTCAATCAAAGCATGTTTTCTCCATGGAGGAAATGAATATTATTTGTTCATCTTGCAATTCAGGATTTGTGGGTAAATTATGATGTTTTGCAAAGGCACTGGCAAGTCAGAAAGACAAATAAATTGCATGGTGTAAGATCAGCCTTCTCAACATTAAGGTTTCCTTAAAATAGTGGGTATTGGCTGCAGGCAAAATATTAAGCTGCAAATCACTAGTTTGCAACTCCTCGATCGTCAGTTGTAATCCCAAGAACATATTTAACTTCCTATTTAGTCCTAATTTCTCTTTGTTCCTTAATGATATTTCTCTCTACTCAAAATAAGCCATCTGCTGGCAGCAGTCCACAGAAAACAGATACTGCACACTCAGTAATCTTGGAGTGAGGCTGTTACACTGTGAGGATGAAAAATGGGCCTCTTTGGAATCATAGGGTCACCTTTAAAATCTCTTCTTTTGCTTTTGTTTTCTCTTTAGCCATATACAGTATTGGAAATAAATCTTGTTTCATTGTATTTTCTGAAACGTTTGGAACCACAGGACAATTCTTTGTACTCAAGGGATAGAGAGTTTACAGCCCTGCTTGGAGTTGCATTTTGCCATTTTTTAACCCTCAATTTAATAAATCCCTGGATTTGCCATTTTTTTTCCAAGAAAACTGGTCAGTATAGACCAGAAATCAAGGCTATAGCAGAATAATTTCTTCCATTTGAAGGCTGTGAGGTGGATGGATGGAAAGAATGTGGGAGCAAGAGCACCATGATGTATGAAGAGTTGGAAAAATGTGACAAAGTCACATTTTCCCTATCGCCATACAGATGTCAGCCACACTCTTTTTTGCCTGTTTTCAAATAGTATTTTTAAAAATCAGCCAATTACTTATTATTTATTTGAAAGACATAGAGACAGAGATTGAGAACTTGTATCTACTGATTCACTCCCCCCAAATGCCTATCAACAGGTGAGGTTTGGTCAGGGTAAGGCCAGGAGCAGCAAACTCAATCAAAGTCACCAACATGGATGAGAAGGACCCAGGTATCTGAGCCATCACCTGTAATCCTCAGGGGGCACATTAGCAAGAATTGGAAGCAGAGCTGGGTTTGGGATGCAGGCATCCCAACTGGCCTGTTTGTGACTGACAAATGTATGCCCCTGAACAGCATTTTTTTAAAATGTTTGATTTTATTTATTTGAAACAAAAAGTTATAGAGAAGAGGGGAGAGACAGAGAGGGAGATACCTTCCATCCACTTGTTTACTCCCCAAATGCCTCCAACGGCCAGGGATGGGCCAGGCTGAAGCCAGGAGCCAAGAGCCTCATCTGGGTCTCCCACATGGCTGCAGGGGCCCAAGGACTTTGGGCCATCCTCCACTGCTTTCACAAGCATAGTAGCAGAAAGCTGGTTCAGAAGTGGAACAGCAGAGACTTGAACCGATGTCTCTATGGGTTACAGGCATTGCAGGTGGCAGCTTAACCTGCTACACCACAATGCCGGCCCCCTGAACTACATACTTAATATTTCAAATATATTGTTTTAGTGTCAAAATCAAAGAAATACTCTCACCTCTAAGTTCAGATCCTAGCAACTGATATCAAGGACTGTGACACCAAGTTCCATGTAAAGTGTGTTAATGTGATTTTCATTAGAAGTCCCGCTTAGATACAGGCAAAAGACTGTGGTATAAGTTTAGATGGGGACAGGTCAAATGTGAATATATCATGTTCTGCCAACTCCCCACGTCAAGGTTGCTACTTCTCCATACTCTGCTTGACTACCTTCATGTGGAAGGAATTATTCTGCTATAGCCTTGAGTTTTGGTCTATTTAGCACTCCTTGAATTTTAATTTTGTATACAGTACTGTGCAAAATGGTCGTATATGAGTTTTCTCCTTTAATCCTCTCAACAGCCTCATGAAGTGTCTCATAACATTATTTGCATTGCAGATGTTAGAAAACAGTCTCACAGTTCCATGGCTATTAAGTGTCAGAATCTGAATGACAACCTGGGCAGGTTGATTTCAGGGTTTCTCCACATTAAGCCAAAATTCAGAATGGATTAAAAATGAAACTTTTTATCCTGCAACACTGTAGGAAACCACCTCCTAAGAATAAAGAAACGAATTTGGGCTCACTTAAAAGGAAGCGTTAGAAATATTGAAATGGACACACAAAGCACATCATTGCAAAGGTGAGTGAGGTGGAAGAGCTTTTGATCTTCCCTTTTGCTCCCTCATGTTTTGAAATCTGATTCCTTTTGATGCTAGTTCTTTAGGGGTTGCAGCACTGCTGCTTCAGATGACTTTTCTATCTCCCAGAGCAATTAAAAGGTAATATCACTATTTCACCACGTGAAGCTTGACATCTGATTCATATATCGTTCAGCCTGAAGGCATATTTTTCATATTCATTTGGGTGCTTGTCAAGCAGTGAATTGATCTCTTCCAGGATTCAAAAGGAATTCCCTTTTCCAAAGGAGATTCAGGTGAGTGAGCAAAATTAATGTCCCTATTACTCCCCATCTCCTTTAATTAGCAAACCTGAGTGCTAACAATTATCTCACCTGTCAGCCATCTTGACAGCTTGATGTTGAGTCAAAATCAAAGACTCTTACTCCGATCTCAAACTCCTGCGGTTGGTATCAAAATAGATGTCATCAAGGTGTACGTAAAGCCCATGAATGTGGGCTTCTGGAAATTTTGGTTCCAGTTTCCTGAAACCAACACTGCAGTTCCTCCCTCCCTTTATCATGAACAGTCTGACTCACAAATGTCAGTACGTGGTGGAGGTTGCCGCATCTCACAAATTTCCACTGTCAAAATATTCTCAGCAGTACTAGACAGATGGAACCAATCCAGGGAGCAAAACAAATGCTACTGCAGCTTTTAGAGCACTCCAAATGTAGCAGTACTAGCTGTTCTTATCTCATAATATGCCCATCGCTCTCATTTTTCCCCTAACAATCTGTCCATGATGACAAGTTCTAGTCCATTTTCTTGATGAGGGATCATGTCTCTAAGCCATATGTTGTAACTGGAAGACTAGCCCAGTTGTAGCCTTTAGATTTTAAATAAGTGGAATAGTACCTCTTATATTACCACCCATTATCTTAGTACTTAGTTTAGTTCTGTATCCTCATAATTCCCTTGACCAAAAAAACCTAAAGAACACATGCAATACGATCAAAAATTTGTAAGATGGAATAAATCATCTCGTTGTTCTCTGCCAAAGTTTTCAATTCCCCTTTTCGGAGGATGATCTGTCTCCTGCCATGAGCTGCCATAGTGCTCCTGACTCTGTAGCAGAACTAAGCAGCTGGCCAAGACTGACGGATTTCTCTGCTGATCCAGTGAAGTTTGGCCTATGTGAATCTTCATTTCCTCATCATGCCTATTAAGCATTTTTCATCTCAAAATCTACCCTCTGCCCTGATTTCAGTCTGTCTGGTAATAGTTTCTGAACCAACTGTGATTATAGTGTAAGCATTCTTTAAAAGATGTTTGCAGTATCAGTTGTAGTTAGGTTGTTTCCACACATTGTGCTTTACATTCATCCAAATGTTTCTTACCTCATTGCTGTCTATTTATATCCATCTGTTTATCTACCCCCTACCCATACGTCTATCTACTGCCCAGCCATCCATTCATCCAGCTGTCCATTTATCTGGTCATTTGATATTTCTTTTGGAGATAGTCTCAGAACTTAGCTTTAGCCTGTTACCTGATTATTTGAAGATAATACAGCTTTTCATCTTTTCTAATTCATCCAGTAAAGACCTTCTTGTTTAAAGTGCTAATCAAAAGTATTTGAAATCCCACAGTTGAAACATAACAGTTTGAAAACATATCAGAATCTTTAACACTTCTCTCTTTGATGGGAAAAGTCTGTGTTCCTTCCTCCTTGGGTCTGGGTGAATCTTAGTGATGTGCTTTTTATTAATCGAATTAAGCAGATGTGACGCTGTGAAGTTTCCAAGCTAGGGCAGTAAAGGCCATGCGGCTTCTCTAAGGTTCTTAGGAGTTCTCTCTGGGAGAAACCAGCAACCATATAAAAAGTTATACTCCTTTGAGACCACCATGCTCTATGAGAGAAACATATATAGTCTGGCCAGCAGTCTGGCCAACATCCAGTACCTACTGTCAGTTACATTTGAGCCGGCATTCAGAGCCATGGCACCTCAGATGATTTCAGCCCCAGCTGAAAGCTAACTTCATAAGAAATCCTTGGCAAGAACTGTCCAGCCAAGCTCTTCTTCAGCTGGGCCCTGATTCCCTGACCCCTCTGCACTGGCTCTGTGATAGTAAAGTGATTATTTTAACTGCTAAGCTTTAGGTTAATTTGTTATACATCAATGATAAGAAATAAAACCAATATTTAACTAGCAAGTTACTGAGGACTTCAAAGAAAAGCCTATCATTTTTATAAATGAATGTGATAGTTGTTTTTCTAGGTTTCCTCTTTCTGCTTTAAACTACTATTTTATAGACTTTATTGCTAGATAGAAATTAAGGCCTAAACAGATCTAAATAGCATGGCTGTGTCTTAATGTTTTCTTCAAAATATCATATTTTTTGTTTTATTTTTAATTTTATTTAAGTTATACAAGTGTCAACTATTTCATATATACAGATTTAGAAACATACTGACACTCCCCCCACCCACACACACTCCAACCCTTCTTCCTCCTCCCTTTCACATTCCTATTCTTAGTTTATAAAAAAGATCTATTTCAGATTAATTAATGATCCTATAGTTAACCCTACACTAAATAAAGAGTTCAACAAATAGTATGAAGACCTAAAACAAGACAAAACACTGCTCCTCAATGGAAGAAACAAGGGCCTTAAACAATCATCGAATCTCAAATACATTCACTCCGATACATTACATTTCAGGTACTCTATCAGTTACCATGGATAAAGGAAAACATATGGTATCTGTCTTTTTAGGACTGGTTTATTTCACTAAGTATAATGGTTTCCGGTTGTATCCATCTTGTTGCAAAAGATAGGATTTCGTTTTTAATTTTTTTTATTTTTTTTATACCTGACTAATACTCCATGGTGTAAATATGCCATAATTTCTTTGTCTAGTCAACAGTTGATGGACATCTGGGTTGATTCATTATCTTGGCTATTGTGAATTGTGCTAGAATTAACATGGGGGTACAGATAACTCTTTCATATGCTGATTTCTTTTGGTTTGGGTAAATTACCAGGAGTGGGATGGCTGGATCATATGGTATGTCTATATTCAGAGTTAAGGTATCTCCAAACTGTCTTCCACAGTGGCTGCACATTCCCACCAACAGTGGACCAGGGTACCGTTTTCCTCACTTCCTGGACAGCATTTGTGGTTTGTTGATTTCTGTATGATAGCCATTCTAACTGGGGTGAGGTGAAACCTCACTGTGGTTTTGATTTGCATTTCCCTCATGGCTAGTGATCCTGAGCATTTTTTCAAATGTCTGTTGACTGTTTGAATTTCCTATCTTGAAAAATGCCTATTCAATTCGTTTGCCCATTTCTTAGCAGGATTGTTTATTTTGCTACTGTTGAATTTTTTGAGCTCTTTATAGATTCTGGATGATAGCCCTTTATCAGTTACGTAGTTTGAAAATATTTTCTTCCATTCTGTTGGTTGCTCTTCACTTTTCTGTTTCTTTTGCAGTTCATAAGCTTCTCAGCTTGATGAAATCCAGGATGTCAATTTTGGTTTTGATTGACTGTGCTTCTGCGGTCTTTTCCAACAAGTCTTTGCCTATGCCCATGTCTTACAGAGTTTTCTCAATGTTCTCCAGTAATATGATGGCATTGGGTCATAGATTTATGTCTTTGATCCATTTTGAGTGGATTTTATTTAAGGTGTAAGGTATGAGTCTAGTTTCATACTCCTGCATGTGGAGATCATTTACACTAATAAAATCTCTTAGTTGCATAATTATGGAGGCCAATAGAAAAAAAAAAAAGAATATTTAGATCATCCTCTCCAATCTGTTTACTCCTACTTTACATTCATTGTGTTGTATGTGACATGTAAATCAACTTTTGAAGATTGCATACTTTGAGAAGTGTTCTGTAAGAGTTTGGGTAATGCAATTCAATATAAATCAGGGTTTTTATCTGAATTCTTAAATTCACCTCCAGCAAGGAATTGAGAGCAGCTGTCACAGCTCTCTAGACCTTCCTAAAAGGAGCCCACTTGTGTCTTTCCCAGTCCCAGTCATCATGCCTTGTTACCCAAGCAGCTTCCCCTTGAATCTTGATAAGTCACCCAATTAGCATGTGCAAGGTGGTGTTTTCACAGTCAGAGAATGTTAACTCATACCAGGTATTTTCTGTACATATGCCATCTGTGTACCTATCAACACTATATTGGCAGAACTATATGAACCATTAAGCCTTAAGTTGAAGACGCTGCTATTTCATTCACAAATATAACATATTCCTCCTAAAAAAAAAAAAGGAGTTAAAAGAGTTATTCATTTATTTGAAATGCAAAGTTACAGAGAGGGGGAGAATTAGAAACAGTGAGATCTTCCATCTGCTGGTTCACTCCCAAGGTGGCCACAATGACTGAGGCTGAGCCAAGCCAAAGCCAGGAGCCAGGAGCTTCATTCGGGTCTCCCACATGGGTGGCAGGGGCCCAGGGACTGCATCATCTTCCACTGCTTACTCAGGCACATTACAAGGAGTTGGATCTAAAGTGGAGCAGCCGAGACCCAAACCAGCACACCTATGGGATGAGGATGCCAGCACTATAGGACACCGTGCCAGCCCCAGAAAAAAAGACTTTTGATGTAACCACAAATGCGTTATCATATTCAAGAAACTTGACTTTAAGGCAATAATATATCCAATATGCGGTCCATATTCAGATTTCTCCAGTATCTCAATGTTGTTCTCAGATTTGGTTTATTTTTTTTCTAATACAGCATCTCATATATCACATTTACTTGTCAGATCTCAGTAGCATCCTGTAATCTGGAAAAATTTCCCCATCTTTTTTATGTGTTTTGTGACATTGATAATTTTGAAGTCAAGACTCAACTATTTTTAGAATGATTCACAGTTTGAATTTATCTCGTTATTTCCCTACTATTAAATTCAGGTTGTAAACTTTTGGTAGAAATATTTACAAATATCATTCTACCCATTGCATTATATCAGGACATTCTTACCTTCAGTTGTTCTCATTTTAAAATTTTAATGGTACATAATTTGTAGGGTTTAGTATGAGAGCTAGTTATATGTATACTATGCTTGATTATCAGCTTGGAGGAGTTATCATTTCCATCTTCTGAACAATTTTTAAAAATTTGATTAACAAGTAATAATTGTATGAGAGTACTTTAAAAAGTTTGTGGAAAGGTATATTATGAAAAGCTACACATGAATTTCTAAAAATATTTGAACCAAAATAAACTTATAGTTCTATTCTACTCCATGAACTTTTTAAAGTGTCCTCATACATATTTCCGGGAAATGAGTCCATTATTATGTGAAGTGTAGTATATGAATAAAGTGACAACCTCATGTTTTTCATTGATTCATGTTTTCATTTTAATAATTTATAAGTAATCATGAAGTGACACTTTGAGACTATATAAATATTCAGTTGAGCAACACTTTCTCATTCTGTGGTTTTCACATCAGCTGATGAGTCTCATCTGAGTCCATCATTATGTCTGGTTGCAAACTGATGCCTTCTAGTCCTGTTTCCTGCAAGGGAAGATGTGGGTACAGGGAAGGGGTGAGGCCATGTGAAGCCCCTGGGTCCCGTGGAGGTGCAGCTGCTCCATTCCTAGGCTTCTGACCCATGCTCCTGTTTCCAGCCCCCAGCTGGAAGGCCTAAGGGGAGTCTCCTTTTCCTTCAGTGGATTCTTATTAATTCCCTTTTCTACAACTCTTACATTTCAAGTTTTCACCATTATTATCTCTTACCTCTTATTTCATTTGATAAATAAAAAATTCACTTATCTTGTCTTTTTAATTTTTTTCTCAGATAACATAGCATATTTCATTCCTTTAAAATTTGTTTTCTAGTGTTAACTCAGCAAAATGGGGTGACTGTAGTTCAAGACAACCTATTACATATTTCATGAACAAGTAAGAAGAAAGGAGCTCAAAGCTTCTAACCATAAAGTAATGTCAAAGAAGGGAAAATTTTGATTGTTATGATTTTATCAGTGTAATTGGTATGCATATATCAAAATGTTGGTGCAGCCCATGCATGGTACGAATACTGTTAATTTAAAATTTATTAATAAATAGGTGACTTACAAATTTATTTTTTAATTGACATGTAAAAATTGTACATATGTATAGAGTATCATATCGGAAGTTTTCACTTGTCTTTTGTCACCCCACTTAACGTTGTATTTGTTCTTACCAGCTTTTATTTATTTGCCACCATTACCATTTTGCTATCACTTTAGTGCACTCTCAGAAAGCACTGGAGATGAGACTACATACAGTCATGCTCTACATAATGACGGTTGCTCAGCAACAGCTCATGTGTATGACAATGTTCCCATAAGATTATGTTGCCTGGAGATAGCATAACCATCTTACTTGGCACATTTTTTGATGTTTACACAATGACAAAAATCCCCTAACAACACATTTTTCACAACATATCCTCATTCTTAAGCAATATATGCCTGTATATAGACTTCATGGCTGTATATTTTGATATTTTTATCCTTTTTTAAGGGAGATCTATTTATTTATTTGAAAGGCAAAGTTATAGGGCAGAAGGGAGGGAGTTGGGAGACACACACACAAACACACACACAAAGAAAAAGAGAGAGAGAGAGAGAGAGAGAGGCCTTCCATCTGCTGATTCACTCCAGAAATGGCCACAACAGCTGGAGCTAGGCTTATCTGAAACTAGGAGCCAGGAGCTTCTTCCAGGTCTCCGATGCAGGTGCAGGGGTCCAAGGACTTGGGCCATTTTCCACTGCTTTCCCACGCCATTAGCAGAATGCTGGATCAGAAGTGGAGCAACTAGGACTCAAACCAGCACCCCTATGGGATGCAGCAGCTTTACCTACCATGCCACAGTGCCAGCCTCAGATAATTTTATTCTTAAATTTTGTAGACAAATGCCCTAAATCTTTATTCACATTTCATTGTTTCAATGTACCATAGTTTTATTCTTTTTTATCTATAATTATATAAGTATTTTATATAATTAAATAAGCATTTATTTTCATATTAGAAAAATATTCCTTAAAGTTTTATATACATGCACAATTTTTAAAATTAATTACTGAACTGAAAAACATGGGGAGAGAGAGAGATAGAGGAAGAGAGAGAGAGAGAGAATCAGTTTCCCATCACTAATTCACTCCCCAAATGCCCACAATTGCCAAGGCTGAGCTAGGCCAAAGCCAGGAGTGCAGAGCTCTATCTTGGTCTCCCATACAAGCACTTGAGCCACCACATGTTACCTCTGCGTGTACATGATCAGGGAGCTGGAATGGGCAGTGGAACTGAAATTTAAACTTAAGCATCCAGTGTAGGATGCGGATATCCTAAGTGGCATCAAGTCTGCTGGGCAAACACCTGCCTCTGCAGATACACATTTTTTTCTTCTTCAAGTAAATATTTTATTAACTATTTTATACAAAAATGGCATGCTTGGGGTTGGCACTGTGGTGTAGCAGGCTAAGCCACTGCCTACAACGTTGGCATCCCATGGCTGTGTCCTTGCTGCCCCACTTCTGATCCAGCTCCCTGCTAATGCATCTGGGAAAGCAGCAGAAGATGATCCCAATGCTTTGGCCCCTGTGTCCCATGAGGGAGACCCAGTTGGAGTTCCAGGCTCCTGGCTTTGGCCTAGCTCAGACCCGGCCATCACAGCCATTTGAGGAGTGAACC